>NC_090727.1:93213317-93223317 GCF_036898095.1 Palaemon carinicauda | reverse complement strand
CTCATTTACATCTCCCAGCAAGCTGTCCAAAAACCAGGGTAATAAAACTAGAAAAATAAGCACATATACCGTAAAAAAAACTATACAATACAAACTGAAAATGCTAAGCTAAAAAAGGGAGAAAAATATTGCTTACAACCTTGAAATCAAGTTCTTTAAAGCGCACCCACCCCTTGCCCCATTGGTACCACATTTTAGATAGCTTTTGTGCATTTGTTTACGAACTCTAGCCCAAAATTAGTTCTTATACAAAAATAATTCTATTTTATCTATTGAAATCCTTGGGGTCTTGTTCCTTAAAAATGGCGTGACTTTATTCTTTTTTTTTTTCCTGTCGTTTCACAAATCACACTATAAAGATGTAGGGCAACAGCTTAGTTAGAAATGAAGTTTGTAATTTTAACACTGAAATGAATAACGCGGAGTCAAGCTACCAACTAATCATAGAGTTCATCTGTAACATAACTGGTATGGAATGAACATCTTGCCCACCCCCCCCCCACCCCACAATCTTCTTTGACTCTCAATATTCTCTCCCTCTCTCACTCCTCCTTGCTCTCACCCCTCCTTGCTCTTACCACCCTCGGACTCATTCACCCCTTCTCATTTCTTCGCCAACCTCTCTCTCTCTCTCTCTCTCTCTCTCTCTCTCTCTCTCTCTCTCTCTCTCTCTCTCTCTCTCTCTCTCTCTGTCTCTCTCTCCATAATAAATGATAAAAGATATCGTCGAGTTTATATCCCCCACTTACATAAAACTAAACTTCAAAATAAATATCACCTTGAGAAACATTACAAGTTCCATTCTCTAGAGACATTATGTTCGTGAAGTGAATCTTTATATCACCAAGAGTTGGAATTGTTGGAAGACAAACAGGCAAGACTGGAAGTAATAATGTGGTTTCTGGAAGGGTTACAAGATTTCGGTAGGTTTGGATAAATGGATAAATTCCAGGAATTTAGAAGGTAAATACTAATTACTTGGGTTACGCACCGTCTGATTAATAAATCCAAAGAAATATCTTGCAATTCCAAATTATAAAAGGGCTCAGTACGCGGGCCAATATTCACCTCGTTAGAACTATCAAAATTTACGTTTTGGTCCAATTATTATTATTATTATTATTATTATTATTACCTCCGCCAAAGAGGCATGTTTTCACCTCTGTCTATTTGTTTGTCACCAACCTAACTCAAAAAGTTACGGGCGAATTTTGACCACCGTACTACAAATATATTAAAAACTATGTATTCAGGACGAATCTCTCTCTCTCTCTCTCTCTCTGAATGTCATTTAGGCCGGTATAACTCATGTATGTTTTTTTTTATTATTATTTTACATCGAACCATATCTGAAGGTACTTTTTCTTTCAGCAGTGACTTGAATAAGACTAATGTCGAAATAATCTAATGTAGCTGTTAACGGAAGGAATTGTTTAGCTGCGATGCTCCAATAATTCCTACATGATTTAGCGGATTCACTATACACACACACACACACACACACATATATATATATATATATATATATATATATATATATATATATATATATATATGTGTGTGTGTGTGTGTGTGTGTGTGTGAGTGTGTGTATGTGTGTATTCAGTATTTGCAGTGGATATTCAAAACGTCAAATGATAAAATAGAAGGAAATATGGCAATTTTAATGCTTTCACTAGCAAAAACACCCCTTTGCTGTCATTGATTCGCCGAGGTTGGAGATGGCTCCGCCCATTTCGTAGTTGTATTGAGAAAATCAACACCTTTTCTGTTTTGTCATGGGAACACTAGAGACATCTGACGAAAGATTTCCTCCGAGTATCTGCGTTCTTTTGATTCTAACTGTACTTATTCCTATATATAAGCTTCAAGAAAACATATATCATAGATAAAACTCAAGATAAAATGAAAAACGATCAAAATCCGTAGAATATAAAATTGATAAAAATTATAGAACTTGAATCACAGCTTAATCATTTATTAAAAATTTCAAGAGAAGACTTTTAAGAGACGATATTGTCTGATTCCATCTTATATTTTGAGTTTGGGTCCAATTACGTTCAATGCCCTAACCCCTGTATCTGTGTTAGTTCTTGGGTCAAAAAGAGTGTTTATAACTTCTAGTGTTGATTATTTCCCAAAGAATCTGAGCTATAGTTGGTAATGTAAAAGGCCAAACAGGAACGACTTTATAATATATTTAAAATATTAAAACGCAAACTTCATAAATGTATTTCTATGTCCTGCAGAGCCATTTTAACTTATTAAATTTTTGGGTGACATGGTCATATTTGGTAGTCCTCCCTGCAGCAGCAACGTTAGCAGCGGAATTTTGTATTTTACTCACTTTGCTCATTTGTGTTTTGTTTGTAGAGCCCCAAAGTCTCAAGCAGTAATCTAAGGTGCTAAGGACTGAGCCACCACGACTCGACATTCAAAGTTGAATCTATCACTCACACGGTTGATAAATAGCACTGTACCTTTTGCTTTTACCTACAATTCTTCGATATGAACATTAAAGGTTAGGACATAGTTCATGTGCACTCCGAGGTTTTGGACGTTTTGAGATGGAACAAGTGAGACGTTACCTATTAATGCTATTGAAATAAGGGATACATACTGCCTTGAGCCAAAGAAAATGAGTTGAGTTTTATTCTCGTTTAACAGTAGCCCGTTCTTATTGTCATATGCTTTTATATTAATTGAAAACTCTAAACTTTTAGAAGAATTTCATTAATCTTGCCAATCTCTCCTGTCAGTAAAATCTTAGTATCATCTGTGTGTATAACAAGGAGGCAGTCAGGAATGTATTTGGATAAATCATTTATATACATATAAACGATAAAGGCCCTAAGATTTATCCCTGAGGGACTCAAATTTTTGTCCCCTTATTTGAGGGGAGGATATGGTTGATCCAATGGGTATTGACTGAACACTATCTCCAAGATAGTTGTTAAACCAAAATGAATCGATATTTAAATCTGCGTTTTTCAATTAGGATTTAATGATTGACACTGTCGAAGGATTTCGAGAGGTCAAGAAGTAAAAAAAGGGGTATTTTCTTTTCAATGTTTCCGTCAATCGTATTGGTGACTGTCATTAAGCTGTTTCTGTGGAGAGATTTGGTCGAAAGCCACGTTGGTTATCAGCAAGTCATTTATGGGATCCGAGGAAATCAATCAGCTCGTTCGCAATTATTTCTTTTTAGTATAGATCTATAGTTACTGATATTTTCAGCCTCTCCGCTGAGAGAGAGAGAGAGAGAGAGAGAGAGAGAGAGAGAGAGAGAGAGAGAGAGAGAGAGAGAGGAGACAGTCTCTCTCTCTCTCTCTCTCTCTCTCTCTCTCTCTCTCTCTCTCTCTCTCTCTCTCTCAAGTGTCTCCTTAGGATGGTATTTTACGACCCTTAGGCTGTCATTTGCAAACACATGAACCAGATTTTTTGTTTTATTCGGTGAACTTGAGTGGCCAAGTACGTCAGTAACTGATGCTCTTTAAACGTAAAAAAACAATGAATGGGGAGAGAGAGAGAGAGAGAGAGAGAGAGAGAGAGAGAGAGAGAGGAGAGAGAGAGAGAGAGAGAGAGAGAGGGGGGGGGGGGAGTATCAGCCCTTGAGCTCATAAATGTGTTTAGATGCGAAATGTGGATAATTTTGTTCATATTAAACACAAAAGGAAACAAAATCTCTCTTTTTTCTAATTATTGAAAGGCTAAATGTGTGTCAAATTGTGCTTAAGTTAAAGTTATAGATAACCAATAAAAGAAGAAATTAAGAAAACCTACGAAACACATTCACCTTCCGTTAAAGTTTCTCCTGTCTCCTAAGTGAATATGGGCTCGATGGTTAATAGAATGACGCTACCTGGGAATGACTGGAGAGAGAGAGAGAGAGAGAGAGAGAGAGAGAGAGAGAGAGAGAGAGAGAGAGAGAGAGAGAGAGAGAGAGAGAGAGAGAGAGAGAGAGTACCTCTTGAAGAAATACTCGTATTATACGAATCAAGTTAAACGTAAGCAGCAACAGAATTCCAAGACTTTTACTTAAGCTGATATTAATGATCACATAGTTAAAAAGTGATGCCAGTTGTAATTGACTGTTTTTAGAATAGGTAGACAGAGTATGAATTCTCCTATTTAGTCTAATCAATGGTAAAAGATTGTAAAATTGCATGCAAAGAATAAAATGCTCAAGTTCCCTTACTGAGGAGACATGGGATCTCCTCAGCAAGTGAGAGGAAGGAGGAACGAGATGGCCAAAAGGCTGACACTGTACTGTACATCAATTACGAGGAATCTTTTAAAATTAGACGCAAGGGCCAAATAATCTTTTGCCTTTTAAATCATATACGTTCTTCATTGGAAAAGAAGTTTACTTTTACAATGTATGTCTGGAGCAAAATCTTATGCAAACAGGAAGCACCGATTAAATCCCCGGAAATGATGTAAAAGATTGAAACAAAAAGTTTTACCTCAACTAACTCACAGATGTGAACTGCACAATTCCTTCAAGATATGACTTAAAAACGATTTCTTACAACTTCAGCGACTAAATTCATTAGTTTACGAATACTTTTCAATAAAAAAAAAAATCTTGGAAATTATATAAAAATATTGCTTTCATTAACAAAGAAATATGATTTCCATGACATAAAAACTGTATAGTTTAAGGTTGTAAATATATTTATGCATAAATATAGACATGTTTGGACTTCTAAATAATATTCCAAAATGAAGTAAAACTAAAGTAAAATCCAAAAACTAATTACCGGTTCCAGCCGAACACTGATTGACAGCAGCAGTTATTTGATATCAAATTTATTTACATCAAATTTATACACAATTAAACGACTTTCCGGTAATTAACTAATTTTGTTCCTGTCTTAAACGCATCTCTTAGTTTAAAATGTTTAAAGGTCACTCATGAATAGAGAGAATAGTGTCCTAGAGCCTAACCTCGCTCTGAAGAAGTGCACCGTGTCACACCCTTACTTCGTAGTAAGTCACCAAAAAGTTGGTGTTGAGGGAGATTGCAGAGGTGGTGGGTGGAGCCTAAGAAAGGAACTCGCCGCGCAGTAAGGCTGTGACCAGGTGCACTTTCTCAGAACGAGGTGTACCAGGAATTCCTGTATCCAACTAATTCCGCAGAGCCTTGTTTCTCAATATACTCTGAGTACCTAACTTATTATCCTAAATACTTGGAGGATCACGTTTCCTTTTAACGCCATTGTTACATTAATATCAAATAAAATTCATACTTAAATAACGTATTTAAATGTAACTCAATTGTTTTGTTCGCAAGATATTTTCTTAACATATTTGATAGTAATAATAATCACCTACTATAATAATCATTGTTAGTATCATTATTGTATTTGAATTAAAATGGTCATTTTTGGGTGTCTGATGAGGGCCAAAGCAGATCTGTTCATACAAGTAATTTTCATATTACAGAGACGACAACAAAACGCAATCTTACTCGAATAGATTTTTTAAAAATATCTAAGAACTCGAAACCAAGTACCCGTTAATTTCCACCAACATTCACCTCCCTTTGTATCCCCAAAAACCCTCCTTGGCTGTTTGCCTCGACAATAGAATTACCGGAGACTTAAAATTTCACTCGAGAAAACTTTTGATCATCAAAGTCTCCCGCAATCTCAAGGTGGAATTTGATATCACAACAACAGAAGTTTCGCAGAGTTTAACGATGTTAAATATAACCTGTTAATCAGGTAAAAAAGCAACAGAAACTCATTAATGAACTTCCCTTTACGAGAATCCATAGTATGGTAAACAATTTTTTTTTAAACTGTTTCAAAAGAATTTACTTAAAACAGGATTCTCCAATATCAAGAGTAAGGATCGCATTCTTGCTAAACGTTATATAGATGAATGAAATTTCGATATCTAGTGAACAACTTATCTCCTAATTTAAGTCTTTGCTTAGCACAGGTATTATGCTGTACACGCTGACGTAAGTCTCTCTTTATAATTCATATATTATGAAAAATCTATTCTAATGATGTTACTGTTCTTAAATGTTTTTATCAAACACACACACATATATATATATATGTATATATATTTATATATGTGTATATATGTATATATATTTGTGTATATATACATATATACACACACGCAGACACACATTTATATATATATATATATATATATATATATATATATATATATATATGAGTGGGTGTGTGTTTATATATACATATATACCCACGCAGGCATATTTATATATATATATATATATATATATATATATATATATATATATATATATATATATATATTTATATATATATATATATATATATATATATATATATATATATATAATCTACGCCTACTGATGCAAAGGGCCTCGGTTAGATTTAACCAGTCGTCTCAATCTTGAGCTGAAATCATCTACTTCAAAAATTATATAAATAAATGGATAAACCAACCGATAATCCTCAAAATAATATTACAGAAGTGTATTAAATGACCATATATATTTACATTTTTATTCTTCTTCCCTGAAGTCGCCATAAAGTATGGTGAATTCTTTGCTAAACGTGGCGATGGATTCGCCCCTTGCTTCCATCATAAAAGCTGAAGACCAAACTCGAGCGAGAGCTACGAAGGAATCGTATACAAATCTTCACGCTCTTTTCCAAGTCTTCATTTATTATCCGTTCATTCTCTACTAGTTGCATCCTTCTTCATTTAAATTTTTCTATATATTTGTGAAGACAATTACGGAAATATTTGAAGACTATAGCAATCCCAAAAACTGCTCCTCGATTCGTGTTGAAGATGTGAAATCTTCCAAATTTCTTCAGCGGAAAAGATGATTCTTAAGATGAAACGAATTTGTAATCTTGAAAGATTTCCCACTTTTCTTTCGTTTATTTTGCTCATTTTAAGGAGTTCTATGAGAGAGAGAGAGAGAGAGAGAGAGAGAGAGAGAGAGAGAGAGAGAGAGAGAGAGAAAAATATGTATGCGTCAAAAATACGCAATTCTTCTCTGAAGGCTTTGAGAATACCTCTACAGCTCTAGATACTGCATTCTCTTATGAAGACTTCTCCGGCATTTGTTTTCTCCTTACGTCAGAATGAAGAAACTCGGATCTTTTTCTTATCCTTCCATACTCTCTACTTTTGCATAGTTTCCACCTTATTCTGCAAAATCTTTTTCGTTAATCAACATAATGGACTTTATTTCTTATTTCAAATTCAGCCTCTCCTAAACTGATCAACGACTTATCATTAGTTCTTTTCGGATTCTTACAATCTTCTCTCCCGTTCCCATTTCTGTCTCCCCTTCTTCCTGTATTTTCTGTTGGAATCTTTTCAAATAAATCAACTTTTAGTCTTCAACATTCTTCTTGTTTTGCTTTTCCAGAGTACCTTCCAGGTTCCACTTGTCACTGCTCCCTTCTTCACGATGTATTTTTCCTTTTCTAGAATTTCTGCTCGGAGACAGAAAAATTTGAAGCCGACATGGGAATGTACCGTTATTCCAAATTTCTTCTCACAGAGAGTCTGAAGACCTTTTGGAGTTCTGTCAGGAACTATTTCATATCTTGAAGACTTTTTGCTTTCGAAAAGGCTTCATGATCATTTTATTAAAACTAAGCCTGATAGAGGAACTCTTTCGTGTTGGGCCAGCGGAGCTCTCCCCTTCCCACTGAAGGGGGAGGGGGCTCCCCCGCTCTCACTGGCGCGGGGAGGGGCTCCCCCCCTCTCGCTGGCGCGGGGAGGGGCTCCCCCCGCTCTCACTGGCGCGGGGAGGGGCTCCCCCCCTCTCGCTGGCGCGGGGAGGGGCTCCCCCAGCTCTCGCTGGCGCGGGGAGGGGCTCCCCCTGCTCTCGCTGGCGCGGGGAGGGGCTCCCCCCGCTCTCGCTGGCGCGGGGAGGGGCTCCCCCTGCTCTCGCTGGCGCGGGGAGGGGCTCCCCCCGCTCTCGCTGGCGCGGGGAGGGGCTCCCCCCGCTCTCGCTGGCGCGGGGAGGGGCTCCCCCGCTCTCGCTGGCGCGGGGAGGGGCTCCCCCCGCTCTCGCTGGCGCGGGGAGGGGCTCCCCCGCTCTCGCTGGCGCGGGGAGGGGCTCCCCCCGCTCTCGCTGGCGCGGGGAGGGGCTCCCCCCGCTCTCGCTGGCGCGGGGAGGGGCTCCCCCCGCTCTCGCTGGCGCGGGGAGGGGCTCCTCCGGTCTCGCTGGTGGGAGGAAAGGATAATAATAATAATAGAAAAAAAAATATGAAACGTGATTTATCTGTTGCCTTTTTTTATTCCATCTCTGCTTAAGAGACTTGTTTCACTTCAAAAGATCATGGGCACTATTAGTTTAATAATCCACATCTCTCTCTCTCTCTCTCTCTCTCTCTCTCACTCTCTCTCTCTCTCTCTCTCTCTCTCTCTCTCTCTCTCACTTGAATAAGGATTCCGGATACCGTGACAAGAGCGACAGACTGGAGATCTTTTCTCTTGTTAGCAGAAGAAAGTTCCTAATGAGCCAAGAAACATCAAAATTCCTGAGAATTTCGAGGTTAAGAAACAGAAACATATCTTCATATCTTGTTTCTTATTCACTGGTGCCATAAGGCTTATTTCCCATTATCCTTCTGACAACTGGTTTATTGAATATCAAAAGAATGTAAGTGTATATACACAAGACACACAATCAAACAATTATATATATATATATATATATATATATATATATATATATACATACACACACATGTATATATATATACATATATATATATATATACATATATATATATATATATATATATATATACATACATATATATATACATATATATAAATATATATACATATATACATATATATATGTATATATACATACACATATATACATATATATAATATATATATACATATATATATATATATATATATATATATATATATATATATATATCTCTCTCTCTCTCTCTCTCTCTATATATATATATATATATATATATATATATAATGTACACAATTATATTCATATGAATAAAATGTATATTATACTGTGTATATATATATACATATTCATATATATGCATATAAAATCATGATCAAACACGTAAACTCTGTTCTAAAAACAATTTATAAATAACTAACTAAAATCATAAAAACAAAATGGTTTAAAGACCAGAACATAATTCATGTAATAGTTCGAGAAAAAAAAAGTTTACCCAATAGTCTTACAGCCATTAAATACAAAATCCAATAAATGTTACTAACAGCTGTGGCATTGGTTGGTAGGACCACCCGAAAATTATCCGCTAACATATCCTACGAATATGTTTGGGATAGGACTAATCATGCTATGCATTAATATACGATAATTTAAGAAATTAACAGGACTATTGTGACCAAATGAGAGAAAATTGAATCCATAGAATATGCAAGCTTGCTTAGATATCCTTTTTAAAGGATTTTCAACTATTCTTATGAATGGCCGCAAATAACAAGATCATTTGTTTTCAAACTTAAGGGCAAAAACGAAGGAGTGGTGAATTTGTCTGCTGGAACAAAGGACGAAGCTAATGTAATGACGTCACGCATGTTCAATCATTAGTTTGTATTACATCCTCCACCCCCCCCCCCCCCACCCCAAACAAAGTTTTTTCTTGTGTTCTGCGACAAATTTTAGAATTTTATATACTAAAAGTATCTTGTTGCTTAGATGCTTAGAATATTTTGACTATTACTGGAGCGGAGTAATGCCATGGAACCCTCTTACTAATCTCATAATGTATAAATACTTATGAGAACAACCCACTTGCAACAGAAATTCATATTCAATAACAAGGACAGTGAATTTCTTATATATATAAAAAAAAAAAAAAAAAACCGGTATGAGGATTAAAGAAATGACGCACGCCAAGAAAATACCAACTAATTTCCTAAATTATCTTTGGTCAATTGATGCTGGTATGGAAGACTTCATTAGTCAACTTCAAAGCAGCATTAACGCATTAAACTAAGTCACATC
>NC_090727.1:93203317-93208317 GCF_036898095.1 Palaemon carinicauda | reverse complement strand
AAGACTTTCTTGAGTAGTCTTTGAGGTAGTGGGCCGTGAAGGTCGACTGGTGTGACCAAGTGCCGGCCTGCAGGATCTGGCCCACTGCCATATTTCTCTCAAAGTCCAAGGAAGTGCTCAGGCCTCTGATGTCATGGGGACGGGGAGTGCCTGGTACTGCCACCTTGTCTTCTTCATAAGCCCTAGTGATGACTTGTCTCAGCCAGAAGGAAATAGTGTTCTTGGACACTTGCTTCTTATTAACGCCTGAAGAGACGAAGAGGTTCTTGGCACCCGGACGGAGATGGGCCGTCCTTTCCAGGTATTTCCTGATCGTCCTGACCGGGCATAACTTCAGGTCGTCCGTATTGCCTGTCTTGGGGATGGCTGGAAAAGAGAAACCTTCAAACCTCGGGTCCCAGACTGCTGGGTTCTGAGTCTTTGCTACAAAGGAGGGTACGAACTTGAAAGATACCTCCTTCCACCCTTGGAGTGTGCCACGTCGTAGGAGAGACCGTGGATCTCACCTACCCTCTTAGCCGAAGCTAAGGCTAGCAAGAAGACTGTCTTGAGGGTGAGATCTTTGTCCCCGATATCTCTGAGTGGTTCAAAGGTCGGACGACACAACATTTTCAGGACCTTGGCCAGGTCCCATCTAGGCACTCTCCTGGCTTGGGGAGGGCAGGATTGTTCGAAACTTCTAATCAGCATCCCTATGTGTCTTGAGGTCCCCAGGTCGATGCCTTTCAGGAGAAAGACTTGGCCTAAGGCTGCTCGTACTCCTTTAATAGCCGGGATTGGCATTCCTATTTTATCCCTAAGGTACACTAGAAAATCAGCTATGTCAGGAACCGAGGCTTTGAGAGGTCTTATTTGTTTTGTCGCGCACCATTTCGTAAAGGCGGGCCACTTTGCCTGGTAGACTACGGTAGAGGATTTTCTTAGGTATAGGGACATCCTCTTGGCTGTGGAGGAGGAGTACCCCTCCTTCTTCAGGAGTCGCTCGATAGTCTCCAGGCGTGAAGTCGAAGAGAGAGAGGGTTGTCGTGGAACCTGAGGAAGTGCGGTTGACTCAGTAGATCTGACCTGACGGACAGAGGCCACGGAGGTTGACTCGATAGGTCTTTAGGTCCGCGAACTACTCTCTCTGTCTAGCCACCAGGGCGCTACCAAAGTCATCTGTAGGCTTCGAGCCACCTTTATTCTGCTGAGCCCATGTCTTATCAGCGTGAAAAGGGGGAAAACGTACACATCCAGATTGTGAGATCGCCCAACTCCTTCGATTACAAGTACCCTGCTTGTTTATGAATGCCATTACCGTGGTGTTGTCGCTCATCCACGCCACGGAGTTCCCCTTTTAGCAGACTTGCGAAGTGTAGGCACGCCTTCTGGACTACTTCCAACTCCAGGACTTTGTGTGGAGTTGTCTCTCCCCTTCCAACCAGGTCTCTCGTGCCGCTTCGTCGAGGGGAAGGGCTCCCCATCTCTGGTTGGAGGCGTCTGTGAACAGTAGGAACGTCTGACTAATGAGCCTGAGGTGTCATATCTTATTCTCCGAAGGGAAAATTTCTCCCCGAAAAAGGTCTAATGTTATTCCCCAGTAGTTCATTCCGGTGGAAGGGGATAGATTTTGCTACTTCGGGTTGATTCAGTTCCCCAGATCCTTGCCAAACTGGAGGAGACTTCTCCCTTGTTCCTCCAAGAGGACCTTTGAGGCGGGAAGAAGCTACCAGCCGTCCAGGTATCTGCTAAGGCGTATGCCTCGTTCGTGGGCCCCCCCTGCGACAGCCGTGGGGAGTCTCACGAACACTTTGGGCGTTGTTGACAGACCAAAGAAAAAGGGGTCCTGAATTGCAGGAACTGTGAACCCTATTTCACCCGGAGGAACCTCCGACCCGAGGTGTGGACCGGAATCTGGAAGTATGCGTCCTTGGGGTCGATGGTATTCTACAATCTTTCTCCCTCAAGGACAGCAGGACCGAATTCTGCGTGTCCATTTAGAAGTCCGTCATCTTGACGAACCTGTTGAGAGCTGACAGATCTATAACCGGCCTCCACCCCCCGGTCTCTTTTTCTGCCAGGAATAGGCGACTGTAGACACCTGGTCCTGGGAGAAGAACTTCTTCCATGGTACCCTTCTCTAGCATGGACAACACCTCCTCTTGAAGGGAGGTCCTCTGTAACGGGTCTTTAGGATCTAGCCATCTATCCGGTTGGCCGGAAAAGGCGTGGGTGGTTCCGTCAGGAATGGAAGTCCGTAGCCCTTCTTTAGTAAGGACAGGAACACCATGGAAGTATAAACATTCGAAGTCAAAAGGTAATTTGTCTAGATACTTCCGGTCATGAATCCTGAAATTACTCGTTTGTAGTAAAACTGCTCATGAGAATGACATCCCGAAAAGTATGCATAGAAAAGAAAACTATAAACGATTGAGTTGAGATCAAGTTGATTTGTTTTTTCGTAATCTTTTAATTTCCCGTGAATTTGCAGAAGAAACTGTTATTTTCAATACCTGTAATCTATTTATAAAATGTTTTGACATGAATTATATATTATGCGCTTACTCGCACTCGTTAATTTTAGGATGAATTAGGAGTCACTTATGAGATTTTTTTTTTTTTTTTTTTAGATAAAAATAAAGACAAATCACAATGTTTCCTCTACTGGGCTAAGAATGATCTTCCATGATACAGTTTGTGAAAAAGCTACCTTTTTTAAGAGTACAGAGTAAATATACTAAATCGTAAGACAAGAAATTGAAACGTATCAACTATTTCAAATTGTTTCCTTTCCAATAGAATTAAATTAACGCTTTCCTTCTCATCCAAACGGATAACAGGCTTCCACCTTTTTATATGATTATTCAAGCAGTAGGGTTAGTGATCGAGTATCCGCGTATAAATATATTCGTTTATTTAGTCCTCCGTCATCCGAGGACCTGGATTTCACCTGCGGGGACGTCCGCACCCGGGGCCTGGGTTACCGCAAGCATCGCTGGTTCAGCGGGAACTCCCGTCGGCCCAAGGCTCTGGGTGCCGAGGATGCGGTTCCCGTGGGCTGGCCCGACAGAGGGAACCGTTCCTTCTGACCCCAAGGCCTCACCAGCCGGGCTGGTTCGGCCAGGCCGCCCGACCAGCCGCGCGTTTCCCCCGCTGGGCGGGGTTAACCGGAGGCTTTGGGGACTTACGCTTACCTGTAGAGTCCTTCCTACCGCTTGATCTCGAGTCGCCGGGTCACCGGGCACTCCCCGGTCGCTTCGGTTCTGGAATCCCAGGCACTCCCTTGCGGTGGTACCGGTTTCCCCAGCGGGGAGCTCCGCACCAGGTTCGGGGTCAGAACCGGCAACGCCGTACCGTCGAGGACTACTGTTCGTGTATTCTCTCCGGGGGACGCGGACGCGGATCCTCGTGGCTGATCCAACGGAGGGAACCGTTCCTTTTAAGTCCGAGGGCCGAACCAGCTGCGCTGATTCGGCCAGGCTGCCCGTAAAAAAAGCCCGCTTACACCTGCGGGCGGGCTGGGGGACGCGGACGCGGATCCCCGTGGGCTGACCCGACGGAGGGAACCGTTCCTTTTAAGTCCGAGGGCCGAGCCAGCTGTGCTGATTCGGCCAGGCTGCCCGTAAATAAGCCCGCTTACACCTGCGGGCGGGCTGGGGGACGCGGACGCGGATCCTCGTGGGCTGACCCGACGGAGGGAACCGTTCCTTTTAAGTCCGAGGGCCGAGCCAGCTGTGCTGATTCGGCCAGGCTGCCCGTAAATAAGCCCGCTTACACCTGCAGGCGGGCTGGGGGACGCGGACGCGGATCCTCGTGGGCTGACCCGACGGAGGGAACCGTTCCTTTTAAGTCCGAGGGCCGAACCAGCTGTGCTGATTCGGCCAGGCTGCCCGTAAAGAAGCTCGGTTACACCCGTTGGCGGGGTGAACCGGAAGCTTCGCGGTCTTACGCCTGCCTGCCTGAAGAGGCCTTCTCGTATTTCTCCCTGCGAGGGTTATATCTGCGTCTGGAGGATGGCCTTCATGGTGAGAAAAAACCCTGGGTTGTCGGTCCGGGGGACGCTGCAAGACAGACCTGGGGGGGCTCCTTCTCGGCGAGGCCCTCGGCTGCAGAAGAGACTGAAAAATACGCTAAGAGACTGGAGAAGAATTAGAGACATTTTCCCCCACATGGGGGCATCAGAGGAGACGTGGCCTGCTTGCACCAGGACTCCGTCTCCCCACACACTCCCGCAAGTAGTACTTACCTCGAACTACTTCTTAAGAGTTATCTTCTACAAAATAAACCAACCTCGTCTCCTACTCTGGGTAGGAGATCTCCTACTCTGGGTAGGAGAGGGTGGTAGGGAAGCTCAGCCCGGCGGGATGCCCCGCGCCAGTCTTCTTAGGCGAACCCTTCGTCGCCCACTTTCTCTTGGTGCTATACCGCACCCACTCAAATTCTTGGGGAAGAGCAATGGGCACTTCCCCGCAACTGACTTACCTCGTCCCCTACTCTGGGTAGGGGAAGATGGCTGTATAAGAATCTCTATTCGACGAGGCATCGGGAATTAAGTTGGCGAAGAGAGGCTCGTCTTCCTACGAGCCTCCTGGATGTATTTTTCCTTTTAGTGCCGAAGTGCACTCACTGCACTACGTTCCAGGACCAGTAGTCCTGACACGTGGTTGAAGAGGAACATAAGCTGCCCCTACACGGCAACACCGAGGATAAGGGGAGGAAGAACGATTTCTTGTAAAAAGTTTTCCTTTCAGCTATCAATTCCTTGAAGAAAATCAAGGAATACAGTTCCATAACGCACACAACGCACGACACAAGCACTAAGGAAATGAATTAAACACCGGGTAAGGACACGGTTGAAAAGTGAACGCACAGGAACACTTGGGAGGTACACTGCGAAAAAACACAAGTCCGTACACTGGGAACACGTGGGATCACAACGCGCCAAAGGATCGAGAGTTTAACCGAGAGAGTGAGATGATTCGCATCTCACGACCAAGGACTTAATGAGATCCTGACCCGGG
>NC_090727.1:93181872-93200317 GCF_036898095.1 Palaemon carinicauda | reverse complement strand
GTAGTATTGGTCAGGAACTTTAATTTTTTGGGATTACCCATATCCTTCCAGCTTCTTAACCCTTTTACCCCCAGGCTATTTGGAAATTTCCAACCCTTAACCCCCAGGGGGTTATTTTTTTCCCAGCACATTTTGCAGTATATTTTTTTTTAAATTGCTCTAAAAGCCTTAATTTTTGTCATAGAGAGGTCAGGATGGTCTCATTCTCTTGGAAAATGCCTGAAGTTTCTCAAAAAAATTATCAAAAATATGAAAAAAAATAAATTTTATAGCATTTTTTTGCAAGGACGTAGTGGTACGTCCATGGGGGTAAAGGGATGAGTTTTGTGAAACGTACCAGTATGTCCTTTGGGGGTAAAAGGGTTAACTAACATATAATAACAATATATTTCAAATATTATAAATTGCAATGCATTCAACTGGTTTAGAAAATAGCAGATACATTAAAGAATCGTCAGGGCCCACATGATCAAGATGATCAAATTCAATACCTTAACGGCATGGGATAATCTGGTCTAGTACGAATTATAAACCCTCATAGTTCAGTTTGATTCCATTCTTTACTAACATACAATAAAGTCTGCTGCTCAGATAGCTTAAAGACGTGACAAGAGTAGAAAAAAAATCCTGATTAACCCTTTTACCCCCAAAGGACGTACTGGTACTTTTCACAAAAGCCATCCCTTTACCCCCATGGACGTACCGGTACGTCCTTGCAGAAAAATGCTATAAAAAAAATTTTTTTTATATTTTTTATAATTTTTTGAGAAACTTCAGGCATATTCCAAGAGAATGAGACCAACCTGACCTCTCTATGACAAAAATTAAGGCTGTTAGAGCAATTTAAAAAAAATAACCCCCTGGGGGTTAAGGGTTGGAAATTTCCAAATACCCAGGGGGTAAAAGGGTTAAAAAGTTGTGAATTGTTCCTACGCGAAATACACTCCATCGTCCTTTAATAGGGAGGCACTAATTAACGGATCGGAGTACCACTAGAAATGAATGTTAGTCCACCTGGTCACAAACCTGGGAACAAAAGCGATGTCTCCACTAGCCTCCAAACTGTCTTTCATAGGGATGTGAAAACTGATAGGACCTGGTTTGGCCAAGATGAATTGTACAGGCCAACTGAAGAAATCCTTCCCCCCTAAGGGGAAGATAGCTCGGAATAATATACCTGCACGATGATCAACGGGTTGGTATAAATTCCACTATCCACCCCTTCATTAGGGAAGATAAGGAAGATATTTCTTAAGGATGAAAGAAGGTGCTCAGAACTGTAACCTAACAGTATCCTTTCAGATACAGCAAGTGACATTTCAACAGATTCGTCACCTCAGAGCCAGTAATTCTACCATTCATTCCAGACTTACATCTACAGGTTACCATTGAAAAGCTGCTTCCTATCCCAAGTGGAAGCCAGTTTGGCTACACATTTCCCTGAGCATTCACCACAGAACCAGTACAAAGATGCAGCCACTACAGAACCAGTACAAAGATATCAATGGACTATAGTCCATTTCTTTCATCGAGGCAGATTTGCACCGACTCGCAGCGGTGCCCTTTTAGCTCGGAAAAGTTTCCTGATCGCTGATTGTTTAGAATTATCTCGTCCAACCAATCAGCGATCAGGAAACTTTTCCGAGCTAAAAGGGCACAGCTGCGAGTCGGTGCAAATCTGCATCACTAAACGAAATTGACTATAGTGAGCATACTCCAGTAGATAAAAGGCCATGAAGGTGGTTTTGCATCTCCAAACCCTAGCCTTCAGCACCTAACCTACTGAAAGGTTTCTCCCGACGGCTAAATTAGGGTTTATAACCATAACTTCACGAACTCTGATCCTAGCTGGTACGTTGACTCTCTCAGCCGTTGAGTGGTATGATTTAAAGACCATCTCACAATGCCAGAAAGAGGTCGTGTTCCTTAACACCTCTTTCTTGGTCTTACCAGTGCTAACAAAAAGTTCCAAACACTCAGGCCTGAGATGTCGGGTCCTTTTCTGATAGTATCAAAGCCCTCACGGGATACTTAAGCATCTCATCTTGATCACCACCCGATGCCTGAAGTAGAGGGGGCCATGCTGAAGGCCTCAAACCTGGTGTCGTTGTTGATTGGTTCTGTTTCAGCGACAAACACTGGCACAAAACTAACTAGACCTCCTTCCACCCCTCAACATGGGTGACTTATTAACCCTTTTACCCCCAGGCTCTTTGGAAATTTCCAACCCTTAACCCCCAAGGGGTTATTTTTTCCCCCGCACATTTTGCAGTATATATTTTTGAAATTGCTCTAACCGCATTAATTATTGTCCTAGAGAGGTCAGGTTGGTCTCATTCTCTTGGAAAATGCCTGAATTTTCTCAAAAATTAATAAAAAATATGAAAAAAAAAATTTTATGGCATTTTTTTGCAAGGACGTACCGGTGTGTCCATGGAGGTAAAGGGATGAGTTTTGTGAAATGTACCAGTACGTCCTTTGGGGGTAAAAGGGTTAAGAGAGACCATGCTAAGGCTAGCAAAATAACAGTCTTGACAGTCAGATCTATGTTTGACGACATCCTCAAAGATTCACACAGGATATGAGTGAGAAGAACCTTAAAGATGAGTGTTACGTCCCACAAGTCCCCAGAGTGGGAGAAAAAGTATATATTATGTATGGACAGGTAGTCGTCGACTTACGACCTATGCTACTTACTAATGTTCAACTTTACAACCACTTTTTCACTGTGACGATGTCACAAGTCTGCCAGAAATAGTACACTAATAAGACAGCTATTTACCTTAGAAATAATCTATTTTCTTGTATAAGAATTAACTACAGTAATTCACCTAGGTAAGTTAGCATTTTCTTTTATTGATAATATGTTATTTTGATAATAAAATAAATTTTTGAATATACTTACCCGGTGATTATAATAGCTGCAACTCTGTTGCTCGACAGAAAAACTCTACGGAAAAATTCGCCAGCGATCGCTACACAGGTAGGGGGTGTACTCAACAGCGCCATCTGTCGTTCAGATACCCAGTACTCATTGTAAACAAAGAACTCAATTTTCTCCTCGGTCCACTGTGTCTCTATTGGGGAGGAAGGGAGGGTCCTTTAATTTATAATCACCGGGTAAGTATATTCAAAAATTTATTTTATTATCAAAATAACATTTTTCAATATTTAACTTAGCCGGTGATTATAATAGCTGATTCACACCCAGGGGGGTGGGTAGAGACCAGCAAAATATGTTTACATCATATGAGCTAAGAATTTTTATTTCATTTTAGAAGTTATCAAAATAACTAAACAAAATAAATAGGTACCTGGTAAGGAAGTCGACTTGAACAATTACTCTGCCTTTTTAAGTACGTCTTCCTTACGGAGCCTCGCGATCCTCTTAGGATGCTGAGCGACCCCTAGGATCTGAAGTATCAAGGGTTGCAACCCATACAACAGGACCTCATCAAAACCTCTAATCTAGGCGCTTCTCAAGAAATGACTTTGACCACCCGCCAAATCAACTAGGATGCGAAAGGCTTCTTAGCCTTCCGGACAACCCAAAAACAACAATAAAAACATTTTAAGAGAAAGATTAAAAAGGTTATGGAATTAGGGAATTGTAGTGGTTGAGCCCTCACCCACTACTGCACTCGCTGCTACGAATGGTCCCAGTGTGTAGCAGTTCTCGTAAAGAGACTGGACATCCTTAAGATAAAAAGACGCGAACACTGACTTGCTTCTCCAATAGGTTGCGTCGATTATACTTCGCAGAGATCTATTTTGTTTAAAGGCCACGGAAGTTGCGACAGCTCTAACTTCGTGTGTCCTTACCTTCAGCAAAGCTTGGTCTTCCTCATTCAGATGGGAATGAGCTTCTCGTATTAACAGTCTGATAAAATAGGATAAAGCATTCTTTGACATAGGCAAAGATGGTTTCTTAACTGAACACCATAAAGCTACAGACGGGCCTCGTAAAGGTTTAGTTCGTTTAAATAGAACTTAAGAGCTCTTACAGGGCATAAGACTCTTTCTAGTTCATTTCCAACCATACGATAAGCTTGGAATATCGAACGATTTTGGCCAAGGTCGAGAAGGCAGCTCGTTTTTGGCTAGAAAACCAAGTTGTAGAGAACATGTAGCCGTTTCAGATGAGAATCCGATGTTCTTGCTGAAGGCATGAATCTCACTGACTCTTTTAGCTGTGGCTAAGCATACCAGGAAAAGAGTCTTTAAGGTGAGATCTTTCAGGGAGGCTGATTGTAGCGGCTCGAACCTGTCTGACATAAGGAATCTTAGTACCACGTCTAAATTCCAACCAGGTGTAACCAAACGACGCTCCTTCGTGGTCTCAAAAGACTTAAGGAGGTCCTGTAGATCTTTATTGTTGAAAAGATCTAAGCCTCTGTGATGAAAGACTGATGCCAACATGCTTCTGTAACCCTTGATAGTGGGAGCTGAAAGAGATTGTTCTTTCCTCAGATATAAGAGGAAGTCAGCTATTTGAGTTACAGAGGTACTGGTTGAGGATACGGATACTGACTTGCACCAGTTTCGGAAGATTTCCCACTTCGATTGGTAGACTCTAAGGGTGGATGTTCTCCTTGCTCTAGCAATCGCTCTGGCTGCCTCCTTCGAAAAGCCTCTAGCTCTCGAGAGTCTTTCGATAGTCTGAAGGCAGTCAAACGAAGAGCGTGGAGGCCTTGGTGTACCTTCTTTATGTGTGGCTGACGTAGAAGGTCCACCCTTAGGGGAAGTGTTCTGGGAACGTCTACTAGCCATCGAAGTACCTCGGTGAACCATTCTCTCGCGGGCCAGAGGGGAGCAACTAGCATCAACCTTGTCCCTTCGTGTGAGGCGAACTTCTGCAGTACCTTGTTGACAATCTTGAACGGAGGGATTGCATATAGATCTAGATGTGACCAATCTAGGAGAAAGGCATCTATATGAACTGCTGCTGGGTCCAGGATTGGTGAGCAAAATATTGGGAGCCTCTTGGTCATCGAGGTTGCGAAGAGATCTATGGTTGGCTGGCCCCAGGTGGCCCAAAGTCTCTTGCATACATCCTTGTGGAGGGTCCATTCTGTTGGAATTATTTGTCCCTTCCGACTGAGACAATCTGCCATGACATTCAAGTTGCCTTGGATGAACCTCGTTACTAGTGATATGTTTAGACCTTTTGACTAGGTGAGGAGGTCCCTTGCGATCTCGTACAACGTCAGAGAGTAGGTCCCTCCTTGCTTGGAGATGTACGCCAAAGCCGTGGTGTTGTCCGAGTTCACCTCCACCACTTTGCCTTGAAGGAGAGACCTGAAGCTTTTCCAGGCCAGATGTACTGCCAGTAGCTCCTTGCAGTTGAAATGCATTGTCCTTTGACTCGAGTTCCATATTCCCGAGCATTCCCGACCGTCTAATGTCGCACCCCAGCCTAAGTCCGATGCGTCCGAGAAGAGAACGTGGTTGGGAGTCTGAACAGCCAGGGGAAGACCCTCTCTTAGGTTGATATTGTCCTTCCACCAAGTCAGACAAGACTTTATCTTTTCGGAAACCGGGATCGAGACCGCTTCTAGCGTCTTGTCCTTTTTCCAGTGAAAAGCTAGATGGTATTGAAGAGGACGGAGGTGTAGTCTTCCTAGTGACACAAATTGATCCACGGATGACAGCGTCCCTACCAGACTCATCCACAGCCTGACTGAGCAGCGTTCCTTCTTCAGCATCTTCTGGATGGATAGCAGGGCTGGGGGCTGATCGTCTTGTTGTTCAGCAACGTCCTCATCAGAGGGTTCCTCATCCGAAACTGATGAGGAAACGGCAACGGAGTGGGCAACGTCTGGCTCGCTGAATCCGGTCGCACTGGTGGATGCGTGACGGAGCCGGACGCAATATCATGGAACTGCTGCACAGTCTGTGAACTGTCAACAACCATGGGTGCGCGAGGAAGCACAGCGTCAACCCGAGACTGTCTAGACCGTCTGGGTTGTGCAGTCAACACCCTACCGGGTTGCTGAGGTTGACGCACTGCGTCAAAACAAGTCACCTCTGCTGGTTGTTGAACGTCCTGAACGTCAACAACCACCTCCGAGCGTCGCTTAACGTCAACGTGCGGCTGGCAACCCACACTGGGTCGCATCGGTGGAGGAACCACCTCAACTGGCAGACGCGAGTAGGTTACCTCAGTGTCAACAGGGCGCACAACCGACCGGTTGGAAGGTTGTTGGCCAGAAGGTTCGGTAGCCACCTTCTCCGCATTTAAGTCCTCTATCAAGGACGCAAGCTTGGACTGCATGTCTTGCAGCAAAGCCCATTTAGGGTCTACGGGAGCAGGTGTGGCAACAGACGGGGTTAGCGACTGAGGCGGAACCGTTTACCATCCCTGAAAGCCTTGTTATGCGTGACATAATAGTACAGCAAAACTTCAAAGGCTCGACAACAGCTGTGAAGTTGACCTGTAAACAACTTGGAGCGTCTCCTGGCTAGGCGCCAGGGAGAGTCTACCAGAATTGAGAAGTCTATCTGGGCAGAGGCATGAACTCCCAAGCCGAGAACTTCTCTCGTGTCATATCAGACTCTCGCTCTATAAACCAGTTTAAAAGAAGGGAAAGCAAAGGCTGTATCCCCCAAACTCCTCCTGGTGAAAAACCAGTCGCCTAGCCAACGTAACGCTCTCTAGGAGAGCGAGAGAGCACTAGCTTAAAAACAACGGCTTCTAAGTAGCTAGGCCTAGTGTAAGCTCTGACGTTTAGGCGAACGAGGAGCAGCAGTTACAAAAAGATCCGGACGAAGATCCTTAAAAAAAATCATCATGATTTAATTAAAGTCCATAGGAGGCTAAGCAGCTTTAGGCTCCTCTCCATCTGACAGAGTCCTCAAGGGAATATCAGTAGGAGGGAGAACAGCAACTTCCTCATTTACAGGAACCTTGTCCGATAAAAGCTGAGTCTCTTACTGGTGCATTAGTAGCGGACCAGAACGCAACGTCATGTAACTGCTTGACAGTCTGTGAACTGTCAACAACTGAACTGTCAACCACAACAGGTGCGTGAGGACGCACAGCGTCTACTCGAGACTGCTTTGACTGCCTAGACTGAGCAGTCAAAACAACTCTAGAATGCGGAGGTTGACGCACAGCGTCAAAACAAGTCAACTCCGATTGTTAGTGAACGTCTTGAACGTCAACAGGAGCATCAGCCAGTGGCCTAACGTCCAAATGCGGCTGAAAAACCACACGAGACCGCATCGAGTGTGGTTCTAAACAACCTGACTGACGTGACTAAGCTACGCCAACGTCAACAGTAAGCACAAAGGAACGTTAGGTTGGCTGAAAGCCAGGATATCGATGAGATAAACGGCTAGACTCAACGGACTAATCGGCAGAATAGTCTTCCATAAGGGAGGCAAGCATATACTGCATGTTTTGCCATACAACCCCTTAAGGATCAACGGAAATGGTTGTGGTAATAGACGAGGGTAACGTCTGTGACCGCAACACTTTGCCTACAAAACAAGACTCTCGGAGTCTGTGTTACCTTTTGTTAGGCGGCGAGCAGTTATCCGATGACTGCATAGGGTCAGAGCTGTCCTAATGGTTGTAACCAGGACGCTGGACCTGTCCTGAAAGGACTGACTTTCGCTTAAGGGCTCCGAAACCTTGTGACAGGTTTCTTATGTGAAAAGCCTACGGATGGCGAAGAGAAACAACGTCTCTCTCGTCTTATGGTAGGGGAGATCTTGGTAAGATACACCCGATACCATAGAGGGAAAACGTCTGTTCGTTGGTCAAGGCCTCTCGAACCCATAAGTCGTTTGACATTACTTCTCCCCTGGGCTTGGGAGCATGTAAGAGGTCCCGGACTAGGTGAACGACAGGCACGAACAGACGAACCCTCGGACGCAACACTGTAACACTTTGCGCCTCGGACGCAACACTGTAACACTTTGCGCATATCACTTTATCACTTTGATTTTCTGTTTTGCACTTATTTCTACCTGAAACACGCAATTCTACCCTTCATTAAAAGGTAGTAATTGCGAAATCAGTCGTATAATGCAAGCTCATAATACCAGCAAAAAACAGAAAACATATTTCAAGATAAAAAAAAAAAAATCAGTGGCTGGGAAAGAGACTAAACACTAGTTCATATAACTACGTTTTCAATCTCTCACCGCACATAGCCTGGGGACAAGAATAAAAACCTAAAAACGTTTTATCCTTCCTCCCCGTACAGCGACTAGGGACGTGAGTAACACGAGAACAACGTTACCCGCTTGAACGGAACGTTTTCTCTCCTCTCTCTCCCTCCGTCTCTATCTCTCTCTTTCTCTCTTGATTTCGCACCTAAGAGAAGAGCCCAATTATATATCGTCAAAAAAAACATGATATTTGACTAAAGGAAAAAACTGAAAGGTTTTTCAAATAAAAAGTTCCTTTAAATTAGAATTTAAAACATTTAAGCTAAGAAAGAATGAACAAAACGTCAGAATCGATTTACTCTTACTGCAAAGTGAAACCGTGATACACTCTCTCTCTATCGTAACAATAGAGCGCATGTTGAACGTCCTGAACGTCAACAACTGCGTAGCATAAAAAACTAAACGTTAGTTCATCTTTGAAAACAGTACGAAGACTATCAAAGAAATTCTTTCATAAAATATTACATTTAAAAAGTTTTAAATCCTTAGCTCTTTAAAAACTAAAGACGATATAAAGGGCTCAACGTTGATTAACTTCGGTTTCCAAGTTAGGACCGCCTACTCTCAGGAAAGGTCTATATAAACAAAGCATTAAAATTTATTTTTATATGTTTATAAAAAATGGAAAGTTAATCGAAGAGGCCTAATAAAGGCGAAGAGATATAAAATATATAGAGGAAAATCTATAACGTGATAAGATAATTACTAAAAGCCTAAACACACTTCCGTCTAAGGGAAGGGTCGGCCATTTAAAAGTGAAAGAAAGTCCATACTCTCTTTGTCACCATAATTAAATCTATCCAAAACGAGTTTAAGATTTAAGATGAAGATAAAACACCTGCATAGCGAAAGCTCAAAACTAGAATAGTGTACTTCACCAAATAGTTGTGAAAACAAATCCAGTTAGCAACAGCGAATTAGTAGGTCTTGCCGGTAGCCCGACAGAGAGAAAATTGAGTTCTTTGTTTACAATGAGTACTGAGTATCTGAACGACAGATGGCGCTGTTGAGTACACCCCCTACCTGTGTAGCGATCGCTGGCGAATTTTTCCGTAGAGTTTTTCTGTCGAGCAACAGAGTTGCAGCTATTATAATCACCGGCTAAGTTAAATATTGAAAAATGTAGTATACTGTACATCTTAAATAAAAAAAAATATACTAGGAAAAGTTTTAATATCTGTCAACTTCATACTGTAAGATATGTCTGGCGACGTTATATTTCTTGCGAAGCTCTGGAAAACGATCTGGTAAATCGAGTGATTTCCTTTTAATAGACTATCGATTAATGTTAGAATTCCCATAATCGAAATATCAAGTAAAGATGCAAGTATTTCATGGGTCTGTATCTACCAAAGTAGCGCAAGATGAGGGCGGAGTAAAGATTCCAATGTCCAGGAAGGATGGGTGATGGAGGGTGCCCAAGATACTCCATGAACAGGGGAACATAAAAGTGTAAGGGTCATACACTCCTGTCACACCTGGCTAACAGTGTAGTTTGTGAGACCAAAGCCATGACCTTGTGCACAGGGAATAGGGGGGACGTGACAGAAGTCGTGGTTCCCAGCATTGGACCCAAGGGCAGCGACGCGGAGCCGGAACCCACACGGGTGCTGTCTACCACGACATACCCCCGGAAAGCGAGATGGTGTTGAAAGGAGCCCTTTCCTTGCGATTACAGCTGGTCTTTCTGGAGTTCTTTGACCTCTTCCTCTTCTTCTTAGAAGACGAATCACATTTGGAGGAACAATGTGTGCACTTCCTCTTCCCAGGCTCCGAATACAAAGTAGTTGAGGTCTCAGTAACCAACGATTACAATGCTCCCTGAGGGGAGAAACCACACTGGTTGCTCCAACAGGAACCCCAACATTGGGGAACACTATAACAGGAGAGAGTATAGGGACACTCACATGGGACTGTGATACAGCACAGGCTAACCCCGAGCATAGGACAATATTTACTTTCAAACCTTGGGCCGATTTACGGCCAATCTCAGGCTTGATATCTAGTGTCGGAACTTTATCCGCTGGCATAGATTTCATCATGGGAAATAAAGTCATAGAGGGTCTACCTCAAAGACCTAAGAAAGCCCAAGACCTTCATACAGTACATCAAAATCAGCGTCAGCGGTCTGCACGGAGGCCGGTGAAGAGCTTCCAACCTTAGTAGGGGTATGGCAAACACTTGGGGAACCCCAAACAACACCAGAACTGGTAAAACCCATCCATGTAGATCCATGGGTTCCTTGCTCCCAACATAAACTCCTCGGGGATTAACGCTGGCAAAGATTTTTCATAACTCTGACCATCCTTTACATTCAGATCTCCCTGGACAATTCTATCCTGTTCGTAATACTAGGCAGGCAGTTAATTCTAATAGCCAGGCCTTCTCCATCATGAGGCTCAATACTACGCAGTACTCTAGAAGTTTTATTCCAGCTGTTACCAAGTTGTGGAATGATCTTCCTAATTGGGTAGTTGAATCAGTAGAACTTCAAAAGTTCAAAGTTGGAGCAAATGCTTTTTTGTTGACCAGGCGGACATGAGTCTTTTTATAGTTTATTTATGACATATTTGTTTTTGATGTTGTTAATAGTTTATATGTGACATGTCTGTTTTGACGTTGTTACTTTTTTAGAATGATTTATTGTTAATTTGTTCTCTTCATTTATTTATTTCCTTTCCTCACTGGACTATTTTTCCCTATTGGAGCCCCTGGGCTCATAGCATCTTGCTTTTCCAACTAGGGTTGTAGCTTGGATAGTAATAATAATAATAAAGGCTTAGCTCTCTTCTTCCCCCTCAAGAGGCTACGATCTGCACTTGCTAACAATCATGGCCCCTACAAGATACACTGTGTGAGTGGATCTACAGCCAGTTAACATCTAAACTGGTTGCAACGTCCACACACTTTTCTGAATAGGTACGTACCTCTTATTCCATATCCACCACAAATAATTGAAACTGACAGCCAGCATTACTTTCTGAATGAAAAAAAAATGAAAAGTTTATTTAGAGCACAATCAGTGAGAGAGCGTGCTAGAAATAGGAATGAATGGCGAGCGATTGTGACGCAGTTCCGGTAGGCACTGCTGCTTCCTCCGGTGCCTTAGAGGACCGCGGAGGTAGCAGCAGTAGGGGATTCAGCATTATGAAGCTTCATCTGTGGTGGATAACGGGGTAGGGTGGGCTGTGGCACCCTAGCAGTACCAGCTGAACTCGGTTGAGTCCCTTGTTAGGCTGGAGGAACGTAGAGAATACAGTAGTCCCCTTTTTGTTTTTGTTTCATTTGTTGATGTCGGCTACCCCCCAAAATTGGGGGAAGTGCCTTTGGTATATGTATGTATGTATGTACAATCAGTAAGTCTGTACTAGCTTACAGCCAAAGCAAAGTGAGGCTAGTCCAACTTGTGGTGGAGTGGGGGAGAGAGCTATTCTTCTCTGCTCCCTCCACTGGTCAAACAATTCTAACGAGTGTTCCTGCTCTTGCCAAAAACATTTTCCTATTAAATGACGATGGTTTGTATTTCACGTACAGTAAGAGCAAAACTTCCCTTTCATGCCTATCGCATATGTTCTAAATTTTCCTTAGCAGAAATTCTAGTGATTGTCATCATTAAATCACAAGAACAGTTTTGTATCTATTACTACTCACAACATAAACATAAACATCTTGAATTAAATTTTGGGAGCTTCGGAAGAGGTTTGGGCAACGAAAGAAGAGGCCTTGGGTTTTTCTTCCTTCAAAGTAACCTTCGAAGGAGAAATTTCCCGCTTGGACTTTGTCTTCCGCCGTCGCGAAAACCTCTCCCACTGGGTGGCAGAGCACTCCCTACACTTGTTGACATTATCACACAGCTGGCCCCTAAAAGAAGGACAAAGGGCGTGAGGATCAGTCTCGACCGCCGACATGAACGTTCCACAAGGGCGGTCGGGAAAACCAGGGTAGGTGCGCATGGTCGCAGAGGCCAACTTCACGTACACAGTAACTAGAAAAAGAAAGAACAAAAAGCGTTAATGGCTGCCAATATGACGGCGAGGATGAGAGCGGACACGTCCGACCACCATCCGAGCCAAGAGTAAAGTGAGCTCAAGCACAGGTGTGTGAGGGGGGTAGCAAGCTACCCTCCCCTATCCCCGCTAACTAGCGGTGTGGGTAGTAAACCCTCATTAAAAATTAATGGCTCGTCATTTCAGCTACGCCGAAAGTAATACCCCTATTAAATAGCGTGGTTTGTATTCCAATTACGGAAGAAACTAATTTGTTATATATACAACCAAAGGTTAGGGTAGGCAACATCTAGTTAAGATATTCAGGAGGATTAAGCCAATGTCAGTCAGCCCACCCAAACTAACCTTCCTTTTCCGTGCTCTTGTAGGCCTGCTTTTGTTGGCCGTATGATTTCAAACTTTTTAACCCACCCGCGACCCAAGATTGACCTGAGCGAGGTCGGCCTTTCCAACGCTAACCTCCAAGATGGACAGACGCATATCCTATACTGTAGTTTTTCTTTGAGCGATGTGGTTGAATTTATTACTCATATCGGTCAGCTTGATACTTTGAGGACGATCGTGTATAATAGGAGATGCAGGAACCACAATTGCCATAAAAAATGCACATAAAGGTAATTCTAAGTAATATTTTTATTACAGTGTGATTAAGATATAATTTAGAGTGCTGCCCACCATTTTATTGTGTAGGAGAGAGATTTATTTGTGATTCACTTTAACATAATGTAAGGATTTATTTTTCATTCTGTTTTAGTTTGTGACCTGGAGGGGGTTCTGGGGCTTGCCCCAGGCTAGGGGTTATGCCCTGGGAACTATTAGGTTAGGTTAGGTGGGTTTATGAGTTTCTATAACCTTTTACACATCTGGCTAGGGGTTGTGACCTGGGAAGGGGATCCGGGAGCTTGACCCCGGCTAGGGGTTGTGACCTGGGAACTACTAGGTTAGGTTAGGTGGCTTTTTACAAATCTGGCTAGGGGTTGTGACCTGGGAAGACTGTCCGGGGACTTGCCCCGCCAAGGGGTTATAACCTGGCAACTATTCAGTAAGGTCAGGTGGGTTTGTTAGGTTCAGTGGCCTTTAACAAATCTCACAAGGGTTAAATAATCCTGTTTAGTCCTATTTAACCACACCCAAACCCCAAGGTTCCCACCTGTGTCCGTCGAGTGTTCCTAGTACAGTATGTAGAACGTTAGGACAAACGAGTGAAATTTCAGTTATTTGATATCGTATGAAATACCAAGCACAAAATTAGGGATTTCTCGGAGTTACAACACGTTTCTTGTTGGCTATTCTCACACGTTTCCGACATTCACGCGCAAAGTGGTCCTAGTATCTAGATTGTTGAGACAAGCCTTTACAAAACTAGTGAATTCATTGATATCTCATTTATAATTCCAGTGGGGGAGTATGTATGATAGCGGCCACCTGTATGTATTATTATGTCTGACTTAAAATACCACAGTGAAAAGGGGGGGGGGTCGCAGGGGGGCGTCAGCATCCCCCCCCCCTCATTAGGTAAGTAGGTAAGGACAGGGGTTGTAAGTTAGGTTAGGGGGGGAGTTAAGTTAGTTGATGTAAATTTTTAATCCACACGGGAGGAACTGGCCGCTGAAATACAAAGGCCCCTCATTTGGTTATAATTCCAGTGAAAAAACAGCCAATTTCTGAAATTTTTTACTCTAATTTCTAGTTATCCCAAACCTCTCCCAACAAACTACGAAAGCACCAAAGATTTACCTATCCACCATAGGTGGGCTAGGGTCTAACCTACAACCCTGTCCAAAAGTGGGGCTTACATGGAACAAAACACGACATATTTCCGTAACAAAACAGTTTTTTTCAAATATTGCATTAAATTTACCAACTGAAAAATTAAAGTTTTGAAACCCCAGGCAACACCCATAACCTACGATTTTACCGGCCAAACAGTGCCGAAATAAAGGCCAAAAAAGCTGGTTTCATTTAAAATATGAATTAAAATGGTGAAAATAATCAATAAAATAAGAAATAGAATCAATTAGATACATAAATATGGTACGTGACCTCTAGTCAAAAACATCCCCAAATGATACGCAGTCAAAATCCTGCTTTACCGGTTAAATAACATAATTCCCGGCTAAATAACGTCAAAATAAACCATATTCAACACTTACTGTCTTCTGTTTCTTGCAATCTGAAACCGACATCTTATTTTACACTTCAAAATATGAAAACATTTATGATTTTACAACGGGAGAACTTGGGACTCTCTCGAGAGAGAGGACTATAGACGACTGAATCTTGAAACATAATGGATCAAAAGTGTCAATTTAAAGGCTATTAAATCCCTTATAAAGTGACACTTATGGTCGATTATACCTCAAGATTCAGTCGTCTATACATGTAAACAAAAGCGCCAGTTGATTCTTCTTCTTCAAGCTTCTTCAACGACGTCATTACCAGTTGATAGGATAAATATATATCTGTTAAATTATGTAAATACATTCGTGTGATGTTTAGGATAAATATATACCTGTTCAATTATGTAAATACATTTGTGTAATGTTTAGGATAAATATATCCCTGTTAAATTATGTAAATACATTCGTGTGATGTTTAGGATAGATATATCCCTGTTAAATTATGTAAATACATTCGTGTGATGTTGTTTAGGATGAATATATACCTGTTAAATTATGTAAATACATTTGTGTGATGTTGTTTAGGATAAATATATCCCTTTTAAATTATGTAAATACATTCGTGTGATGTTGTTTAGGATAAATATATCCCTGTTAAATTGTGTAAATACATTCGTGTGATGTTGTTTAGGATAAATATATAACTGTTAAATTAACTAAATACATTCTTGTGGTGTTTTTTAGGATAAATATATACTGTACCTGTTAAATTATGTAAATACATTCGTGTGATGTTGTTTAGGATAAATATATACCTGTTAAATTAACTAAATACATTCGTGTGGTGTTTCTTAGGATAAATATATCCCTTTTAAATTATGTAAATACATTCGTGTGATGTTGTTTAGGATAAATATATACCTGTTAAATTATGTAAATACATTCGTGTGATGTTGTTTAGGATAAATATATACCTGTTAAATTATGTAAATACATTCGTGTGATGTTGTTTAGGATAAATATATACCTGTTAAATTATGTAAATATATTCGTGTGATGTTGTTTAGGATAAATATATCCCTTTTAAATTATGTAAATACATTCGTGTGATGTTGTTTAGGATAAATATATAACTGTTAAATTAACTAAATACATTCTTGTGGTGTTTTTTAGGATAAATATATACTGTACCTGTTAAATTATGTAAATACATTCGTGTGATGTTGTTTAGGATAAATATATACCTGTTAAATTAACTAAATACATTCGTGTGGTGTTTCTTAGGATAAATATATCCCTTTTAAATTATGTAAATACATTCGTGTGATGTTGTTTAGGATAAATATATACCTGTTAAATTATGTAAATACATTCGTGTGATGTTGTTTAGGATAAATATATACCTGTTAAATTATGTAAATACATTCGTGTGATGTTGTTTAGGATAAATATATACCTGTTAAATTATGTAAATACATTCGTGTGATGTTGTTTAGGATAAATATATCCCTTTTAAATTATGTAAATACATTCGTGTGATGTTGTTTAGGATAAATATATAACTGTTAAATTAACTAAATACATTCTTGTGGTGTTTTTTAGGATAAATATATACTGTACCTGTTAAATTATGTAAATACATTCGTGTGATGTTGTTTAGGATAAATATATACCTGTTAAATTAACTAAATACATTCGTGTGGTGTTTCTTAGGATAAATATATCCCTTTTAAATTATGTAAATACATTCGTGTGATGTTGTTTAGGATAAATATATACCTGTTAAATTATGTAAATACATTCGTGTGATGTTGTTTAGGATAAATATATACCTGTTAAATTATGTAAATACATTCGTGTGATGTTGTTTAGGATAAATATATACCTGTTAAATTATGTAAATACATTCGTGTGATGTTGTTTAGGATAAATATATCCCTTTTAAATTATGTAAATACATTCGTGTGATGTTGTTTAGGATAAATATATAACTGTTAAATTAACTAAATACATTCTTGTGGTGTTTTTTAGGATAAATATATACTGTACCTGTTAAATTATGTAAATACATTCGTGTGATGTTGTTTAGGATAAATATATACCTGTTAAATTAACTAAATACATTCGTGTGGTGTTTCTTAGGATAAATATATCCCTTTTAAATTATGTAAATACATTCGTGTGATGTTGTTTAGGATAAATATATACCTGTTAAATTATGTAAATACATTCGTGTGATGTTGTTTAGGATAAATATATACCTGTTAAATTATGTAAATACATTCGTGTGATGTTGTTTAGGATAAATATATCCCTTTTAAATTATGTAAATACATTCGTGTGATGTTGTTTAGGATAAATATATCCCTGTTAAATTATGTAAATACATTTGTGTGATGTTGTTTAGGATAAATATATCCCTGATTCGAGTGATGGTGTTTAGGATAAATATATCCCTGTTAAATTATGTAAATACATTTGTGTGATGTTGTTTAGGATAAATATATCCCTGTTAAATTATCTAAATACATTCGTGTGATGTTGTCTAGGATAAATATATCCCTTTTAAATTATGTAAATACATTCGTGTGATGTTGTTTAGGATAAATATATCCCTGTTATATTATGTAAATACATTTGTGTGATGTTTAGGATAAATATATCCCTGTTAAATTATGTAAATACATTCGTGTGATGTTTAGGATAGATATATCCCTGTTAAATTATGTAAATACATTCGTGTGATGTTGTTTAGGATGAATATATACCTGTTAAATTATGTAAATACATTTGTGTGATGTTGTTTAGGATAAATATATACCTTTTAAATTAACTAAATACATTCGTGTGGTGTTTTTTAGGATAAATATATCCCTGTTAAATTATGTAAATACATTCGTGTGATGTTTAGGATAAATATATCCCTGTTAAATTATGTAAATACATTCAAGTGATGTTGTTTAGGATAAATATATCCCTGTTAAATTATGTAAATACATTCGTGTGTTGTTGTTATGAATATATTATATTCTCAATAGAACGAAAATGAAATGATTTAGATGTTTTTAGGCACCTTATAATGTTTTCAGTTTGAACATGAATTAAGAAAATGAAGATTGATAATGAGGTTTGAGAGTGAGGTTTGAAAAAGGTTCATACCTGAAGTATAAAAGTATCGCTTGAAAGTGAAGTTTGAAGGTAAATTTGAAAAAGGGTTGAACATAAAGTTTGAAAGAAGTTTGAATATAAAGTTTGGAAGTGAAGTTTTTAAAGCGAGGTTTGAACGTAAAGTTTGAAAGTTATAAAAATGAAGTTTGGAGTGGGTTTGAACAGTTCAAAAGTGTGGTTTAAAAGTGAGGCTTAAAAATGGGGTTTAATTGTGAAGTTTGAAAGTGATGTTTGAATGTGAAGTTAGAAAGTGTGGTTTAAATGTGAAGTTTGGGTATTTTGAAAGTGAGGTTTGAAGTTTGAATGTGAAGTTTGAAAGTAGGTTTTAATCGGTAAGTTTAGGTAGTTTGAATGTGAGGTTTGAACGTGAATCTGAGGTTTGAACGTGAATGTGAGGTTTGAAAGTGAGGTTTGAACTTGAAGTTTGAGAGTGAGGTTTAAATGTGAAGTTTAGGTAGCTTAAAAGTGAGATTTGAACATGAAATTTGAAGGTGAGGTTTGAATATGAAGTTTAGAAGCAATTTGAAAGTGAGGTTTGAATATGAAGTTCAGAAGCAATTTGAGTGAGGTTTGATTATGACGTTTGGAAATGAAGTTTGAAAGCGAGGTTTGAAGATAATTTTGAAGCAAGGTTTGAATATGAAGTTGGTGAGGTTTGAATATGGAGTTTGAAAGTGAGGTTTGAACATGAAGTTTGGAAGTGAAGTTTGAACACAAAGTTTGAAACAGGTTTGAATAAAAATTTGAAAATGAGGTTTGAAAGCGAGGTTTAAATGTGAAGTTTGAAAAAGAGGTTTGAACATAAGTTTGAAAGTTAGGATTGAATGTGAAGTTTGAACATGGAGTTTGAATGTGAGGTTTGAACATGAAGTTTCAAAGTGAGGTTTGAACACAAAGCTTGAAAGTGAGATTTGAATGTGAAGTTTGAAAGTGAGATTTGAATGTGAAGTTTGAGTGTGGTTTGAACACGAA
>NC_090727.1:93021872-93176872 GCF_036898095.1 Palaemon carinicauda | reverse complement strand
AACGCATACTTAGAACACCTAACCTAAACTTCCTTACCTAATTTAACCTACAAGTAGTTCCATTATTTATATACCTAATGGGGTCCAATGCCCCTATGTGACTCCCCTTAGACTGCTGTAATCTTAGCGATAAGGCTGAAAATAAAGTAGTTATGTAGCATGGCCGTCTTCTTATATACAGCAGGTTACTTGGATTATTATTATTATTATTACTTGCTAAGCCACAACCATAGTTGGAAAAGCAGGATGCTATAAGCCCAGGGGCTCCAACAGGGAAAATAGCTCAGTGAAGAAAGGAAACAAGGAAAAATAATATATTTTAAGAAGAGCAACAATATTAAAATAAATATCACTTTATAAACTATAAAAACTTTAACAAAACAAGTGGAAGAGAAATAAGATATAAGATAGAACAGTGTGCCCGAGTGTACCCTCAAGCAAGAGATAGAATGGATAGAATAAATGGCCCAACGTTTTATATTCTAAACATCATAATTATTTTTTTTCAATATTAAACTTACCCGATAATCATGTAGCTGTCAACTCTGTTGCCCGACAGAATTCTATGGAGGGATACGCCAGCTATCACAATACTAGAAGGGGGTGTTCTTACCAGCGCCACCTGTGGCCAGGTACTCAAGTACTTCTTGTTGACACCTCCTCAATTATTCCTCTGTCGTGCTTCTGACAAGACGTTCTGGGATACGCTTATGTTCTTGGAGTATTTTCACGACTTTGGTGAAGTATTTCTCTTTGATTTCGGCTGTCGCTTTACTGGAAACTTCTATTTTAGCTTAGTTAGCTTTTGGAATTAATTTGATTAATTTTGGTGACGAAGAGAGTATGAACTCTCGTTCACCTTTCAATGGCCGACCCTTCCCTTAGACGGAAGTGTTGGTGTCTAAGAGAGTATAGACTCTCTTTCTTAATTTTGCTTAACAAAAGTTATAGATTTATTTTATATCTCTCCGCCTCTTATAGGCCTTTTCGATTAACTTCCTTTTATTATAAACTTATTAAAATTAATTTTTATATTTGTTTATATTCGACCTTCCTAATAGTAGGCGGTCTTTTCTTGGTACCGAAGTTAATTATCGTGAGCCCGTCATTTCGGTTTTACGTGTTAACATATTATGCTATTTTAAGGTCTTTGAAAGAATTTCTTTGATAGTCTCGTACTTTTTCAAAGTTGAACTAACGTTTTGTTTGTCTCGGCAGTTGTTGACGTTCAGAACGTTTCAACTTGCACTCTATCGTTACGATAGAGAAAGAATGTTCACGGTTTCACATTGCAGTAAGAGTAACCGTGTCTAGCGTTTTGTTCATTCTTTCTTAACTTAATGGTTTTGATCCTAATAAAGGAACTTTTCTTTTTGGGAAATATTTCAGTTTTTTCCTTTAACAATAATATGTTTTAACGATATATATGATTGGGCTCTTCTCTCAGGTTCTAAGTCAAGAGAGAGAGAGAGAGAGAGATAGAGACGGAGGGAGAAAGAGGATAAACGTTTCCCTCAAGCCTGCCAGGCGTACGAGTAACGTCGTTATCGTTTTGCTCTTATCCCTAGTCTCTTTAGGGGAAGAAACTAAACGTTTCTAGAGTGATCTAGTGTTTAGTCTCTTTCCAGCCACTGAATTTTCTTTCATTAGATTTTTCTGTTACATTGTAATTCTGTTTTCGCAATTACTAACTTTTGAGAAGGATAGAATTGCGTGTTTCAGGTACAAACCACTTAAAGTTTCGAGTTCAGTGAAATAAGTGCAAACAGAAATCAAAGTGATAAGTGATTAGCGCAAAGTATGTCAGTGTTATGCGTGAGGGTACTTTTGTGCGCGCCAGTCGTCCTCCCAGTCCGGGACCTCTTGCAAGCTCCCAAGCCCAGGGGAGAAGCAATGTCGAAGGGCATAAGGGTTCGGCAGGCCTTGATCGGCGCACAGAAGTATCCTCGGTGGTTGTGGGCGTGTCTTACCGAGACCGTCACTCCCACCCGCAGACGATTGAGCCCTTATTTTGCTCGTCTGCAGAAGAGATTTAGAGGAGAAAATAAAGGCAGAGTTACGCTGGTCTCAGGTCTCAAGACCTCTTAAACGTAAAGTCCAGACCTATGCCAGACGTACGAAGTAAAGTTCAACAACCCGGATGCAGTCATTGGGTTAGCTCTGACTCTCCTCAGTCATCAGTTTGTCGGGCTGAGAGTGCGCCTACACTCCCCCCCCCCCTATGCTCGCTCCGCCTGATCGCAGTACCACCTGCCAGGCGTACGATGTTGTGGACTCTACTACAGTCCATGCAAGCACAGCTTTCGGACCTGTTGCGTGAGTGTCGGGCTGAGAGTGTTGCACCTCCACCTGCACCCTTTCAGCCTGTGCTCAACCCGCCTGCACTCGCTGCACCCAGTCGCAGCACCATCTGCCAGGCGTACGATGTTGTGGACTCTACTACAGTCCATGCAAGCACAGCTTTCGGACCTGTTGTGTGAGTGTCGGGCTGAGAGTGTTGCACCTCCCCTGCACCCGTTCAGCCTGTGCTCAACCCGCCTGCACTCGCTGCACCCAGTCGCAGCACCATCTGCCAGGCGTACGATGTTGAACCTCTTTCTGTGTTCGCTGTTCCCAGTGTTGTTCAGCCTCAGCCTTCTTTAAGGCAACCTTCGGTTTGGGATCAGGAGGATTACCCCACTCTTCCTCCTCCTCCCCTGGCTGCTCCACCGGTGGTGCAACTCTCGGTGGAGGTACAACCTCTTCCACCTGTGAGTCAGTCTCCTCAGCTGCTGCACCGAGCTCAACCCGTGCACCCTGATCCTGCGCCTCAGACACCTCTGCTTGCGGGAACTTTACCTTGTTCTGCGCAACCTCGGTCTCTTCACGCTCCACTCATACCACAGGAACAGGAACTTTCTGCACCTTCCACTGTTGTTGTTCCAGCTCGTTCTGACTCTGCTGTTCAGCATACCTTACCTCCATTTTCAAACCATGGCAAAAATATGAATCATGAGTTATGAATGTAAGGTAAACATTATGTTGATTTTTAAACCCCATGCAAGCATGCATAAAGCACTCTAGCACTGGTCATGGAATTTCTGAGAAATGTTAAACGCCATGCACACGCTCTGCTTTCCTTACAGCAGGCTCTGCTTACAGCAGGCTCTGCTTACTACATGCTCAGCATTCAACATGCTCTGCATTCAACATGCTCTGCATACAACATGCTCTGCATACAGCATGCTCTGCATTCAGCATGCTCTGCATACAACATGCTCTACTTACAGCATGCTCTGCATACAGCATACTCTGCATTCATCATGCTCTGCATACCTTACCGCATGCTTCTCAACATATCTTGGGTTGTTGCCAACTCACTAGACTGTCAAGCAGTTTCATAACGTTGCCTTCTAGTCTGCTGCTTTTGCACCAGTGAACCCTCACTCAGAGAACTTAGCTTTTCTAGGATAAGGTCCCTGTAGATGAGAAAGTTCTTTTCTCCCTCCTTCTGATATTCCCTTGAGGACTCTGTCATTTGGAGGGAGCCTTTAGCTGCATAACCTCTTATGGACTTTTATTTAAGCATAACATGCTTACAGGGAAGGTAATGGTTCCACTTCAGCCGCTAATCCCGTCTGTTACCACACCTGCTCCCATAGACCTTGAGCTGTGTTGCATGACATGCAGTCCAAGCTTAGTCCTTGTTAGAGGATTTTTGTTTACGGAGTCAATGTGTCACGGGGAAGACGTTCAACAACCAACAGAAGGGACTTGTTGTGACGCAGTGCGGCAACCTCAGCAACCCGTTAAGGAGTTGTCTGTACGACCCAGATAGTCTAGACAGATTCGGGTTGTCACTGTACTTCCTCGCTTGCCCATGATTGTCAGTTTACAGACTGTGCAGCAGTATCATGATCTTGTGTCCGGCTCCGTCAGACGACTGGCTTTTAAGAGCTCCCACAAGTCGTCGCTGTCTGGAGATTTTCAAATGGACTATGGATCTGACCAAGGAACTGGGCCTCCTGGTCAATTTTGAGGAGTCTCAGCTCGTTCCATCCCAGACCATTGTTTCCTTGGGTATGGATTTTCAGAGTCGAGCTTTTCGGACTTGTCCGTCGGCCCCAAGGATCTTCCAAGCCCTAGAATGCATCCAGAGCATGCTGAGAAGGAACCGATGCTTAGTCAGGCAGGGGATGAGTCTAACAGGGACACTTTCATCGCTGGCCCTGTTCATCGAGTTAGGGAGACTCCACCTCCGCCCCCTTCAGTATCATCTAGCTGCTCACTGGATAAAGGACATGACGCTAGAGACGGGCTCAGTTCCTGTTTCCGAAGAGATGAGGTCTACTCTAACGTGGTGGAAGAACAGCATTCTTCTCAAGGAAGGTCTACCTTTGGCTGTTCAGACCCCCGACCACCGTCTCTTCTCGGACGCATCGGACACGGGCTGGGGTGCGACACTGGACGGACAGGAATGCTCGGGAACATGGAATCAGGAGCAAAGGACACTTCACATCTATTGCAAGGAGTTGTTGGCAGTTCATCTGGCCTTGATAAACTTCAAGTCCCTCCAGCTTAACAAGGTGGTGGAGGTGAACTCCGACTACACCACAGCCTTGGCTTACATCTCCAAGCAGAGAGGGACTCATTCGAGGAAGTTGTTCAAGATCGCAAGGGACCTCCTCATTTGGTCAAAGATCGAAAGCTCACGCTGGTAACGAGGCTCATTCAGGGCGATATGAATGTCATGGCAGATCGCCTCAGCCGTAAGGGTCAGGTCTTCCCCACAGAGTGGACCCTTCACAAGAATGTTTGCAGCAGACTTTGGGCCCTGTGGGGTCTGCCAACCATAGTTCTATTCGCTACCTCGATGACCAAGAAGCTCCTCTTGTATTGTTCTCCGATTCCAGACCCAGCAGCAGTTCGCGTGGATGCCTTTCTGCTGGATTGGTCCCATCTCAACCTGTATGCATTCCCGCTGTTCAAGATTGTCAACAGGGTACTTCAGAAGTTCGCCTCTCACAAAGGGACACGGTTGACGTTGGTTGCTCCCCTCTGACCCGCGAGAGAAGGGTTCACCGAGGTACTGCAATGGCTGGTCGACGTTCCCAGGACTCTTCCTCCTAGAGTGGACCTTCTGCGTCAACCTCACGTAAAGAAGGTACACCCAAACCTCCACGCTCTTCGTCTGACTGCCTTCAGACTATCGAAAGTCTCTCAAGAACTAGAGGCTTTTCGAAGGAGGCAGCCAGAACGATTGCCAGAGCAAGGACGACATCCACTCTCAGAGTCTATCAGTCTTAATGGGAAGTCTTCCGAAGCTGGTGCAAGGCCAATGCAGTTTTCCTCAACCAGTACCACTGTAACCCAGATTGCTGACTTCCTGTTACATCTAAGGAACGTAAAATCCCTATCAGCTCCTACGATCAAGGGTTACAGAAGTATGTTGGCAGCGGTTTTCCGCCACAGAGGCTTGGATCTTTCCTCCAACAAAGATCTACAGGACCTCCTTAGGTCTTTTGAGACCTCAAAGGAACGTCGGTTGTCCACTCCAGGCTGGAATCTAGACGTGGTCCTAAGGTTCCTAATGTCATCAGGATTTGAACCGTTCCAATCAGCCTCTTTTAAGGACCTCACATTAGAAACTCTTTTCCTCGTGTGCTTAGCAACAGGTAAAAGAGTAAGTGAGATCCACGCCTTCAGCAGGAACATAGGTTTCACATCTGAAACAGCTACATGTTCCTTGCGGCTCGGTTTTTTTGGCTAAAACGAGCTTCCTTCCCGTCCTTGCCCTAAGTCGTTCGAGATCCCAAGCCTGTCCAACATGGTGGGGAACGAACTAGAGAGAGTACTTTGCCCTGTTAGAGCTCTTAAGTACTATTTAAAAAGGTCAAAACCATTACGAGGACAATCAGAAGCCTTATGGTGTGCTATCAAGAAGCCTTCTCTACCAATGTCTAAGAACTCAGTTTCTTACTACATCAGGCTTCTGATTAGAGAAGCAAATTCTCATCTGAAGGAAGAAGACCTTGCTTTGCTGAAGGTAAGGACACATGAAGTGAGAGCTGTGGCTACTTCAGTGGCCTTCAAACAGAACCGTTCTCTGCAGAGTGTTATGGATGCAACCTATTGGAGAAGCAAGTCAGTGTTCGCATCATTCTATCTCAAAGATGTCCAGTCTCTTTACGAGTACTGCTACACCCTGGGTCCATTCGTAGCAACGAATGCAGTAGTAGGCGAGGGCTCAGCCACTACATTCCCATAATTCCATAACTTTTTAACCTTTCTCTTGAATACTTTTTATGGGTTGTTCGGTCGGCTAAGAAGCCTTCCACATCCTTGTTGATTTGGCGGGTGGTCAATTCTTTCTTGAGAAGCGCCGAGGTTAAAGGTTGTGATGAGGTCCTTTAGTATGGGTTGCAGCCCTGTATACTTTAGCACCTTTGGGTTGATTCAGCCTCCAAGAGGAACGCTGCGCTCAGTAAGGAAGACGAACTTAAAAAAGAGACAGAGTAACGGTTCAATTCGACTTCCTTACCAGGTACTTATTATTTCATTGTTATTTGAGATAACTGTTATATGAAATATGGGATACTTAGCTATCCTTTAATCTTGTACACTGGTTTTCACCCACCCCCCTGGGTGTGAATCAGCTACATGATTATCGGGTAAGTTTAATATTGAAAAATGTTATTTTCATTAGTAAAATAAATTTTTGAATATACTTACCCGATAATCATGATTTAATTGACCCTCCCTTCCTCCCCATAGAGAACCAGTGGGACCGAGGAATAATTGAGGAGGTGTCAACAAGAAGTACTTGAGTACCTGGCCACAGGTGGCGCTGGTAAGAACACCCCCTTCTAGTATTGTGATAGCTGGCGTATCCCTCCATAGAATTCTGTCGGGCAACAGAGTTGACAGCTACATGATTATCGGGTAAGTATATTCAAAAATTTATTTTACTAATGAAAATAACATTTTTCAATATTGGCTAACATTGTAGAGTGTGATTAAAGCTCTTCTTTTATTCATGGTGTTATAAATGATAGGTTAGATAAGAAAATTATGGTGGTCAACCCACCATTACAGAAAAACTGGATTTTTTGCCAGAAATCATTATCAAAGCCATTCAAAAGACCATAAAATACATTGTCTTATTTTTGACAAAACTGGTTTATTATTATTGTTATTACTAGCTACGCTATAACCTTAGTTGGAACGGCAAGATGTTATAAGCCCAAGGGCTCCAACAGGGAAAAATAGCCCAGTGAGGAAAGAAAATAAGGAAATAAATTAATGATCAGAAAAAATTAACAATAAATCATTCTAAAAATAGTAACAACACCAAACAGATATGTCATATATAAACTATAAAAAGACTTATTCTATAATTTGACCATTGTTTTAATCCCTTTCTTCCTGCGGGGCGCTCTAACATTCCCCAACCCTATTGTATACCTATTAACTAGCATATTGGAAAGAACCCCTTTGTGAAACGCAGTTCTTTCGGATTTTGGTGATAGCCCAGTAAGGAAAGGAAACAAGGAAAATTAAAATATTTTAAGAACAGTAACAACATTGAAATATAGATATAAACTATAAAACTTTAACGAAACAAGGAAGAGAAATAAGATAGAAGTGTACCCGAGTGTACCCTCAAGCAAGAGAAATGTAGCTGCGGCTGTTTCCCTTCAGTAATACATTGGCGCGAAATGACCTTCTGCCTTCATCACTTGGCCATAGGGCACAAATTCATGAATTTCATGCCGTTCAGGGACATTTTTCCATAGTTTTCCAATTACAATGGTACCACGGTTTACGAGTTTCATTTTTTCTGGGAGCTGGCTCGCAAACTAAAATTCTAGTATCCACATGTTCATAAATACACGCATTCATATGCTCCTGCGCGAATGTACACCCTCGTCCTTTAATAGTAGTTAACTTTCAGCTTGGCTGGTATTGGTCATACTCGGTTGACACATGAGTTTCTGCTGAAGGGCCAACATCAACCGTATTGTGAAGACTGTTTCGTACCTTTAACAGTGAGGCATTTGTTGACCGAATGCCCCAATTATAATAACTTAAGGAATAGATATTTGTTTGCGGCTCGAGGTGAGGGTGGAAGGTTCATCCTTGCCAAGATTCTTGGACATGATGTGTCTTACTATGCAAGCGGTATTTTTAGATTTATTTCAGAAGCAGGTCTTCTGAAAACTATCTAACTTTTATAATTACATTCAACTTTTATGGTTTTAATTGAATATTCTTTAATTTTTTTTTATTTTATTTTATTGTAATGAAAGAATATTATATAATTTAACCCTTTTACCTCCCATAGACGTACTGGTACGTTTCACAAAACTCATCCCTTTACCCCCATGGACGTACTGGTACGTCCTTGCAAAAAACTGCTTTTTCAATATTAAACTTACCCGGTGATCATATAGCTGTCAGCTCTGCTGCCCGACAGAAAAACCTAAGGACGAAATACGCCAGCGATCGCTATACAGGTGGGGGTGTACATCAACAGCGCCATCTGTCGAGCAGGTACTCAAGTACTCCATGTCAACACAGAACCAATTTTCTCTCTGTCGTGCCACCGGCAAGACCTACTAAATACGCTGTTGTTTTCTGGATTGATTTTCACGTTATTTGGTGAAGTATTCATTTCTGGTTATTAGCTATCGCTGTGCAGAAGTTATCTTCAATACTTCCTTGCATTCTTTTATTGAATTTTGGATTATTTGTTGACGACTTGGATAGATTTTGAATTCCCCCCTTTGACTAATTCAAGATGTCTGACCCTTCTCAAGTCCCCAAGTACAGGCAATGTAGCGCTAGGGACTGTTCAAGGCGTCTTCCGAAGGCCTCTATCGATCCGCACACCGTTTGTTCCAATTGTAGGGGTAAAGCTTGTCAATTGGAAGATCGATGTGAGGAATGCGCTGGGCTTTCGGAATTTGGGTTTCAAGAATTCCTGAAATATGCACGTAGGCTAGAGAAGGATAGGATCAGGAGGAGTTCGTCTCGCTCAATTGATTTTTCCTCTCCCCATGCCCCTCAACCTATTCCTTCCCCTGTAGTGGTTGCACCCGACCCCCCTGCTAGCTCTCATCAACCTTCATTGGCGGATGTGATGCTTGCCGTTCAGGCTCTAGGTGAGAGAGTCGAGTCATTGGCGAATGACCGCAATCAACTCATGGCTGACGTCAGAGAGTTGAAAGGTAAAAGTGCAGTGGGAAGTGAGGTGAGTGTCAGTGCAGTGAAAAGTGTCAGTGTTACGCATGAGGGTGCGTCTGTTCGTGCCTGTCGTCCTCCCAGTCCGGGACCTCTTGCAAGCTCCCAAGCCCAGGGGAGAAGCAATGTCGTACGACCAAAGGGTTCGACAGGCTTTAATCAGCGGACAGACGTTCCCTCCGTGGTTTCGGACGTATCTTGCCTAGATCGTCCCACCCACAAGAAGACGAGTGAGCCCGTTCATTCCTCGTCTGCGGAAGAGGTTTCTCGCTAGAAACGATGGACCAAGGTCTCACGGCCTCTTAAACGCAAGGTCCCTTCCGAGCAAGTCCAACGGCCCAGGTGTAGCCACTGGGTCAGTTCGGACTCGCTACAGTCCTCCGACGACTGCACACCTCCTAAGAGAGGCAAAGTGGTACCGCAACAGGCAGTAACTCCGTCTGTTGCCGCACCAGCTGTTGTAGACCCTAAGTGGTCTTTGCTGCAGTCTATGCAGACTCAGTTAGCTGCTGTTATGCAGGAGTATCGTGCGGAGAAGGTTGACGCTGCACCCGTTAGCCTACAACCTACCACGGTTGTGCGCCCAGCAGGCGCTGAGGCTGCCTGCTCCCACACTCCGGCTGTGAGAGCTCCTCCACCCATGCGCAGTCGACCCTGCCAGACGCATGCTGACGTTCACAGACGCACGGAACCCTCCGTTGACGTGCGTGTGCTACCACAACAACAGGAGGGTGGAGTTAAGCTGCCGTGTTTTGACGCGGTGCGTCAGCCTCCGCAACCCACGGTGGTCTCCGCTATCCGTCCACAGTCGGGAGTAGACGCTTTGCGCACCCACTCAGCTATGGTTGTTGCCAGTTCTCAGACTGACCAACAGTGGCATGACGTTGGGTCCAGTGCAGCCACGCATGCACCCGTGCTGCCGGACTCAGCCGTCCAGCTGTTACCTACTCCGTTGCCTCTTCCTCCTCAACATTCAGACGATGGAGTCTCTGATGATGACGAAGCTGCACATCTTAACGACCAACACTCGGACATCGACGAACCCAAGACCGCGCCTCCCTCCTTAGACTTTAGGAAAGTGCTTGCGCTGTTCAAGGATTTATATCCGGATCAGTTTGTGTCTGCAGCACCACGCTCGCCTCCCTCTGGGTTCGCTTTAGGCATGCAGTCAGCAGCACCTGCCTTTACGAAGCTCGTACTCGCTCGCTCGTCCAAGAGAGCTTTAAGGGTACTGGGAGAGTGGTTGCAGTCCAAGAAGCAACTTGGGAAGACATCCTTCATGTTTCCCCCGGTCAAGCTTGCTTCCAGATCTAGCGTCTGGTATGCCACGGGAGAAGTTCTCGGCTTGGGAGTTCCTGCCTCTGCCCAGGGCGACTTCTCAAGTCTGGTAGACTCTCCCCGCAGGCTGGCTATGAGACGCTCCAAGATTTGCTGGACTCCTTCGGATATGGACCATCTTTTGAAGGGAGTTTTCCGTGCTTTCGAAGTCTTTAACTTCTTGGACTGGTGTTTGGGAGCGTTGAGCAGGAAGACCTCCCCTTCTGATAAGGAAACTTCCATGCTCATTATGTCCTGCATGGACAAAGCCATACGGGATGGTTCTAGTGAGCTTGCGGCTTCTTACGTGTCCGGGGTCCTCAAGAAGCGGGATCACCTTTGCTCCTTCTTGTCAGCTGGAGTCACCCCATGTCAAAAGTCGGAGCTTATGTTTGCTCCGCTCTCGAAGTGTCTCTTCCCTGAAGAGTTGATCAAGGAGATTGCCGCCTCCTTGATCCAGAAAGACACTCATGACCTGGTGGCGTCATCCGCACGCAAAGCCACCCCTTTGCCCTCCGTGCCTAGACCCAGGATGGACACTCCAGCGTCAAGGTTCATTCCGCCCTTTCGTGGCAGAGCCTCCAGCAGAGGAGGTGCTCGTGCCGGAAGTCAACGTGGGAGCAAGAAGAAGGGTTCCAAGTCCTCTAGAGGCAGAGTCTGACTGCCACCTTCTTCAGACAGCAGTGGGAGCCAGGCTCAAGAACTACTGGCAGGCCTGGGAGAACAGGGGCGCAGACGCACAGTCTGTGAAGTTACTCAGGGAGGGGTACAAGATTCCATTCTTGCTCAAGCCCCCTCTAGCAACAACTCCCATCGACCTCTCTCCCAGGTACAGAGAGGAGGACAAGAGACTAGCGTTACAGCAAGAGGTGTCTCTCTTACTACAAAAGGGAGCGGTAGTCATAGTCCGGGACCATCAATCCCCGGGCTTCTACAACCGCCTCTTCTTAGTGCCGAAGAAGACAGGAGGGTGGAGACCGGTGCTAGACGTCAGTGCTCTGAATGTCTTTGTCACAAAGCAGACGTTCACCATGGAGACGACAAAGTCGGTTCTAGCATCGGTCAGGAAGGAAGACTGGATGGTCTCGTTAGACCTAAAGGACGCTTACTTTCACGTCCCCATCCACCCAGATTCCCAACCTTTACTAAGGTTCGTTTTCGGGAAGGTTGTATACCAGTTCCAAGCCCTGTGCTTTGGCCTAAGCACGGCACCTCTAGTTTTTACCAAACTGATGAGGAATATTGCCAAATTCCTGCATTTAGCAAACATCAGAGCCTCCCTCTATTTGGACGACTGGCTTTTAAGAGCTGCGTCAAGTCGTCGCTGTCTGGAGAATCTACAGTGGACTCTGGATCTGACCAAGGAATTGGGTCTCCTGGTCAATATAGAAAAGTCCCAACTCGTCCCATCCCAAACTATAATATACCTAGGAATGGAGATTCAGAGTCAAGCTTTTCGGGCTTTTCCGTCGGCCCCCAGAATCAGTCAAGCCCAAGAATGCATCCAGTCCATGCTGAAGAAGGACCGATGTTCAGTCAGACAGTGGATGAGTCTGATAGGGACGCTTTCATCACTGGACCAGTTCATCGCGTTAGGGAGACTCCACCTCCGCCCCCTTCAATTTCACTTAGCTGCTCACTGGAGAAAGGACAAGACGCTAGAAGCGGTCTCGGTTCCTATTTCCGAGAAGATGAAGTCTTCACTGACTTGGTGGAAGAACAACATTCTCCTCAGGGAGGGTCTGCCACTGGCTGTTCAGACCCCCGACCACCTTCTCTTCTCGGACGCATCGGACACGGGCTGGGGTGCGACATTGGACGGTCGGGAATGCTCGGGCACCTGGAATGTGGATCAAAGCAAGTTGCATATCAACTGCAAGGAGCTACTGGCAGTTCATCTTGTCTTGAGAAGCTTCAAGTCCCTCCTTCTAGGCAAGGTGGTGGAGGTGAACTCCGACAACACCACAGCCTTGGCGTACATCTCCAAGCAAGGAGGGACTCATTCGATGACGTACGAGATCGCAAGGGACCTCCTCACCTGGTCAAGAGATCGAAGCATATCCCTAGTAACGAGGTTCATTCAAGGCAACATGAATGTCATGGCAGACCGCCTCAGCCGGAAGGGTCAAATCATCCCAACAGAGTGGACCCTTCACAAGAATGTATGCAACAGACTATGGGCCTTGTGGGGTCAGCCTACCATAGATCTGTTCGCAACCTCGATGACCAAGAGGCTCCCAATTTATTGTTCACCGATTCCGGACCCAGCAGCAGTTCACATAGATGCCTTTCTTCTGGATTGGTCCCATCTAGACCTTTATGCGTTCCCCCCGTTCAAGATTGTCAACAGAGTACTGCAGAAGTTTGCCTCTCACGAAGGGACAAGGTTGACGTTGGTTGCTCCCCTCTGGCCCGCGAGAGAATGGTTCACCGAGGTACTGCAATGGCTAGTAGACGTTCCCAGAACACTTCCTCTAAGAGTGGACCTTCTGCGTCAGCCGCATGTAAAGAAGGTACACCCAAGCCTCCACGCTCTTCGTCTGACTGCCTTCAGACTATCGAAAGACTCTCGAGAGCTAGAGGCTTTTCGAAGGAGGCAGCCAGAGCGATTGCTAGAGCTAGGAGGACATCCACTCTCAAAGTCTACCAGTCGAAGTGGGAAGTCTTCCGAAGCTGGTGCAAGTCGAAATCAGTATCCTCAACCAGTACCTCTGTAACTCAGATAGCTGACTTCCTTTTATACCTAAGGAAGGAAAGATCCCTTTCAGCTCCCACGATCAAGGGTTACAGAAGCATGTTGGCAGCAGTCTTCCGTCACAGAGGCTTAGATCTTTCCAACAACAAAGATCTACAGAACCTCCTTAAGTCTTTTGAGACCTCGAAGGAGCGTCGGTTGGCCACACCAGGTTGGAACTTAGACGTGGTACTAAGATTCCTTATGTCAGCAAGGTTCGAACCACTTCAATCAGCCTCTTTTAAAGATCTCACTTCGAAAACTCTTTTCCTCGTCTGCTTAGCAACAGCTAAAAGAGTCAGTGAGATACACGCCTTCAGCAGGAACATTGGATTTACATCTGAAACGGCTACATGTTCCTTACAGCTTGGTTTTTTAGCCAAAAACGAACTTCCTTCTCGTCCTTGGCCCAAATCGTTCGATATTCCAAGCCTTGCTAATTTGGTTGGAAATGAACAAGAAAGAGTACTATGCCCGGTAAGAGCTCTTAAGTACTATTTGAGACGTACTAAGCCATTACGTGGACAATCAGAAGCTTTATGGTGCGCCATTAAGAAACCTTCTTTACCAATGTCGAAGAATGCAGTTTCTTATTATATCAGACTTTTGATTCGAGAAGCTCATTCCCATCTGAATGAGGAGGACCATGCTTTGCTGAAGGTAAGGACACATGAAGTTAGAGCTGTCGCAACTTCAGTGGCCTTCAAACAAAACAGATCTCTGCAGAGTGTAATGGATGCAACCTATTGGAGAAGCAAGTCAGTGTTCGCATCATTTTACCTTAAAGATGTCCAGTCTCTTTACGAGAACTGCTACACCCTGGGACCATTCGTAGCAGCGAGTGCAGTAGTGGGTGAGGGCTCAACCACTACATTCCCCTAATCCCATAACCTTTTTAATCTTTCTCTTGAAATGCTTTTTATTGTTGTTTTTGGGTTGTCCGGAAGGCTAAGAAGCCTTTCGCATCCTGGTTGATTTGGCTGGTGGTCAAATTCTTTCTTGAGAAGCGCCTAGATTAGAGGTTTTGATGAGGTCCTTTAGTATGGGTTGCAACCCTTCATACTTCAGCTCCTAGGAGTCGCTCAGCATCCTATGAGGATCGCGAGGCTCAGTAAGGAAGACGTACTTAAAAAAGGCAGAGTAATTGTTCAAGTCGACTTCCTTACCAGGTACTTATTAATTTTATGTTTGTTATTTTGAATAACTGCTAAAATGAAATACGAAATACTTAGCTCTTAATGTTAACATATATGCTGGTCTCTACCCACCCCCCTGGGTGTGAATCAGCTATATGATCACCGGGTAAGTTTAATATTGAAAAATGTTATTTTCATTAGTAAAATAAATTTTTGAATATACTTACCCGGTGATCATAAATTAAAGGACCCACCCTTCCTCCCCAATAGAGACCCAGTGGGCCGAGGAGAAAATTGGTTCTGTGTTGACATGGAGTACTTGAGTACCTGCTCGACAGATGGCGCTGTTGATGTACACCCCCACCTGTATAGCGATCGCTGGCGTATTTCGTCCTTAGGTTTTTCTGTCGGGCAGCAGAGCTGACAGCTATATGATCACCGGGTAAGTATATTCAAAAATTTATTTTACTAATGAAAATAACATTTTGACAAAGGAAAAGTCTTTCTAGGCGAGGGTACTTGTGTCGCCCAGTGAAATGCTCCATAACCCTTTTACCCCCAAAAGGGCGTACTGGTACGTTTCACAAAACTCCTCCCTTTACCCCCATGGACGTACTGGTACGTCCTAGCAAAAATCTGCTATTTACAATTTTTTTTTTTTTTTGATAATTTTTTGAGAAATTTCAGGCAGTTTCCAAGAGAATGAGACCAACCTGACCTCTCGATGATGAAAATTAACGCTGTTAGAGCAATTTGAAAAATATATACTGCAAAATGAGCTTGAATAAAAAATAGGGTTGGAAAGTTCCAAGTAGCCGTTTCTAAGGTATAAATACTGCTAAATATACCAGAGAAAAAGTTGCATAGAATGCCAGGAATATATCCAGCTCACTCACCCTTATAGGGTGTCGGTATAAATGTATCTATATCTGCTTAATTGCTGATAGATTAGAATCTAAAGAAATCTTTGCCATTCGATTTGTGAGCTAAAGAGGTAATCTTCGCCCTCAGAAGTGTGTTGAAAACGGACATGTTTTTGTATTGCTGGTATGAACTAGATTGTTATTTTCTCCGCTCAGGTAACATATTTCCTGCTGCTTCCTCCGGTGCCTTAGATGACCGCGGAGGTAGCAGCAGTAGGGGATTCAGCATTATGAAGCTTCATCTGTGGTGGATAACAAGGGAGGGTGGGCTGTGGCACCCTAGCAGTACCAGCTGAACTCGGTTGAGTCCCTTGTTAGGCTGGGAGGAACGTAGAGAGTAGAGGTCCCCTTTTTGTTTTTGTTTCTTTGTTGATGTCGGCTACCCCCCAAAATTGGGGGAAGTGCCTTGGTATATGGTTGTATGTAGGTAACATATTTTTATACACAGGGATTAGGATTTTAACTTCAAAACCTGAGAGGACTTCCATTATATTTCAACTTCTCTTGTGGAATTTTAATCTCGTCTAAGGAAGTTTTCAGAGAGACGCTATAAAACCTTTATAAAAGTCACATAAAACTGTTTCATTTTTTTTTTTTTTTTTTTTATCAAAGATTAATAAATTGACTTCAAGGAAATTTTTTTAAAGAGAATTGTGGGCCTCTCAGGACTTCCAAACTTGTGGCAAGAATACATAACCCAGTTATTAGTGGCATGATCACTGTTCCCCCGCAATTGGCATCCTCACCCTCAGCAACTATGGCTATTTAAAAGAAAATGCTCTCCAGTGCACAGGTGAAAACTCTTAGTTATACTTAGGTTTTGTCATGGAGTCTTGTGATTTCAAAATAATTTAACCCTTTAACCCCCAGGCTATTTGGAAATTTCCAACCCTTAACCCCCAGGGGGTTATTTTTTTCCTAGCACATTTTGCAGTATATTTTTTTAAATTGCTCTAACAGCCTTAATTTTTGTCATAGAGAGGTCAAGTTGGTCTCATTCTCTTGGAAAATGCCTGAATTTTTTCAAAAAAATTATCAAAAATATGAAAAAAATAATTTTTATAGCCTTTTTTTGCAAGGACGTACCGGTACGTCCATGGGGGTAAAGGGATGGCTTTTGTGAAACGTACCAGTACGTTCTTTGGGGGTAAAAGGGTTAAAGGCCTCTTTTGTCGCAAGTATTCAGTTGGGACTGATTTGTTGGCATCAGAGCCGGACTTTCCCCAAGCAGGACTTTCATTTCTTGAAGTTCATTTTGTCTTTGTCTGCCTTATGAAAGCATATGCAGAAGTTGCGCTTTGGATTTTAGGTAAATTTCTCGAATGCAATTTCTCGAAAAATATTTTCTCGAACTATCATTTTCTCAAATCCCATACTGTGTTTCTCAAAATCTGATATCTATTTTGTTGATAAAATTGAATGGAAAAATTTTCATGTATTTCAAGGAAAAATATATTAATATATCCTTTTGGGTTGACAAACACAAATGTTAAAAATTTATTGTAAATGAAGGAATGAAAAAATACAAAGGTTATAATTTTATTTAATGTATAAGAATATCATTTAGAAGGAAATACAGTATTAAAATTTAATCAATCAAAATGAAATGTTTTATGCTACACTTTGTAGATATTCTTCGACAGGCCTCTCTTCGTCTCTTTTTATTTTCGGATTTTCACTTGTTTTAGTCTCACTCATTTTCTTTCTACTTTGTTTTTCCATACTGTATTATTTTATCCAAGTTAATATCTTTTATGACGCAAAAGTGTGATTAATAGGTACGCAGTGTATCGTGCATTATATGTACGCCCGTACATACCGGACATCACTGAATGCTAATAGCCTCTTTATAAATTGGTCTTTGGCGTTTATGGGATACTTTCGATTGTGTTCGAGAAATTTACTTTTGTTTTCGAGTAATTGACATTCGAGAAAATGATAGTTCGAGAAATTATTTTTCGGTCAATTGAATTCGAGAAATTTGCCTGACACCTGCGCATTGATATTAAAGATAAACATTTGAAGTGTTGAGTTGCAAAAGCAAGATAAAGGTTATGGAAATTTTTAAATAATTGGTACAGTAGTGCAATAGTGGGAAGGTTAACTGTTCCACAAACTCTCGTCGTCGGCGCCCACTCGTGTCCGAGTATTGGGTTCTGTCGTTTGCCATCAGCCTCCTATCAGAAGAAGGGTGGAGGAAACGACAGAATGCCAGTAGCTGGGTATATTGTTTTGGGTGGTCGTGGCTTTGCAACGGCCACGCACACACACTTGGCCCACATCGTTTTCACCGCGGTTCAAGACATATGAGACATGCAGCTTCTCCGATGTTGGTTGCATCTGGCTGTTGGGTTCTTGTTATGTCAAGGCCCGCCTTGTTGCCTGCCCGATAGGCATTGCCCTCTTCCGCCGGTGCTGGGAAGCTCCGCCGTTGGGGTCTTGTTTGGTTTGGTTTGATTTTGGAGTTTTCCTTCTAGCCTTTGCCTATCTTAAGAGGAAAAGTAATCCTGACTAGCTCAGAAAATACAACCTTGTAACATCCTCAGGATGAAAAGAATGAACTTAACTGCTGAATTATAACATTGTGAAGGCATGATGACAAGTGACCTTCAAATCCCTTATCCAAAGAGAAAACTCCATCCATCCATATACCAAGGCACTTCCCCCAATTTTGGGAGGTAGCCGACATCAACAAAGAAACAAAACAAAAAGGGGACCTCTACTCTCTACGTTCCTCCAGCCTAACCAGGGACTCAGCCGAGTTCAGCTGGCACTGCTAGGGTGCCACAGCCCACCCTCCCACATTATCCACCACAGATGAAGCTTCATAATGCTGAATCCCCTACTGCTGCTACCTCCGCGGTCATCTAAGGCACCGGAGGAAGCAGCAGGGCCTACCGGAACTGCGTCACCTTTGGTAAACCTGGTATGGATTTAACTTGAAATATGTATGTTTTTTGCATTGTTAAACCTGACTCTTTACGTATCATTTCTTAGGATTTAAAGGAGTAATCCCCTTTTACTCTACAATGAGCGACTAAAACCTACCTGGAAGAAGACAAAGGTATGTGCCATCCTTTTTACCTTTTCTAGGCACATCTTGTGAAGATACTTGAAATGTGGGTCCTCATATTTGAAAGCTCCTCAGTAAACCTTGATTTCAAAAGGTTCTAGTCAAATGCTCTCCGTAAACCTTGATTTCAAAAGGTTCTAATCAAATGCTCTCCGTTGACTTTTGATGTTGCATTCAACAGCTGATTTTTTATATGAATATTTGCTTAGGTGCTTTTCTCAACAGCTATTTTTCTAGATTTTTGTTTGATTTCTACTGTGCCACATCTGTTTTAGGCAATATACTTTTAGATGTTTAGAGGAAAACATTTGAAGAATACTGCTTTGATCAGTCTTCTATTATAATCTCTTTTGCTCTTTATCTAAATCCTTTGAGCTTTCCGTGTTTAGGAGACAGTTTTGCCTTTGAAGGAACATACATACATATACTAAGGCACTTCCCCCAATTTTGGGGGGTAGCCGACATCAACAAATAAAACAAAAACAAAAAGGGGACCTCTACTCTCTACGTTCCTCCAGCCTTTGAAGGAATGAAAGACTATATTTTTTTTCAATGTTCTGATACAGGAATATTCTTTCAGTGTAACTTGAGATGTAATCTTAGCTCAAATGCATTTGATTACTGTATTTTCAGCATTTTTTACTAGAGAATATCTTTCCAGTAATCTTAATTTTATTTGACTTATGATTTCATAATTGAAAGTCCTATCAGCTTGACCTCATCATCATATATTATTGCAACAAAATTGTATCCACGGCACAGTGGCCTGATTGCATTCGTAGAGGTCCAAATTTGTACGGGTTGGCCCCTGTTCACACCCACGAAATGTTTGGTCTATTGTCTGGATGGGATGCCCAGATGGACACTCAGCTGAGGGGCCGAGGTTCCACTTATGAAAATTGTCTCCAGGTTTTTCAAGTGTAGCTTTTGCTTATTTAGGAGTAACCCACAGTGGCTCTGGATGGCCTCACCAGGTAGTCAACTGTATTTTTATCTCCAGTGTTCTAGGCAGTGAGCTGCTGACTCCATTGGGTCAAGGCTAGTGGTTGTTATGGAGCTCTTGCTGGATTTCAGTCTGTCTAACCATAGAGCGTGTGCTTTTCATCATTCTCTTATTTATATCTGAGTCGTTTCGGCGGATGTTTGGTGGTGCAATGCCTGCCCATGTATAGAGTACTTGAAGGGGTGTTGGTCCTAAGGCATCAGTAGTTATGCTACATACTTGAGTTCATCGTCAACTTTAAGGTTGGAGTATTTGGCAGTGGATTCGTTGAGTGCCAGAGCTGTTTGTCTTAAGGTTTGAGTATTGTTACCACAATATAAAGAGGTTATATCTGGCAGTTATCTTCACCTTTACTTTCCTTGCATGCTCCCTAAAAGATGGTGTTTTTGATTTAATGTAACGCCTAAATATTGCAGCAGGGAAGCTATCATTCCATATGTTCAACTCCCCTTTTGCCCGGTAATTTTTAAGCAGGAAAGCAAATGCCTGTTTTTTATCTGGGTTGGCATTTATGAAGTTTCACTTTTATTCATAAAGCATCAGATAATTTGCTCTCATTGGTAGTAAAGGAATCTGACTGTCACTGGATGGCAAAGCAGAGGTCATCTGCGTATGTAAATTACGGATTTCTCTAAACTTGACCCAAGGAATGTTGACCTTCATCTTTGGTTATCAAGTAAGATGCCGTAGTCATTTTCATTGTCTACAGTACTATGCAAAGTTTTTCATAGGTGATCGTTATATTGAATCTACCTTACTCATACAAGAACGAGATTTCATTGCGCCTTTACAAAATCATAGTAGCTGTTAGTGCTGAACAGGAATGAGGATGGGGGTGGGGAGATGCAGGGGTAGAGAGAGGGTATGTTGATGAAGGAGAGGTCTAATTGGTGAGGGATCTATGATCGTGGTTCAATCACGCCCCAGTTTTCTATACCGACACTCAACGAGTGAGCGAGCTAGGTTTATTCCTGGCATTCCATGCATCTCTTTTTTTTTTTTTTTTTTTTCTCTGGAATGGTGCTAGAGGAGCATTTCACGGAGCGACGCAGCTCGACCCCAGAAATAGATTTTTCCCTCGTCAAAATCCCTTTAATATTCGTGTGAACAGCTAGTGATACAGTGAGTCTTGATCCAAATTTCTTTGAGGTGTGTATTATTGGTCTGTGCTTTTTCTAGTGCTTAAGCAGGCTATAGATTTTTACCTCTGTATCTCCTGTTGTCTAATGGAATTGCTATAAACTTTTCTTGTTGGTTAATGCCACCACCCATTATCGGATTTGAGATTCGCTCTGTTTAGACGCCTCCAGTATTTGACCAAGGAATGTTCATCGACAAACTTATTCCATTGTGCCTTTAACAAAATCATAATACCTGTATTAATATGTTTATGAACAGCTATTCATACAATCTGGGTTGATCTGTATTTGTTTGAGTTCTATAGCTGTGGTCTTTGCTTATTTTTGTGCTCAAGCAGGCTGTTGATTTTTTTGCCTCAATGCCTCATATCCGTTGTATTTTCTCAAGTTGATTTCTGTGGATATCATTAGATTTACCCTCCTTTTGTGCAGCTCTCAACTTTTCTTGTATTTGTTGGCACCATTAGCCAATTTCTTTGTTGCTGTCTCACAGGATTTTTTATACAGGAGAGGGGGTTCCCAGCCCCCTCGTCCCGTCCCTTTTAGTCGCCTCTTACGACACGCAGGGATGACGTTGGCGCTATTCTAATTGTTTTATGCCCCCGCGGCCACAGGTGGCTTAAACTAGCAGTACCAGCTGAACTCGGCTGAGTCCCTGGTTAGACTGGAGGAACGTAGAGAGTAGAGGTCCCCTTTTTTGTTTTGTTTCTTGTTGTTGTCGGCTACCCCCCAAAATTGGGGGAAGTGCCTTTGGTATATGGATTAGCCAATTTCAGAATTGGAATTCTTTGTGTTTTGACTCGTACAGTATTTGACCAAGGAATTTACATGGACATTTTGACTGTACTCGATGCACGAATGTCGTTTGCTATTGTTTTTCATTTACAAATCTGTATTTACTTTGTAAATAACTGTATTTTGCATAAACTTGAGATGGATTTTTATGTCCTTTGATAGCTGCCATTTTGTCAGGGGAGTCAATTTCTCCCTGAGCAGTTTAGAATTTCTAACTTTTATCATTTTTGGGCAAAATTAGTTTAAATCACCATCTCTGTTATACAACTTAATGACCAAAGTTCTAGTTCAAGTTTCTTGTTTTAGAAAGATCAAATCTTGCTAGTCATCAAAGTCATATGAAGTGGACATATGTCTCCATTCCAGTACTTCTGTGAACCACTCTCTTGTGGGCCAAAAAGGGCCCACTAGACTCATTCTGGTTCCCTCGTGCGACACGAATATTTGCATCACTTTGTGCACAATCTTGAACGGTGGGAACGCGTACACGTCCAGATGGGACCAGTCCATGAGGAAAGCGTCGATGTGAACTGCTTCGGGGTCTGGCACTGGGGAACAGCAAGTCTCCAGTCTCTTCGTCTTCGTGGTTGCGAACAGGTCTATACAAGGACGACCCCAAGTATGCCACAGGCTCTTGCAGATTTCCTGATGAAGCGTCCATTCTGTAGACAAGACTTGAACTTTTCTGCTCAGACTGTCTGCCATCACGTTTCTTTCCCCTTGAATAAATCTTGTTACTAGGGTTACGTTCTCTTCTCTTGCCCAATAAAGGAGTTCTCTCGCAGTCTCGTAAAGAGACCTCGAGTGGGTTCCGCCTTGCTTGCCTATGTAGGCCAACGCTGTAGTAATGTCGGAGTTGACCTGTACCACTCTGTTCAGGACTGACTTTTCGAAGCCTTTAAGGGCTAACAGTGTTTAGAAGTGCAAGATGGAGTTTGTTTTGGATCACAGCAGTGTCAAGAGGTCTGGAAGAGGTAAATGATCTGCACATATGAGCTGTTCATTGTATCCAGTTTCCTTAACCCTTTTACCCCCAGGCTATTTGGAAATTTCCAACCCTTAACCCCCAAGGGGTTATTTTTTTCCCAGCACATTTTGCAGTATATATTTTCTAAATTGCTCTAACAGCCTTAATTTTTGTCATAGAGAGGTCAGGTTGGTCTCATTCTCTTGGAAAATGCCTGAATTTTCTCAAAAAATTATCAAAAATATGAAGAAAAAAAAAATTACATGGCATTTTTTTGCAAGAACGTACCGGTACGTCCTTGGGTGTAAAGGGATGACTTTTGTGAAACGTACCAGTACGTCCTTTGGGGGCGAAAGGGTTAAAACTTTATTGCAAGCAAGCTATTTCTGCCAAATCAATGGGAATGTCCCTAGTTATAGGATGTGGTTGAAGGGGTTTTGCCTTCCGTTTATGACCGTAATTTTGCTTTCTTCTGATTACAAATGTTAGATTAGAGGGTATGTTGTATAATCTGCAGTTTGGGTTGTTTTTGTTGCCAGTCACCACTCAGTGAAGATTAGGATTCCTTTGATGTCGAACGCCAGTGTACTTTAATTTTTTTGCATCAGTGTTAATTGTTTACATTCTAAATACGTATCTTTGTATGCTGGGTTTCCGAGACATTTTGAATGGACCCATTTGCCTCGAATATCGATTATTTAATCCTGGTGTTAAGCATATGTTTAACCATTATTCTGGCCATTAGTTTTTAAAAAAAAGGCTCAGTTTTCACCCAAGACACTGTTGGTTAGTGGCCTATAAGGAAGAAAGAAAAACCAGCACAAAGATATAGTGGAGAAATCCTTAGGATAACAGCCTTGCGTCTTTATCCTTAGGCTGACAGCCTTGCGTCTTTATCCCTTAGGCTGACAGCCTCGCGTCTTGATCCCTAGGATAACAGCCTCGCGTCTTTATCCTTAGGATCACAGCCTCGCGTCTTTATCCTTAGGATCACAGCCTCGCGTCTTTATCCCTAGGATAACAGCCTCGCGTCTTTATCCTTAGGATAACAGCCTCGCGTCTTTATCCCTAGGATAACAGCCTCGCGTCTTTATCCTTAGGATAACAGCCTCGCGTCTTTATCCTTAGGATAACAGCCTCGCGTCTTTATCCTTAGGATAACAGCCTCGCGTCTTTATCCTTAGGATAACAGCCTCGCATCTTTATCCTTAGGATAACAGCCTCGCATCTCTATCCTTAGGATAACAGCCTCGCGTCTTTATCCTTAGGATAACAGCCTCGCATCTTTATCCTTAGGATAACAGCCTCGCATCTCTATCCTTAGGATAACAGCCTCGCATCTTTATGACTTTCAGGGGAAAACTCCTGTTGTTCCCTAAGGTTTAAGTGTAGGTCTTTGCTATGTGAAGCTATTCCTGTGGGCTCGGAATTTTGTATAGTGCTTGACTTTTCAGTTGGGTAACTTTAGTACATTATTTCAGTGAAATCTTTCTTGGTTAGAAAACTATCTGCCTGAGATTCTGTACTTAGGAATGGAGATTCGGAGTCGAGCTTTTTGGGCTTTTCCGTCTGCCTCAAGGACGGAACAAGCCCTGGTGAAACTTCAATGCTTTCTAAAGAAGCGGAAGTGTTCTGCGAGGGATTGGACGAGTCTTCTGGGAACCCTTTCCTCGTTGGAGCAGCTTGTCTCCCTGGGAAGACTGAATCTTTGTCCTCTTCAGTTCCACCTCAATCTACATTGGAACAGGGCAAGGGAGCTGGAGACGAAATGTATCCCCATTTCAGAATCCACAAAGCGATGCCTTCAGTGGTGGAACGACCCCGTCAAACCTCAAGAGGGTCTTTCTCTGGAACAGAGGAACCCAGACCTTGTGTAGTTCAGATGCATCGGACTCGGGGTGGGGAGCAACACTGGGAAAGTTGGAGATCTCGGGTTCCTGGACAAAAGATCAGGAGATCCTCTACACAAACCAGAAGGAGCTGTTGGCAGTCCTGTTAGCCCTCAAAGGCTTCGAAAAGTCAGTCCTGAACAGAGTGGTACAGGTCAACTCTGACAACACTACAGCGTTGGCCTACATAGGCAAGCAAGGCGGAACCCACTCGAGGTCTTTTTATGAGACTGCGAGAGAGCAGAAAAGGTCAAGTCTTGTCTACAGAATGGACACTTCATCAGGAAGTCTGCAAGAGCCTGTGGCAGACTTGGGGTCGTCCTTGTATAGACCTGTTCGCAACCACGAAGAGACTGGAGACTTACTGTTCCCCAGTGCCAGACCCCAAAGCAGTCCACATCGACGCTTTCCTCATGGACTGGTCCCATCTGGACGTGTACGCGTTCCCACCGTTCAAGATTGTGCACAAAGTGATGCAAAAATTTGTGTCGCCCGAGGGAACCAGAATGAGTCTAGTGGCCCCCTTTTGGCCCACAAGAGAGTGGTTCACAGAAGTACTGGAATGGATGGTGGACACACCGAGAAGCTTCCCTTTGAGAGTAGATCTTCTCAAACAACCCCACTTGGGAAGGTACCTAAGCAGAACACCATAAAAAATCTGTGATTTGAAATAAAGGTTGGAAGGAAAAATGTAATTAAATATGATATTTATTACATGAATAAGCCTTTAAAATGACGTAGTAACGTAGTTACAAACAATTGGTTGGAGAACAAGGCAATTCACGTAGATCGTAGGGCGTTTCCTTCGTTCTACTTCGCTCGCTGTCTGTAAAGATATATTCAGGAAGATTAGTATCTAAAAGTCATGGTCATTTATGTAGAAGAATATACCCATTGCAATAATAACCCACTTAAAATTACCTTACAATTGAGCAACTGAGGTTTACATTAGTATCAGGAAGGAAATAAAAGGGCCGATACACCGAAACCGAACACCATCCTGAAATGAACGGTAAACCTAATATAAATTTGCTCGGTCGTAATATAGGAGACAATCCGTCATAAATATAACCACTCGAAACATTAATGTATTAGACGATTCTCTTACCCAAGTGTTAACAACGTGAATTTATGAATAAGCTAGAGTTACTAGTCCGAGAGCTAAATCACCTGAAAGGACAAGAGAATACGATGTATAAAACATATTGACCACAAAAAACTAATACAAATCTTCATAAGATTAAAAATGACAGACAGGAAAACTTTTATAGGCAACACAAGGCAATGAGAGTTTGCAATGATAACCTTGAAAATAAGCCCTATATATTCTTGGTACTCACCATTGTCGAACCATGCACAAAGGCGTTGCAGATGGATTTTGGCAGATTTTCACAAGAGGGTGACGTAGACCAGGGATCCCAATAAAAGCCTTTAGCCTAAGACAGGCATGTCGGAAGAGTTTAAATTGCAGGAACCTTCCCAGGTGAGTGAGGTCTCAGCTCTCTTCTCTGTGTCTCTTTCTCTGACACTGTCGGACGGCCGGGCTGCCTGCCTCCTCGTCGCCGTTTTTGCTTGAGTAAAGCATATGGACGGAAGAGGAGTTACCAAACTACCCATCTTTAAAGACTGGACGGCAGGAAAGACAGTTTGATGGTACCAAGAGTAGGGCAATTGAAATACCAAATTCTTAATAATTACTAGTCTTTCCTGTCGCCATGTGAAAATATGAAATGTCTTGTACCATAAAAACCTCCAAGCTCTACATCTAACTGCCTTCAGATTATCGAAAAACGCAAGAGAGCTAGAGGTTTTTCGAAGGAAGCAGCTACTGCGATTGCGAGAGCAAGGAGGTCTTCTACCATCAAGGTTTACCAATCCAAGTGGGAGGTTTTTAGAGAATGGTGCAGAAACAACTGTTTCCTCTTCCAGTACCTCTATGACTCAGATTGCTGACTTCCTTCTGTAAGCGTAAGTTTTCGACCTCAATCATCAAGGGATACAGGACCATTTTAGCGGTCGTCTTCAGGCATAGGGATTTGGACCTGTCCAATAATAAAGATCTCCAGGACCTTCTCAAATCCTTTGAAACGACATCAGGAATCGCCAGCTTGGAATCTAGACATAGTCCTGAAGTTCCTAATGAGTACCAGGTTTGAATCTTTACATTCAGCCAAGTTTAAGGATCTTACCATTAAGACTCTCTTTTTGGTCAGTTTGGCGACAGCAATAAGTGTCAGTGAAATTCATGCCTTCAACAAAAATGTAAGCTTTAGAGATAACAAGGCTATCTGTTCCTTGCAGCTAGGTTTTCTTGCTAAGAACGAACGCCCTTCACAACCCTGGCCCAAGGCTTTTGAGATTCCGAACCTTTCAGATTTGGTTGGAGAGGAATTAGAGAAGGTTCTGTGTCCAGTAAGAGCCCTGAAGTTCTACCTGGAAAGAACGAAGAATTTACGGGGCAAGTCAGAAGCACTTTGGTGCTCAGTCAAGAAACCTTCGCTACAGATGTCTAAGAATGCGCTACACCCTGGGACCATTCGTAGCAGTGAGTGCAGTAGTGGGGGAAGGATCTGCCACTACATTCCCGTAACCTAATACCCTTTTTCTTCCCTTGGAACTGTTGTATTTTTATGGTTGTTTGTGGAGATTGGACGCAGTCTTTCTCAATCATTGATTTATTGTCAGGTGGTCAGTTTGTTCCTTGGGAGCACCCGGAACAAGGGTATTGGAGGAGGTCCTGTCACATAGAGGTTATACACCGTTTTGACAGCTCCTAGAGGTCTTCAGCCTCCTGGGTGGATCGCTGGATCTCTTATGAAAGCATATGCAGAAGTTGCGCATTGGATTTTAGGTAAATTTCTCCAATGCAATTTCTCGAAAAATATTTTCTCGAACTATCATTTTCTCAAATCCCATACTGTATTTCTCAAAAACTGATATCTATTTTGTCGAGAAAATTGTAATGGAAAAATTTTCGTGTATTTCAAGGGAAAATATATTAATATATCCTTTTGGGTTGACAAACACAAATGTTAGAAATTTATTGTAAATGAAGGAATGAAAAAATACAAAGGTAGGGGACTCAGCAGTATGAAGCTTCATCTGTGGTGGAAATGTGGGAGGTTGGGCTGTGGCACCCTAGCAGTACCAGCTGAACTCGGCTGAGTCCCTGGTTAGGCTGGAGGAACGTAGAGAGTAGAGGTCCCCTTTTTTGTTTTGTTTCTTGTTGATGTCGGCTACCCCCCAAAATTGGGGGAAGTGCCTTTGGTATATGTATGTATGTATACTTTTATTTAATGTATAAGAATATCATTTAGAATAAAATACAGTATTAAAATTTAATCAATCAAAATGAAATGTTGTATGCTACACTTTGTAGATATTCTTTGACAGGCCTCTCTTCGTCTTTTTATTTTCTGATTTTCACTTGTTTTAGTCTCACTCATTTTCTTTCTACTTTGTTTTTCCATACTTTATTATTTTATCTAAGTTAATATCTTTTATGACGCAAAAGTGTTATTACTAATAGGTACGCAGTGTATAGTGCATTATATGTACGCCCGTACATACAGGACATCACTGAATGCTAATAGCCTCTTTATAAATTGGTCTTTGGCGCTTATGGGATACTTTCGATTGTGTTCGAGAAATTTGCTTTTGTTTTCGAGTAATTGACATTCGAGAAAATGATAGTTCGAGAAATTATTTTTCGGTCAATTGAATTCGAGAAATTTGACTGACACCTGCACATTGATATTAACCCTTTTACCCCCAGGCTCTTTGGAAATTTCCAACCCTTAACTCCCAAGGGGTTATTTTTTCCCCAGCACATTTTGCAGTATATTTTTTTTTAAATTGCTCTAACAGCCTTAATTTTTGTCATAGAGAGGTCAGGTTGGTCTCATTCTCTTGGAAAATGCCTGAATTTTTTAAAAAAAACTATCAAAAATATGAAAAAAAAAAAATTTTATAGCATTTTTTTGCAAGGACGTACCGGTACGTCCATGGCGGTAAAGGGATGGGTTTTGTGAAACGTACCAATACTTCCTTTGGGGGTAAAAGGGTTAAAGCTAAACATTTGAAGTGTTGAGTTGCAAAAGCAAGATAAAGGTTATGGAAATTTTTCATTGGTACAGTAGTGCAATAGTGGGAAGGTTAACTGTTCCACAAACTCTCGTCGTCGGCGCCCACTCGTGTCCGAGTATTGGGTTCTGTCGTTAGCCATCAGCCTCCTATCAGAAGAAGGGTGGAGGAAACGACAGAATGCCAGTAGCTGGGTATATTGTTTTGGGTGGTCGTGGCTTTGCAACGGCCACGCACACACGTGGCCCACATCGTTTTCACCGCGGCCCAAGACATATGAGACATGCGGCTTCTCCGATGTTGGTTGCATCTGGCTGCCGGGTTCTTGTTATGTCAAGGCCCGCCTTGTTGCCTGCTCGATAGGCATTGCCCTCTTCCGCCGGTGCTGGGAAGCTCCGCCGTTGGGGTCTTGTTTGGTTTGGTTTGATTTTGGAGTTTTCCTTCTAGCCTTTGCCTATCTTAAATAAAGGAGAAGGCCTATAGGGGTCCAGTCTTGGTCTGGTCTCTCAGAACTGGCCTTAGCGGTATGGTTGAGCCTGCCAGGGTGGATAAACTACCCCACCGCCATTGCCCAGCCCATCATTGAGACACTCAAGCCCCTCTACTGCAGCAAAGTGCTGGACCATCAGACTCTAAAGAACATGGTATTTAAGGCTTCTCTCTGTCTTGTCAAGGTTTGCACTATACGTGACCTCATGACTTAATATCCAGAAGTTGTTTACTTTTGGACTAACTTAATAGATGATCCAAGATAGCCAAAGATTTAAACCATCTCACAAGTACCAGGTACCAGCACCATAGTGGTCCTATTTTGGGTGATCTTGATAAACACAGATCTTACCAGCCAATTCCACATGTCAGTTTAATTCCTGCCACACATTATGAAAGTTCTTCAATTTATTTCCTTCCTGGATTAAGAAACAGGTTTATTTGAAAATTATGTAATCCTGAAGATTGATTGTTGCCTCTCGCTAAGTCTTCAGGCAAAATGATGAAGCAAATGCTTTCATTCAGGCAAAGTGATGAAGCAAATGCTTTCATTCAGGCAAAGTCATGAAGCAAATGCTTTCATTCAGGCAAAGTGATGAAGCAAATGCTTTCATTCAGGCAAAGTGATGAAGCAAATGCTTTCATTCAGGCAAAGTGATGAAGCAAATGCTTTCATTCAGGCAAAATGATGAAGCAAATGCTTTCATTAGAAAAAAGAAAGCACACTTTCGACTATAGGGATATGTTTGGTGCGAGTAGATTGCTGTATATACATTTTTTTTTCAAGCACATTTTGCTATATATATTTTTGAAATTGCTCTAACAGCCTTAATTTTTGTCATAGAGGGTTGGTATCCGAAAGAATAGATCTAGATATCCGACCATTTGTCCACTTGACGAAGGTCCTCCAATAGGAAGTTAAATATGATTTGGATTTTCATATTGCACATGAGTTTTGTAATGAAAATCTTGGTAAGCAATTTAGGTTTTCACTTTAGAAGTATCCTTTGATCCAGAAAAATTTTCTGTTTAGTTTTCTCTTTGGATAAGGGATTTGAAGGTTACTTGTCATCATGCTTTCACAATGTTATAATTCAGTAGTTAAATCAATTCTTTTCATCCTGAGGATGTTACAAGGTTGTATTTTCTGAGCTAGTCAGGATTACTTTTCCTCTCATGAGGGATTTAATTTTTTCCCCTCCATTCATATACAGTATTTGTGTTGGATTTATTTAATGCAGGTCTTGATATCACTCTTGACCCAAAATAGTCTTGATAAGTCTTCATTTGTCCAATGGATTTGTAGATATTCTTCTTGTCTATTCCAAGGATTTTTTCTACCTTTGGTTAATCTGGGATGGATTTAACATGAAATATGTATGTTCCTTGCGTTGTTAAACCTGACACTTTACGTATCATTTCTTAGGATTTAAAGGAGTAATCCCCTTTTACTATACAATGAGCGACTAAAACCTACCTGGAAGAAGACAAAGGTATATGCCATCCTTTTTGCCTTTTCTTGGCACATCTTGTGAAGATACTTGAAATGTGAGTCCTCATATTTGAAAGCTCCTCAGTAAACCTTGATTTTTAAATATTTAACTTAGCCGGTGAATATACTGTATAATAGCTGCAACTCTGCGGCTCGACAGACAACATACTCAAAAAACTCGCGAGCGATCGCTATGCAGGTTGCGGGTGTGCCCACCAGCGCCAACTGTCGGCCAGATACCACTCTTGTATGTAAACAAAACCTTCAATTCTTCTCTGTCGACGTTGACGACAATACGTATTTATACTCGCTGTAGAACCTGGAGTTTTCCCATCATATTTGGTGAAGTACTTTATTTTGGTTTGAGCTTTCGCAGTACAGGTGTTTTTCCTCAACATAAACTCTTGAACTCTTTATTGAATCGGATTATTTGTTGATGACTTGGATTGTTATTGGAATTTTCTTTGACTAATTCAAAATGGCTGACCCTTCTCAAGTACCTAGATTTTGAAAGAGTAATGCTAGGGACTGTAATAGGCGTCTTCCAAAGGCTTCTCTCGACCCTCATACTGTTTGTTCCAATTGTCGGGGTAAAACCTGTCAATTGGGAGATCGGTGTGAGGAATGCGTGGGCCTTTCGGAATTCGATTGGCTCGAATATGATAAGTATACACGCAGACTAGAGAGAGATAGGGTAAGGAGAAGTTCATCTAGGTCCGTAGATTTTTCCTCTCCACATGCCCCTGAACCTAATCCTTCCCCTGTAGTGGTTGTTCCTAACCCCCCTTCTAGCACTCAGGAACCGTCTATGCAAGACATGTTACGTGCTATTCATGCCTTGGGGGAGAGAGTTGAAGCGTTAGCAAGTGACCGTAATCAACTCATGGCTGACATGAAGGAACTTAAGTGCCATAGTGCCACGGCGGAAAGTGGGAAAGTGATTAGTGCGCAAAGGGTTGTGAACAGTGTTGCGACCGAGTGCCTGTCGTTCACCTAGTCCGGGACCTCTTGCAAGCTCCCAAGCCCAGGGGAGAAGCAATGTCGTACGACTTATGGGTTCGAGAGGCCTTGATCAGCGAACAGACGTTCCCTCTTTGGTATCAGGCGTATCTCGTCAAGATCGCCCCTACCATAAGACGAGAGAGCCCATTTTTACCTCGTCTTCCGAAGGCTTTTCACGCAAGAAACCATGGAGCAAGGTTTCTAGGCCTCTGAAACGCAAGTCGGTCCCTTCAGGACAGGTCCAACGTCCTGGATGTAGTCATTGGGACAGTTCGGACCCGTTGCTGTCATCGGATGACTGCTCGCCGCCTAAGCAAGGCAAAGTTGTGCCGTCTCAGGCGCTAACCCCGTCTGTTACCGCACCCGTTACCGTAGACCCTAAATGGGTTATACTGCAGGACATGCAGTCTAAGCTTGCGTCCCTTATGGAAGACTACAACGCAGAGAAGGTTTCCGTTGAACCTAGCCGTTTATCTCATGGAGATACTGGCCTTCAGCCACCCAAGCGTTCTGTTGTGCGTCCTGTTGACGTTGGTGTAGCCATCTCACGTCGACCAGTTGGGGTTGTACCACACCCGATGCGGTCTCGTGTGGATTTTCAGCCGCATGTGGACGTTAGGCAACTCGCTGATGCGCCTGGTGACGTTCAGGACGTTCGCCAACCATCAGAGTTGACTTGTTTTGACGCGGTGCGTCAACCTCCGCAACCTAGAGTTGTTTTGACTGCACAACCCAGGCGGTCTAAGCAGTCTCGGGTGGACGCTGTGCGTCCTCACGCACCTGTTGTTGTTGACAGTTCCCAGACTGTTCAGCAGTTTCAGGACGCTGCGTCCTGCTCCGCCACTTATGCACCAGTGCGGGCGGACGCTGCGTGTCAAGCATTGACAACCCCTTTGCTTGTTTCTCATCAGTTATCAGATGAGGAACTTTCGGATGAGGACGTTGCTGACCCTCAGCCTGAGGATCAGCCTTCAGATATTGATGAGCCTAGAGCAGTTCCGCCATCTATGGACTTTAAAAAAGTCATGCTCATTTTTAAAGAGTTGTTCCCCGAACACTTTGTCTCTGTGGCTCCTCGTTCGCCGCCGTCTGAGTTTGTTTTAGGCGTACCTGCTGCCATGCCAGCCTTTTCAAAACTCGTTCTCTCTCGCTCATCCAAGAGAGCTTTACGGCTGTTAGGCGATTGGTTGGAAACCAAGAGGAGTTTAGGGAAGACGGGCTTTGCCTTCCCCCCATCTAAACTCTCGTCTAGATCGAGCGTCTGGTATGCCACGGGAGAAGTTCTCGGCTTGGGAGTTCCTGCCTCTGCCCAGGGCGACTTCTCAAGTCTTGTAGACTCTCCCCGCCGCCTAGCCATGAGACGCTCGAAGATTAGTTGGTCATCCTCAGACCTGGACCATCCACTTAAAGGCATCTTTAGGGCTTTTGAAGTTTTCAACTTCCTTGACTGGTGTTTGGGAGCCTTGAGTAGGAAAATCTCATCAGCCGATAGAGATGTCTCCTTACTCATTATGTCCTGCATGGATAAGGCCATCCGCGATGGATCCAATGAGCTCTCCGCCTCGTTTACGTCAGGAGTCCTAAAGAAACGAGAGTCTCTGTGCTCTTTTCTGTCAGCAGGAGTGACGTCCTGTCAACGATCTGAGCTACTCTTTGCCCCTTTGTCTAAGTTCTTGTTTCCTGAACTTTTAGTTAAGGAAATAGCATTGTCTTTAGTGCAGAAGGACACCCATGACTTGGTTGCGTCCTCGGCTCGCAAAGGGACCCCTTCGTCTGCCTTGTCTGCTAGACCTAGGATAGACACTCCAGCGTCCAGGTTTATTCCGCCCTTTCGTGGCAGAGCCCCCAGCAGGGGAAGTACTCGTGCCGAAGGGAAGAGAGGAAAGAGGAAAGGAGCCAAGTCCTCGCGGGGCAGAGTCTGACTGCCCGCAGCTTCAGACAGCAGTAGGTGCCAGACTCAAGAACTTCTGGCAAGCCTGGGAGAAGAGAGGCGCAGATCAACAGTCTGTGAGGTTGCTCAGAGAGGGGTACAAAATCCCATTTGTACGCAAACCTCCTCTAGCGACGTCCCCCATCGATCCCTCTCCCAGGTACCGAGAGGAAGCAAAGAGACAAGCCCTGAAACTAGAAGTGTCTCTTTTGCTAGAGAAGGGAGCAGTGGTCAAAGTCTCGGACCTTCAATCACCGGGGTTTTACAACCGTCTCTTCCTAGTACCGAAGAAGACAGGAGGTTGGAGACCGGTGCTAGACGTCAGTGCTCTGAATGTCTTTGTCACAAAGACAAGTTCACCATGGAGACCACGAAGTCAGTCTTAGCAGCGGTCAGAAAGGGAGACTGGATGGTCTCTCTCGACCTAAGAGACGCTTACTTCCACATCCCCATTCACTCAGATTCCCAACCTTTTCTGAGATTTGTATTCGACAATGTGGTGTACCAGTTTCGGGCCCTGTGCTTTGGCCTAAGTCCTGCTCCTCTCGTGTTTACGAGGCTTATGAGGAATGTGGCAAAATTCCTCCATTTATCGGGTATCCGAGCCTCCCTTTATTTGGACGACTGGCTTCTCAGAGCCTCGTCCAGTCATCGCTGTCTGAAGGATCTCAATTGGACTTTAGATCTGACCAAGGAATTGGGACTTCTGGTCAACTTGGAAAAGTCCCAGCTGATCCCATCCCAAACTATTCTGTATTTAGGGATGGAGATTCGCAGTCCAGTTTTTCGGGCTTTTCCGTCGGCCCCCAGAATAGATCAAGCCCTGCTCGTAATCCAAAGGATGTTGAAGAGAGAACGTTGCTCAGTCAGGAATTGGATGAGTCTAGTAGGAACTCTATCATCCCTGGAGCAGTTTGTCTCGCTAGGAAGGCTACACCTCCGACCTCTACAATTCCATCTAGCTTTTCACTGGAAAAAGGACAAGACGCTAGAGGCGGTCTCGATCCCGATTCCCGAAACAGTAAAGACTTGCCTGAATTGGTGGAAAGACAAAATCAGTCTACGAGAGGGACTTCCCCTAGCAGTTCAGAAACCAAACCACGTTCTCTTCTCAGACGCATCGGATTTGGGTTGGGGTGCGACACTGGACGGTCGGGAATGCTCAGGTCTGTGGACCTCAAGTCAGAGGAGCATGCATATCAACGGCAAGGAGCTTTTGGCAGTTCACCTGGCCTTGATAAGCTTCGAGAGTCTCCTTCGAGACAAAGTGGTGGAGGTCAACTCGGACAACACCACAGCCTTGGCGTACATTTCCAAACAAGGAGGTACCCACTCCCTGACACTGTACGAGATCGCAAGGGACCTGCTCATCTGGTCAAGAGATCGAGGCATCTCCCTGGTAACGAGGTTTATCCAGGGCGACTTGAACGTTCTAGCAGATTGTCTCAGTCGGAAAGGTCAGGTAATTCCAACCGAATGGACCCTCCACAAGGATGTGTGCAAGAGACTTTGGGCGACTTGGGGTCAACCCACCATAGACCTCTTTGCAACCTCGATGACCAAGAGGCTTCCAATCTATTGCTCTCCAGTCCCAGACCCAGCAGCAATACATATAGATGCCTTTCTCCTAGATTGGTCTCACCTAGACCTATACGCATTCCCACCATTCAAGATTGTCAACAAGGTACTGCAGAAATTCGCCTCTCACGAAGGGACAAGGTTGACGTTAGTTGCTCCCCTCTGGCCCGCGAGAGAATGGTTCACCGAGGTACTTCGATGGCTGGTAGACTTTCCAAGAAGTCTTCCTCTAAGAGTAGACCTATTACGTCAGCCACACGTAAAGAAGGTACACCAAAGCCTCCACGCTCTTCGTCTGACTGCCTTCAGACTATCGAAAGACTCGAGAGCTAGAGGCTTTTCGAAGGAGGCAGCCAGTGCGATTGCAAGAGCGAGGAGAGCTTCTACCATTAGAGTTTACCAATCGAAGTGGGAAGTCTTTCGAGACTGGTGCAAGTCAGCATCTGTGTCCTCGTCCAGTACCTCTGTAGCCCAAATCGCAGATTTTCTTTTACATCTGAGAAATGTTCGCTCCCTCTCAGCTCCCACGATTAAGGGCTACAGGAGCATGTTGGCTTCGGTCTTTCGTCATAGAGGCTTAGATCTTTCCAACAATAAAGATCTCCAAGATCTCCTTAAGTCTTTCAAGACCTCTAAGGAACGTCGTTTGGCTACACCTGGATGGAATTTAGACGTGGTCCTAAGATTCCTCATGTCAGACAGGTTTGAGCCTTTACATTCAGCCTCCCTGAAGGATCTCACTCTTAAGACACTTTTCCTGGTGTGCTTGGCCTCAGCTAAAAGAGTCAGTGAGCTTCATGCCTTCTGCAAGAACATCGGTTTTTCGACAGAAAAAGCCACTTGTTCTCTTCAACTTGGTTTCCTAGCCAAGAATGAACTGCCTTCTCGTCCTTGGCCTAAATCTTTTGATATTCCTAGCTTATCAGAGATCGTAGGCAACGAATTAGAGAGAGTATTATGCCCCGTTAGAGCTCTTAAGTTCTATTTAGCTCGTACTAAGCCTTTACGAGGTAAATCTGAAGTGTTATGGTGTTCGGTTAAGAAACCATCTTTACCTATGTCAAAGAATGCTTTGTCATATTTTATCAGATTGTTAATACGAGAAGCTCATTCACACTTGAGTGAGGAAGACCGATCTTTGCTTAAGGTTAAGACGCACGAGATTAGAGCTATAGCAACTTCCGTGGCCTTCAAGCAAAATAGATCTCTGCAAAGTATCATGGACGCGACCTTTTGGAGAAGCAAGTCAGTGTTCGCGTCATTTTACTTGAAAGATGTTCAGACTCTTTACGAGGACTGTTACACACTGGGTCCATTCGTAGCAGCGAGTGCAGTAGTGGGTGAGGGCTCAACCACTACACTTCCCTAATTCCATATCCTTTTAATCTGTCTCTTGAAATGTTTTTAATATTGTTTTTATGGGTTGTTCGGAAGGCTAAGAAGCCTTTCGCATCCTGGTTGATTTGGCGGGTGGTCAAAGTCATTTCTTGAGAGCGCCCAGATTAGGGGTTTGATGAGGTCCTGTTGTATGGGTTGCAGCCCTTGATACTTCAGCTCCTGGGAGTCTGTCAGCATCCTAAGAGGATCGCTGGGCTCCGTGAGGAAGACAGACTTACAAGGCAGAGTAATCGTCTAAGTCAACTTCCTTACCAGGTACCTATTTATTTTGGTTTTGTTATATTGATAACTGTCAAAATGAAAAAACTCTTAGCTTATACGCTGTAAACATAATTAACTCTGGTCTCTACCCACCTCCTTGGGTGAGAATCAGCTATTATATATTCACCGGCTAAGTTAAATATTTAAAAATGATATTTTAATTATAAAATAAATTTTTGAATATACTTACCCGGTGAATATATAAATTAAATGACCCTCCCTTCCTCCCCAATAGAGACGCAGTGGGACGAGAAGAATTGAAGGTTTTGTTTACATACAAGAGTGGTATCTGGCCGACAGTTGGCGCTGGTGGGCACACCCGCAACCTGCATAGCGATCGCTCGCGAGTTTTTTGAGTATGTTGTCTGTCGAGCCGCAGAGTTGCAGCTATTATATATTCACCGGGTAAGTATATTCAAAAATTTATTTTATAATTAAAATATCATTTCAAAAGGTTCTAATCAAATGCTCTCCGTTGACTTTGTTTTGATGTTGCATTCAGCAGCTGATTTTTTTTATATGAATATTTGCTTAGGTGCTTTGCTCAACAGCTATTTTTCTAGATTTTTGTTTGATTTCTACTGTGCCACATCTGTTTTAGGCAATATACTTTTAGATGTTTAGAGGAAAACATTTGAAGAATACTGCTTTGATCAGTCTTCTATTATAATCTCTTTTGCTCTTTATCTAAATCCTTTGAGCTTTCCGTGTTTAGGAGACAGTTTTGCCTTTGAAGGAACATACATACATACATATACTAAGGCACTTCCCCCAATTTTGGGGGGTAGCCAACATCAACAAATGAAACAAAAACAAAAAGGGGACCTCTACTCTCTACGTTCCTCCCAGCCTTTGAAGGAAAGAAAGACTTTATTTTTTTTCAATGTTCTGATACAGGAATATTCTTTCAGTGTAACTTTAGATGTAATCTTAGCTCAAATGCATTTGATTACTGTATTTTCAGCATTTTTTACTAGAGAATATCTTTCCAGTAATCTTAATTTTATTTGACTTATGATTTCATAATTGAAAGTCCTATCAGCTTGACCTCATCATCATATATTATTGCAACAAAATTGTATCCACGGCACAGTGGCCTGATTGCATTCGTAGAGGTCCAAATTTGTACGGGTTGGCCCCTGTTCACACCCACGAAATGTTTGGTCTATTGTCTGGATGGGATGCCCAGATGGACACTCAGCTGAGGGGCCGAGGTTCCACTTATGAAAATTGTCTCCAGGTTTTTCAAGTGTAGCTTTTGCTTATTTAGGAGTAACCCACAGTGGCTCTGGATGGCCTCACCAGGTAGTCAACTGTATTTTTATCTCCAGTGTTCTAGGCAGTGAGCTGCTGACTCCATTGGGTCAAGGCTAGTGGTTGTTATGGAGCTCTTGCTGGATTTCAGTCTGTCTAACCATAGAGCGTGTGCTTTTCATCATTCTCTTATTTATATCTGAGTCGTTTCGGCGGATGTTTGGTGGTGCAATGCCTGCCCATGTATAGAGTACTTGAAGGGGTGTTGGTCCTAAGGCATCAGTAGTTATGCTACATACTTGAGTTCATCGTCAACTTTAAGGTTGGAGTATTTGGCAGTGGATTCGTTGAGTGCCAGAGCTGTTTGTCTTAAGGTTTGAGTATTGTTACCACAATATAAAGAGGTTATATCTGGCAGTTATCTTCACCTTTACTTTCCTTGCATGCTCCCTAAAAGATGGTGTTTTTGATTTAATGTAACGCCTAAATATTGCAGCAGGGAAGCTATCATTCCATATGTTCAACTCCCCTTTTGCCCGGTAATTTTTAAGCAGGAAAGCAAATGCCTGTTTTTTATCTGGGTTGGCATTTATGAAGTTTCACTTTTATTCATAAAGCATCAGATAATTTGCTCTCATTGGTAGTAAAGGAATCTGACTGTCACTGGATGGCAAAGCAGAGGTCATCTGCGTATGTAAATTACGGATTTCTCTAAACTTGACCCAAGGAATGTTGACCTTCATCTTTGGTTATCAAGTAAGATGCCGTAGTCATTTTCATTGTCTACAGTACTATGCAAAGTTTTTCATAGGTGATCGTTATATTGAATCTACCTTACTCATACAAGAACGAGATTTCATTGCGCCTTTACAAAATCATAGTAGCTGTTAGTGCTGAACAGGAATGAGGATGGGGGTGGGGAGATGCAGGGGTAGAGAGAGGGTATGTTGATGAAGGAGAGGTCTAATTGGTGAGGGATCTATGATCGTGGTTCAATCACGCCCCAGTTTTCTATACCGACACTCAACGAGTGAGCGAGCTAGGTTTATTCCTGGCATTCCATGCATCTCTTTTTTTTTTTTTTTTTTTCTCTGGAATGGTGCTAGAGGAGCATTTCACGGAGCGACGCAGCTCGACCCCAGAAATAGATTTTTCCCTCGTCAAAATCCCTTTAATATTCGTGTGAACAGCTAGTGATACAGTGAGTCTTGATCCAAATTTCTTTGAGGTGTGTATTATTGGTCTGTGCTTTTTCTAGTGCTTAAGCAGGCTATAGATTTTTACCTCTGTATCTCCTGTTGTCTAATGGAATTGCTATAAACTTTTCTTGTTGGTTAATGCCACCACCCATTATCGGATTTGAGATTCGCTCTGTTTAGACGCCTCCAGTATTTGACCAAGGAATGTTCATCGACAAACTTATTCCATTGTGCCTTTAACAAAATCATAATACCTGTATTAATATGTTTATGAACAGCTATTCATACAATCTGGGTTGATCTGTATTTGTTTGAGTTCTATAGCTGTGGTCTTTGCTTATTTTTGTGCTCAAGCAGGCTGTTGATTTTTTTGCCTCAATGCCTCATATCCGTTGTATTTTCTCAAGTTGATTTCTGTGGATATCATTAGATTTACCCTCCTTTTGTGCAGCTCTCAACTTTTCTTGTATTTGTTGGCACCATTAGCCAATTTCTTTGTTGCTGTCTCACAGGATTTTTTATACAGGAGAGGGGGTTCCCAGCCCCCTCGTCCCGTCCCTTTTAGTCGCCTCTTACGACACGCAGGGATGACGTTGGCGCTATTCTAATTGTTTTATGCCCCCGCGGCCACAGGTGGCTTAAACTAGCAGTACCAGCTGAACTCGGCTGAGTCCCTGGTTAGGCTGGAGGAACGTAGAGAGTAGAGGTCCCCTTTTTTGTTTTGTTTCTTGTTGTTGTCGGCTACCCCCCAAAATTGGGGGAAGTGCCTTTGGTATATGGATTAGCCAATTTCAGAATTGGAATTCTTTGTGTTTTGACTCGTACAGTATTTGACCAAGGAATTTACATGGACATTTTGACTGTACTCGATGCACGAATGTCGTTTGCTATTGTTTTTCATTTACAAATCTGTATTTACTTTGTAAATAACTGTATTTTGCATAAACTTGAGATGGATTTTTATGTCCTTTGATAGCTGCCATTTTGTCAGGGGAGTCAATTTCTCCCTGAGCAGTTTAGAATTTCTAACTTTTATCATTTTTGGGCAAAATTAGTTTAAATCACCATCTCTGTTATACAACTTAATGACCAAAGTTCTAGTTCAAGTTTCTTGTTTTAGAAAGATCAAATCTTGCTAGTCATCAAAGTCATATGAAGTGGACATATGTCTCCATTCCAGTACTTCTGTGAACCACTCTCTTGTGGGCCAAAAAGGGCCCACTAGACTCATTCTGGTTCCCTCGTGCGACACGAATATTTGCATCACTTTGTGCACAATCTTGAACGGTGGGAACGCGTACACGTCCAGATGGGACCAGTCCATGAGGAAAGCGTCGATGTGAACTGCTTCGGGGTCTGGCACTGGGGAACAGCAAGTCTCCAGTCTCTTCGTCTTCGTGGTTGCGAACAGGTCTATACAAGGACGACCCCAAGTATGCCACAGGCTCTTGCAGATTTCCTGATGAAGCGTCCATTCTGTAGACAAGACTTGAACTTTTCTGCTCAGACTGTCTGCCATCACGTTTCTTTCCCCTTGAATAAATCTTGTTACTAGGGTTACGTTCTCTTCTCTTGCCCAATAAAGGAGTTCTCTCGCAGTCTCGTAAAGAGACCTCGAGTGGGTTCCGCCTTGCTTGCCTATGTAGGCCAACGCTGTAGTAATGTCGGAGTTGACCTGTACCACTCTGTTCAGGACTGACTTTTCGAAGCCTTTAAGGGCTAACAGTGTTTAGAAGTGCAAGATGGAGTTTGTTTTGGATCACAGCAGTGTCAAGAGGTCTGGAAGAGGTAAATGATCTGCACATATGAGCTGTTCATTGTATCCAGTTTCCTTAACCCTTTTACCCCCAGGCTATTTGGAAATTTCCAACCCTTAACCCCCAAGGGGTTATTTTTTTCCCAGCACATTTTGCAGTATATATTTTCTAAATTGCTCTAACAGCCTTAATTTTTGTCATAGAGAGGTCAGGTTGGTCTCATTCTCTTGGAAAATGCCTGAATTTTCTCAAAAAATTATCAAAAATATGAAGAAAAAAAAAATTACATGGCATTTTTTTGCAAGAACGTACCGGTACGTCCTTGGGTGTAAAGGGATGACTTTTGTGAAACGTACCAGTACGTCCTTTGGGGGCGAAAGGGTTAAAACTTTATTGCAAGCAAGCTATTTCTGCCAAATCAATGGGAATGTCCCTAGTTATAGGATGTGGTTGAAGGGGTTTTGCCTTCCGTTTATGACCGTAATTTTGCTTTCTTCTGATTACAAATGTTAGATTAGAGGGTATGTTGTATAATCTGCAGTTTGGGTTGTTTTTGTTGCCAGTCACCACTCAGTGAAGATTAGGATTCCTTTGATGTCGAACGCCAGTGTACTTTAATTTTTTTGCATCAGTGTTAATTGTTTACATTCTAAATACGTATCTTTGTATGCTGGGTTTCCGAGACATTTTGAATGGACCCATTTGCCTCGAATATCGATTATTTAATCCTGGTGTTAAGCATATGTTTAACCATTATTCTGGCCATTAGTTTTTAAAAAAAAGGCTCAGTTTTCACCCAAGACACTGTTGGTTAGTGGCCTATAAGGAAGAAAGAAAAACCAGCACAAAGATATAGTGGAGAAATCCTTAGGATAACAGCCTTGCGTCTTTATCCTTAGGCTGACAGCCTTGCGTCTTTATCCCTTAGGCTGACAGCCTCGCGTCTTGATCCCTAGGATAACAGCCTCGCGTCTTTATCCTTAGGATCACAGCCTCGCGTCTTTATCCTTAGGATCACAGCCTCGCGTCTTTATCCCTAGGATAACAGCCTCGCGTCTTTATCCTTAGGATAACAGCCTCGCGTCTTTATCCCTAGGATAACAGCCTCGCGTCTTTATCCTTAGGATAACAGCCTCGCGTCTTTATCCTTAGGATAACAGCCTCGCGTCTTTATCCTTAGGATAACAGCCTCGCGTCTTTATCCTTAGGATAACAGCCTCGCATCTTTATCCTTAGGATAACAGCCTCGCATCTCTATCCTTAGGATAACAGCCTCGCATCTTTATCCATCTTGGATAACAGCCTCGCATCTCTATCCTTAGGATAACAGCCTCGCATCTTTATGACTTTCAGGGGAAAACTCCTGTTGTTCCCTAAGGTTTAAGTGTAGGTCTTTGCTATGTGAAGCTATTCCTGTGGGCTCGGAATTTTGTATAGTGCTTGACTTTTCAGTTGGGTAACTTTAGTACATTATTTCAGTGAAATCTTTCTTGGTTAGAAAACTATCTGCCTGAGATTCTGTACTTAGGAATGGAGATTCGGAGTCGAGCTTTTTGGGCTTTTCCGTCTGCCTCAAGGACGGAACAAGCCCTGGTGAAACTTCAATGCTTTCTAAAGAAGCGGAAGTGTTCTGCGAGGGATTGGACGAGTCTTCTGGGAACCCTTTCCTCGTTGGAGCAGCTTGTCTCCCTGGGAAGACTGAATCTTTGTCCTCTTCAGTTCCACCTCAATCTACATTGGAACAGGGCAAGGGAGCTGGAGACGAAATGTATCCCCATTTCAGAATCCACAAAGCGATGCCTTCAGTGGTGGAACGACCCCGTCAAACCTCAAGAGGGTCTTTCTCTGGAACAGAGGAACCCAGACCTTGTGTAGTTCAGATGCATCGGACTCGGGGTGGGGAGCAACACTGGGAAAGTTGGAGATCTCGGGTTCCTGGACAAAAGATCAGGAGATCCTCTACACAAACCAGAAGGAGCTGTTGGCAGTCCTGTTAGCCCTCAAAGGCTTCGAAAAGTCAGTCCTGAACAGAGTGGTACAGGTCAACTCTGACAACACTACAGCGTTGGCCTACATAGGCAAGCAAGGCGGAACCCACTCGAGGTCTTTTTATGAGACTGCGAGAGAGCAGAAAAGGTCAAGTCTTGTCTACAGAATGGACACTTCATCAGGAAGTCTGCAAGAGCCTGTGGCAGACTTGGGGTCGTCCTTGTATAGACCTGTTCGCAACCACGAAGAGACTGGAGACTTACTGTTCCCCAGTGCCAGACCCCAAAGCAGTCCACATCGACGCTTTCCTCATGGACTGGTCCCATCTGGACGTGTACGCGTTCCCACCGTTCAAGATTGTGCACAAAGTGATGCAAAAATTTGTGTCGCCCGAGGGAACCAGAATGAGTCTAGTGGCCCCCTTTTGGCCCACAAGAGAGTGGTTCACAGAAGTACTGGAATGGATGGTGGACACACCGAGAAGCTTCCCTTTGAGAGTAGATCTTCTCAAACAACCCCACTTGGGAAGGTACCTAAGCAGAACACCATAAAAAATCTGTGATTTGAAATAAAGGTTGGAAGGAAAAATGTAATTAAATATGATATTTATTACATGAATAAGCCTTTAAAATGACGTAGTAACGTAGTTACAAACAATTGGTTGGAGAACAAGGCAATTCACGTAGATCGTAGGGCGTTTCCTTCGTTCTACTTCGCTCGCTGTCTGTAAAGATATATTCAGGAAGATTAGTATCTAAAAGTCATGGTCATTTATGTAGAAGAATATACCCATTGCAATAATAACCCACTTAAAATTACCTTACAATTGAGCAACTGAGGTTTACATTAGTATCAGGAAGGAAATAAAAGGGCCGATACACCGAAACCGAACACCATCCTGAAATGAACGGTAAACCTAATATAAATTTGCTCGGTCGTAATATAGGAGACAATCCGTCATAAATATAACCACTCGAAACATTAATGTATTAGACGATTCTCTTACCCAAGTGTTAACAACGTGAATTTATGAATAAGCTAGAGTTACTAGTCCGAGAGCTAAATCACCTGAAAGGACAAGAGAATACGATGTATAAAACATATTGACCACAAAAAACTAATACAAATCTTCATAAGATTAAAAATGACAGACAGGAAAACTTTTATAGGCAACACAAGGCAATGAGAGTTTGCAATGATAACCTTGAAAATAAGCCCTATATATTCTTGGTACTCACCATTGTCGAACCATGCACAAAGGCGTTGCAGATGGATTTTGGCAGATTTTCACAAGAGGGTGACGTAGACCAGGGATCCCAATAAAAGCCTTTAGCCTAAGACAGGCATGTCGGAAGAGTTTAAATTGCAGGAACCTTCCCAGGTGAGTGAGGTCTCAGCTCTCTTCTCTGTGTCTCTTTCTCTGACACTGTCGGACGGCCGGGCTGCCTGCCTCCTCGTCGCCGTTTTTGCTTGAGTAAAGCATATGGACGGAAGAGGAGTTACCAAACTACCCATCTTTAAAGACTGGACGGCAGGAAAGACAGTTTGATGGTACCAAGAGTAGGGCAATTGAAATACCAAATTCTTAATAATTACTAGTCTTTCCTGTCGCCATGTGAAAATATGAAATGTCTTGTACCATAAAAACCTCCAAGCTCTACATCTAACTGCCTTCAGATTATCGAAAAACGCAAGAGAGCTAGAGGTTTTTCGAAGGAAGCAGCTACTGCGATTGCGAGAGCAAGGAGGTCTTCTACCATCAAGGTTTACCAATCCAAGTGGGAGGTTTTTAGAGAATGGTGCAGAAACAACTGTTTCCTCTTCCAGTACCTCTATGACTCAGATTGCTGACTTCCTTCTGTAAGCGTAAGTTTTCGACCTCAATCATCAAGGGATACAGGACCATTTTAGCGGTCGTCTTCAGGCATAGGGATTTGGACCTGTCCAATAATAAAGATCTCCAGGACCTTCTCAAATCCTTTGAAACGACATCAGGAATCGCCAGCTTGGAATCTAGACATAGTCCTGAAGTTCCTAATGAGTACCAGGTTTGAATCTTTACATTCAGCCAAGTTTAAGGATCTTACCATTAAGACTCTCTTTTTGGTCAGTTTGGCGACAGCAATAAGTGTCAGTGAAATTCATGCCTTCAACAAAAATGTAAGCTTTAGAGATAACAAGGCTATCTGTTCCTTGCAGCTAGGTTTTCTTGCTAAGAACGAACGCCCTTCACAACCCTGGCCCAAGGCTTTTGAGATTCCGAACCTTTCAGATTTGGTTGGAGAGGAATTAGAGAAGGTTCTGTGTCCAGTAAGAGCCCTGAAGTTCTACCTGGAAAGAACGAAGAATTTACGGGGCAAGTCAGAAGCACTTTGGTGCTCAGTCAAGAAACCTTCGCTACAGATGTCTAAGAATGCGCTACACCCTGGGACCATTCGTAGCAGTGAGTGCAGTAGTGGGGGAAGGATCTGCCACTACATTCCCGTAACCTAATACCCTTTTTCTTCCCTTGGAACTGTTGTATTTTTATGGTTGTTTGTGGAGATTGGACGCAGTCTTTCTCAATCATTGATTTATTGTCAGGTGGTCAGTTTGTTCCTTGGGAGCACCCGGAACAAGGGTATTGGAGGAGGTCCTGTCACATAGAGGTTATACACCGTTTTGACAGCTCCTAGAGGTCTTCAGCCTCCTGGGTGGATCGCTGGATCTCTTATGAAAGCATATGCAGAAGTTGCGCATTGGATTTTAGGTAAATTTCTCCAATGCAATTTCTCGAAAAATATTTTCTCGAACTATCATTTTCTCAAATCCCATACTGTATTTCTCAAAAACTGATATCTATTTTGTCGAGAAAATTGTAATGGAAAAATTTTCGTGTATTTCAAGGGAAAATATATTAATATATCCTTTTGGGTTGACAAACACAAATGTTAGAAATTTATTGTAAATGAAGGAATGAAAAAATACAAAGGTAGGGGACTCAGCAGTATGAAGCTTCATCTGTGGTGGAAATGTGGGAGGTTGGGCTGTGGCACCCTAGCAGTACCAGCTGAACTCGGCTGAGTCCCTGGTTAGGCTGGAGGAACGTAGAGAGTAGAGGTCCCCTTTTTTGTTTTGTTTCTTGTTGATGTCGGCTACCCCCCAAAATTGGGGGAAGTGCCTTTGGTATATGTATGTATGTATACTTTTATTTAATGTATAAGAATATCATTTAGAATAAAATACAGTATTAAAATTTAATCAATCAAAATGAAATGTTGTATGCTACACTTTGTAGATATTCTTTGACAGGCCTCTCTTCGTCTTTTTATTTTCTGATTTTCACTTGTTTTAGTCTCACTCATTTTCTTTCTACTTTGTTTTTCCATACTTTATTATTTTATCTAAGTTAATATCTTTTATGACGCAAAAGTGTTATTACTAATAGGTACGCAGTGTATAGTGCATTATATGTACGCCCGTACATACAGGACATCACTGAATGCTAATAGCCTCTTTATAAATTGGTCTTTGGCGCTTATGGGATACTTTCGATTGTGTTCGAGAAATTTGCTTTTGTTTTCGAGTAATTGACATTCGAGAAAATGATAGTTCGAGAAATTATTTTTCGGTCAATTGAATTCGAGAAATTTGACTGACACCTGCACATTGATATTAACCCTTTTACCCCCAGGCTCTTTGGAAATTTCCAACCCTTAACTCCCAAGGGGTTATTTTTTCCCCAGCACATTTTGCAGTATATTTTTTTTTAAATTGCTCTAACAGCCTTAATTTTTGTCATAGAGAGGTCAGGTTGGTCTCATTCTCTTGGAAAATGCCTGAATTTTTTAAAAAAAACTATCAAAAATATGAAAAAAAAAAAATTTTATAGCATTTTTTTGCAAGGACGTACCGGTACGTCCATGGCGGTAAAGGGATGGGTTTTGTGAAACGTACCAATACTTCCTTTGGGGGTAAAAGGGTTAAAGCTAAACATTTGAAGTGTTGAGTTGCAAAAGCAAGATAAAGGTTATGGAAATTTTTCATTGGTACAGTAGTGCAATAGTGGGAAGGTTAACTGTTCCACAAACTCTCGTCGTCGGCGCCCACTCGTGTCCGAGTATTGGGTTCTGTCGTTAGCCATCAGCCTCCTATCAGAAGAAGGGTGGAGGAAACGACAGAATGCCAGTAGCTGGGTATATTGTTTTGGGTGGTCGTGGCTTTGCAACGGCCACGCACACACGTGGCCCACATCGTTTTCACCGCGGCCCAAGACATATGAGACATGCGGCTTCTCCGATGTTGGTTGCATCTGGCTGCCGGGTTCTTGTTATGTCAAGGCCCGCCTTGTTGCCTGCTCGATAGGCATTGCCCTCTTCCGCCGGTGCTGGGAAGCTCCGCCGTTGGGGTCTTGTTTGGTTTGGTTTGATTTTGGAGTTTTCCTTCTAGCCTTTGCCTATCTTAAATAAAGGAGAAGGCCTATAGGGGTCCAGTCTTGGTCTGGTCTCTCAGAACTGGCCTTAGCGGTATGGTTGAGCCTGCCAGGGTGGATAAACTACCCCACCGCCATTGCCCAGCCCATCATTGAGACACTCAAGCCCCTCTACTGCAGCAAAGTGCTGGACCATCAGACTCTAAAGAACATGGTATTTAAGGCTTCTCTCTGTCTTGTCAAGGTTTGCACTATACGTGACCTCATGACTTAATATCCAGAAGTTGTTTACTTTTGGACTAACTTAATAGATGATCCAAGATAGCCAAAGATTTAAACCATCTCACAAGTACCAGGTACCAGCACCATAGTGGTCCTATTTTGGGTGATCTTGATAAACACAGATCTTACCAGCCAATTCCACATGTCAGTTTAATTCCTGCCACACATTATGAAAGTTCTTCAATTTATTTCCTTCCTGGATTAAGAAACAGGTTTATTTGAAAATTATGTAATCCTGAAGATTGATTGTTGCCTCTCGCTAAGTCTTCAGGCAAAATGATGAAGCAAATGCTTTCATTCAGGCAAAGTGATGAAGCAAATGCTTTCATTCAGGCAAAGTCATGAAGCAAATGCTTTCATTCAGGCAAAGTGATGAAGCAAATGCTTTCATTCAGGCAAAGTGATGAAGCAAATGCTTTCATTCAGGCAAAGTGATGAAGCAAATGCTTTCATTCAGGCAAAATGATGAAGCAAATGCTTTCATTAGAAAAAAGAAAGCACACTTTCGACTATAGGGATATGTTTGGTGCGAGTAGATTGCTGTATATACATTTTTTTTTCAAGCACATTTTGCTATATATATTTTTGAAATTGCTCTAACAGCCTTAATTTTTGTCATAGAGGGTTGGTATCCGAAAGAATAGATCTAGATATCCGACCATTTGTCCACTTGACGAAGGTCCTCCAATAGGAAGTTAAATATGATTTGGATTTTCATATTGCACATGAGTTTTGTAATGAAAATCTTGGTAAGCAATTTAGGTTTTCACTTTAGAAGTATCCTTTGATCCAGAAAAATTTTCTGTTTAGTTTTCTCTTTGGATAAGGGATTTGAAGGTTACTTGTCATCATGCTTTCACAATGTTATAATTCAGTAGTTAAATCAATTCTTTTCATCCTGAGGATGTTACAAGGTTGTATTTTCTGAGCTAGTCAGGATTACTTTTCCTCTCATGAGGGATTTAATTTTTTCCCCTCCATTCATATACAGTATTTGTGTTGGATTTATTTAATGCAGGTCTTGATATCACTCTTGACCCAAAATAGTCTTGATAAGTCTTCATTTGTCCAATGGATTTGTAGATATTCTTCTTGTCTATTCCAAGGATTTTTTCTACCTTTGGTTAATCTGGGATGGATTTAACATGAAATATGTATGTTCCTTGCGTTGTTAAACCTGACACTTTACGTATCATTTCTTAGGATTTAAAGGAGTAATCCCCTTTTACTATACAATGAGCGACTAAAACCTACCTGGAAGAAGACAAAGGTATATGCCATCCTTTTTGCCTTTTCTTGGCACATCTTGTGAAGATACTTGAAATGTGAGTCCTCATATTTGAAAGCTCCTCAGTAAACCTTGATTTTTAAATATTTAACTTAGCCGGTGAATATACTGTATAATAGCTGCAACTCTGCGGCTCGACAGACAACATACTCAAAAAACTCGCGAGCGATCGCTATGCAGGTTGCGGGTGTGCCCACCAGCGCCAACTGTCGGCCAGATACCACTCTTGTATGTAAACAAAACCTTCAATTCTTCTCTGTCGACGTTGACGACAATACGTATTTATACTCGCTGTAGAACCTGGAGTTTTCCCATCATATTTGGTGAAGTACTTTATTTTGGTTTGAGCTTTCGCAGTACAGGTGTTTTTCCTCAACATAAACTCTTGAACTCTTTATTGAATCGGATTATTTGTTGATGACTTGGATTGTTATTGGAATTTTCTTTGACTAATTCAAAATGGCTGACCCTTCTCAAGTACCTAGATTTTGAAAGAGTAATGCTAGGGACTGTAATAGGCGTCTTCCAAAGGCTTCTCTCGACCCTCATACTGTTTGTTCCAATTGTCGGGGTAAAACCTGTCAATTGGGAGATCGGTGTGAGGAATGCGTGGGCCTTTCGGAATTCGATTGGCTCGAATATGATAAGTATACACGCAGACTAGAGAGAGATAGGGTAAGGAGAAGTTCATCTAGGTCCGTAGATTTTTCCTCTCCACATGCCCCTGAACCTAATCCTTCCCCTGTAGTGGTTGTTCCTAACCCCCCTTCTAGCACTCAGGAACCGTCTATGCAAGACATGTTACGTGCTATTCATGCCTTGGGGGAGAGAGTTGAAGCGTTAGCAAGTGACCGTAATCAACTCATGGCTGACATGAAGGAACTTAAGTGCCATAGTGCCACGGCGGAAAGTGGGAAAGTGATTAGTGCGCAAAGGGTTGTGAACAGTGTTGCGACCGAGTGCCTGTCGTTCACCTAGTCCGGGACCTCTTGCAAGCTCCCAAGCCCAGGGGAGAAGCAATGTCGTACGACTTATGGGTTCGAGAGGCCTTGATCAGCGAACAGACGTTCCCTCTTTGGTATCAGGCGTATCTCGTCAAGATCGCCCCTACCATAAGACGAGAGAGCCCATTTTTACCTCGTCTTCCGAAGGCTTTTCACGCAAGAAACCATGGAGCAAGGTTTCTAGGCCTCTGAAACGCAAGTCGGTCCCTTCAGGACAGGTCCAACGTCCTGGATGTAGTCATTGGGACAGTTCGGACCCGTTGCTGTCATCGGATGACTGCTCGCCGCCTAAGCAAGGCAAAGTTGTGCCGTCTCAGGCGCTAACCCCGTCTGTTACCGCACCCGTTACCGTAGACCCTAAATGGGTTATACTGCAGGACATGCAGTCTAAGCTTGCGTCCCTTATGGAAGACTACAACGCAGAGAAGGTTTCCGTTGAACCTAGCCGTTTATCTCATGGAGATACTGGCCTTCAGCCACCCAAGCGTTCTGTTGTGCGTCCTGTTGACGTTGGTGTAGCCATCTCACGTCGACCAGTTGGGGTTGTACCACACCCGATGCGGTCTCGTGTGGATTTTCAGCCGCATGTGGACGTTAGGCAACTCGCTGATGCGCCTGGTGACGTTCAGGACGTTCGCCAACCATCAGAGTTGACTTGTTTTGACGCGGTGCGTCAACCTCCGCAACCTAGAGTTGTTTTGACTGCACAACCCAGGCGGTCTAAGCAGTCTCGGGTGGACGCTGTGCGTCCTCACGCACCTGTTGTTGTTGACAGTTCCCAGACTGTTCAGCAGTTTCAGGACGCTGCGTCCTGCTCCGCCACTTATGCACCAGTGCGGGCGGACGCTGCGTGTCAAGCATTGACAACCCCTTTGCTTGTTTCTCATCAGTTATCAGATGAGGAACTTTCGGATGAGGACGTTGCTGACCCTCAGCCTGAGGATCAGCCTTCAGATATTGATGAGCCTAGAGCAGTTCCGCCATCTATGGACTTTAAAAAAGTCATGCTCATTTTTAAAGAGTTGTTCCCCGAACACTTTGTCTCTGTGGCTCCTCGTTCGCCGCCGTCTGAGTTTGTTTTAGGCGTACCTGCTGCCATGCCAGCCTTTTCAAAACTCGTTCTCTCTCGCTCATCCAAGAGAGCTTTACGGCTGTTAGGCGATTGGTTGGAAACCAAGAGGAGTTTAGGGAAGACGGGCTTTGCCTTCCCCCCATCTAAACTCTCGTCTAGATCGAGCGTCTGGTATGCCACGGGAGAAGTTCTCGGCTTGGGAGTTCCTGCCTCTGCCCAGGGCGACTTCTCAAGTCTTGTAGACTCTCCCCGCCGCCTAGCCATGAGACGCTCGAAGATTAGTTGGTCATCCTCAGACCTGGACCATCCACTTAAAGGCATCTTTAGGGCTTTTGAAGTTTTCAACTTCCTTGACTGGTGTTTGGGAGCCTTGAGTAGGAAAATCTCATCAGCCGATAGAGATGTCTCCTTACTCATTATGTCCTGCATGGATAAGGCCATCCGCGATGGATCCAATGAGCTCTCCGCCTCGTTTACGTCAGGAGTCCTAAAGAAACGAGAGTCTCTGTGCTCTTTTCTGTCAGCAGGAGTGACGTCCTGTCAACGATCTGAGCTACTCTTTGCCCCTTTGTCTAAGTTCTTGTTTCCTGAACTTTTAGTTAAGGAAATAGCATTGTCTTTAGTGCAGAAGGACACCCATGACTTGGTTGCGTCCTCGGCTCGCAAAGGGACCCCTTCGTCTGCCTTGTCTGCTAGACCTAGGATAGACACTCCAGCGTCCAGGTTTATTCCGCCCTTTCGTGGCAGAGCCCCCAGCAGGGGAAGTACTCGTGCCGAAGGGAAGAGAGGAAAGAGGAAAGGAGCCAAGTCCTCGCGGGGCAGAGTCTGACTGCCCGCAGCTTCAGACAGCAGTAGGTGCCAGACTCAAGAACTTCTGGCAAGCCTGGGAGAAGAGAGGCGCAGATCAACAGTCTGTGAGGTTGCTCAGAGAGGGGTACAAAATCCCATTTGTACGCAAACCTCCTCTAGCGACGTCCCCCATCGATCCCTCTCCCAGGTACCGAGAGGAAGCAAAGAGACAAGCCCTGAAACTAGAAGTGTCTCTTTTGCTAGAGAAGGGAGCAGTGGTCAAAGTCTCGGACCTTCAATCACCGGGGTTTTACAACCGTCTCTTCCTAGTACCGAAGAAGACAGGAGGTTGGAGACCGGTGCTAGACGTCAGTGCTCTGAATGTCTTTGTCACAAAGACAAGTTCACCATGGAGACCACGAAGTCAGTCTTAGCAGCGGTCAGAAAGGGAGACTGGATGGTCTCTCTCGACCTAAGAGACGCTTACTTCCACATCCCCATTCACTCAGATTCCCAACCTTTTCTGAGATTTGTATTCGACAATGTGGTGTACCAGTTTCGGGCCCTGTGCTTTGGCCTAAGTCCTGCTCCTCTCGTGTTTACGAGGCTTATGAGGAATGTGGCAAAATTCCTCCATTTATCGGGTATCCGAGCCTCCCTTTATTTGGACGACTGGCTTCTCAGAGCCTCGTCCAGTCATCGCTGTCTGAAGGATCTCAATTGGACTTTAGATCTGACCAAGGAATTGGGACTTCTGGTCAACTTGGAAAAGTCCCAGCTGATCCCATCCCAAACTATTCTGTATTTAGGGATGGAGATTCGCAGTCCAGTTTTTCGGGCTTTTCCGTCGGCCCCCAGAATAGATCAAGCCCTGCTCGTAATCCAAAGGATGTTGAAGAGAGAACGTTGCTCAGTCAGGAATTGGATGAGTCTAGTAGGAACTCTATCATCCCTGGAGCAGTTTGTCTCGCTAGGAAGGCTACACCTCCGACCTCTACAATTCCATCTAGCTTTTCACTGGAAAAAGGACAAGACGCTAGAGGCGGTCTCGATCCCGATTCCCGAAACAGTAAAGACTTGCCTGAATTGGTGGAAAGACAAAATCAGTCTACGAGAGGGACTTCCCCTAGCAGTTCAGAAACCAAACCACGTTCTCTTCTCAGACGCATCGGATTTGGGTTGGGGTGCGACACTGGACGGTCGGGAATGCTCAGGTCTGTGGACCTCAAGTCAGAGGAGCATGCATATCAACGGCAAGGAGCTTTTGGCAGTTCACCTGGCCTTGATAAGCTTCGAGAGTCTCCTTCGAGACAAAGTGGTGGAGGTCAACTCGGACAACACCACAGCCTTGGCGTACATTTCCAAACAAGGAGGTACCCACTCCCTGACACTGTACGAGATCGCAAGGGACCTGCTCATCTGGTCAAGAGATCGAGGCATCTCCCTGGTAACGAGGTTTATCCAGGGCGACTTGAACGTTCTAGCAGATTGTCTCAGTCGGAAAGGTCAGGTAATTCCAACCGAATGGACCCTCCACAAGGATGTGTGCAAGAGACTTTGGGCGACTTGGGGTCAACCCACCATAGACCTCTTTGCAACCTCGATGACCAAGAGGCTTCCAATCTATTGCTCTCCAGTCCCAGACCCAGCAGCAATACATATAGATGCCTTTCTCCTAGATTGGTCTCACCTAGACCTATACGCATTCCCACCATTCAAGATTGTCAACAAGGTACTGCAGAAATTCGCCTCTCACGAAGGGACAAGGTTGACGTTAGTTGCTCCCCTCTGGCCCGCGAGAGAATGGTTCACCGAGGTACTTCGATGGCTGGTAGACTTTCCAAGAAGTCTTCCTCTAAGAGTAGACCTATTACGTCAGCCACACGTAAAGAAGGTACACCAAAGCCTCCACGCTCTTCGTCTGACTGCCTTCAGACTATCGAAAGACTCGAGAGCTAGAGGCTTTTCGAAGGAGGCAGCCAGTGCGATTGCAAGAGCGAGGAGAGCTTCTACCATTAGAGTTTACCAATCGAAGTGGGAAGTCTTTCGAGACTGGTGCAAGTCAGCATCTGTGTCCTCGTCCAGTACCTCTGTAGCCCAAATCGCAGATTTTCTTTTACATCTGAGAAATGTTCGCTCCCTCTCAGCTCCCACGATTAAGGGCTACAGGAGCATGTTGGCTTCGGTCTTTCGTCATAGAGGCTTAGATCTTTCCAACAATAAAGATCTCCAAGATCTCCTTAAGTCTTTCAAGACCTCTAAGGAACGTCGTTTGGCTACACCTGGATGGAATTTAGACGTGGTCCTAAGATTCCTCATGTCAGACAGGTTTGAGCCTTTACATTCAGCCTCCCTGAAGGATCTCACTCTTAAGACACTTTTCCTGGTGTGCTTGGCCTCAGCTAAAAGAGTCAGTGAGCTTCATGCCTTCTGCAAGAACATCGGTTTTTCGACAGAAAAAGCCACTTGTTCTCTTCAACTTGGTTTCCTAGCCAAGAATGAACTGCCTTCTCGTCCTTGGCCTAAATCTTTTGATATTCCTAGCTTATCAGAGATCGTAGGCAACGAATTAGAGAGAGTATTATGCCCCGTTAGAGCTCTTAAGTTCTATTTAGCTCGTACTAAGCCTTTACGAGGTAAATCTGAAGTGTTATGGTGTTCGGTTAAGAAACCATCTTTACCTATGTCAAAGAATGCTTTGTCATATTTTATCAGATTGTTAATACGAGAAGCTCATTCACACTTGAGTGAGGAAGACCGATCTTTGCTTAAGGTTAAGACGCACGAGATTAGAGCTATAGCAACTTCCGTGGCCTTCAAGCAAAATAGATCTCTGCAAAGTATCATGGACGCGACCTTTTGGAGAAGCAAGTCAGTGTTCGCGTCATTTTACTTGAAAGATGTTCAGACTCTTTACGAGGACTGTTACACACTGGGTCCATTCGTAGCAGCGAGTGCAGTAGTGGGTGAGGGCTCAACCACTACACTTCCCTAATTCCATATCCTTTTAATCTGTCTCTTGAAATGTTTTTAATATTGTTTTTATGGGTTGTTCGGAAGGCTAAGAAGCCTTTCGCATCCTGGTTGATTTGGCGGGTGGTCAAAGTCATTTCTTGAGAGCGCCCAGATTAGGGGTTTGATGAGGTCCTGTTGTATGGGTTGCAGCCCTTGATACTTCAGCTCCTGGGAGTCTGTCAGCATCCTAAGAGGATCGCTGGGCTCCGTGAGGAAGACAGACTTACAAGGCAGAGTAATCGTCTAAGTCAACTTCCTTACCAGGTACCTATTTATTTTGGTTTTGTTATATTGATAACTGTCAAAATGAAAAAACTCTTAGCTTATACGCTGTAAACATAATTAACTCTGGTCTCTACCCACCTCCTTGGGTGAGAATCAGCTATTATATATTCACCGGCTAAGTTAAATATTTAAAAATGATATTTTAATTATAAAATAAATTTTTGAATATACTTACCCGGTGAATATATAAATTAAATGACCCTCCCTTCCTCCCCAATAGAGACGCAGTGGGACGAGAAGAATTGAAGGTTTTGTTTACATACAAGAGTGGTATCTGGCCGACAGTTGGCGCTGGTGGGCACACCCGCAACCTGCATAGCGATCGCTCGCGAGTTTTTTGAGTATGTTGTCTGTCGAGCCGCAGAGTTGCAGCTATTATATATTCACCGGGTAAGTATATTCAAAAATTTATTTTATAATTAAAATATCATTTCAAAAGGTTCTAATCAAATGCTCTCCGTTGACTTTGTTTTGATGTTGCATTCAGCAGCTGATTTTTTTTATATGAATATTTGCTTAGGTGCTTTGCTCAACAGCTATTTTTCTAGATTTTTGTTTGATTTCTACTGTGCCACATCTGTTTTAGGCAATATACTTTTAGATGTTTAGAGGAAAACATTTGAAGAATACTGCTTTGATCAGTCTTCTATTATAATCTCTTTTGCTCTTTATCTAAATCCTTTGAGCTTTCCGTGTTTAGGAGACAGTTTTGCCTTTGAAGGAACATACATACATACATATACTAAGGCACTTCCCCCAATTTTGGGGGGTAGCCAACATCAACAAATGAAACAAAAACAAAAAGGGGACCTCTACTCTCTACGTTCCTCCCAGCCTTTGAAGGAAAGAAAGACTTTATTTTTTTTCAATGTTCTGATACAGGAATATTCTTTCAGTGTAACTTTAGATGTAATCTTAGCTCAAATGCATTTGATTACTGTATTTTCAGCATTTTTTACTAGAGAATATCTTTCCAGTAATCTTAATTTTATTTGACTTATGATTTCATAATTGAAAGTCCTATCAGCTTGACCTCATCATCATATATTATTGCAACAAAATTGTATCCACGGCACAGTGGCCTGATTGCATTCGTAGAGGTCCAAATTTGTACGGGTTGGCCCCTGTTCACACCCACGAAATGTTTGGTCTATTGTCTGGATGGGATGCCCAGATGGACACTCAGCTGAGGGGCCGAGGTTCCACTTATGAAAATTGTCTCCAGGTTTTTCAAGTGTAGCTTTTGCTTATTTAGGAGTAACCCACAGTGGCTCTGGATGGCCTCACCAGGTAGTCAACTGTATTTTTATCTCCAGTGTTCTAGGCAGTGAGCTGCTGACTCCATTGGGTCAAGGCTAGTGGTTGTTATGGAGCTCTTGCTGGATTTCAGTCTGTCTAACCATAGAGCGTGTGCTTTTCATCATTCTCTTATTTATATCTGAGTCGTTTCGGCGGATGTTTGGTGGTGCAATGCCTGCCCATGTATAGAGTACTTGAAGGGGTGTTGGTCCTAAGGCATCAGTAGTTATGCTACATACTTGAGTTCATCGTCAACTTTAAGGTTGGAGTATTTGGCAGTGGATTCGTTGAGTGCCAGAGCTGTTTGTCTTAAGGTTTGAGTATTGTTACCACAATATAAAGAGGTTATATCTGGCAGTTATCTTCACCTTTACTTTCCTTGCATGCTCCCTAAAAGATGGTGTTTTTGATTTAATGTAACGCCTAAATATTGCAGCAGGGAAGCTATCATTCCATATGTTCAACTCCCCTTTTGCCCGGTAATTTTTAAGCAGGAAAGCAAATGCCTGTTTTTTATCTGGGTTGGCATTTATGAAGTTTCACTTTTATTCATAAAGCATCAGATAATTTGCTCTCATTGGTAGTAAAGGAATCTGACTGTCACTGGATGGCAAAGCAGAGGTCATCTGCGTATGTAAATTACGGATTTCTCTAAACTTGACCCAAGGAATGTTGACCTTCATCTTTGGTTATCAAGTAAGATGCCGTAGTCATTTTCATTGTCTACAGTACTATGCAAAGTTTTTCATAGGTGATCGTTATATTGAATCTACCTTACTCATACAAGAACGAGATTTCATTGCGCCTTTACAAAATCATAGTAGCTGTTAGTGCTGAACAGGAATGAGGATGGGGGTGGGGAGATGCAGGGGTAGAGAGAGGGTATGTTGATGAAGGAGAGGTCTAATTGGTGAGGGATCTATGATCGTGGTTCAATCACGCCCCAGTTTTCTATACCGACACTCAACGAGTGAGCGAGCTAGGTTTATTCCTGGCATTCCATGCATCTCTTTTTTTTTTTTTTTTTTTCTCTGGAATGGTGCTAGAGGAGCATTTCACGGAGCGACGCAGCTCGACCCCAGAAATAGATTTTTCCCTCGTCAAAATCCCTTTAATATTCGTGTGAACAGCTAGTGATACAGTGAGTCTTGATCCAAATTTCTTTGAGGTGTGTATTATTGGTCTGTGCTTTTTCTAGTGCTTAAGCAGGCTATAGATTTTTACCTCTGTATCTCCTGTTGTCTAATGGAATTGCTATAAACTTTTCTTGTTGGTTAATGCCACCACCCATTATCGGATTTGAGATTCGCTCTGTTTAGACGCCTCCAGTATTTGACCAAGGAATGTTCATCGACAAACTTATTCCATTGTGCCTTTAACAAAATCATAATACCTGTATTAATATGTTTATGAACAGCTATTCATACAATCTGGGTTGATCTGTATTTGTTTGAGTTCTATAGCTGTGGTCTTTGCTTATTTTTGTGCTCAAGCAGGCTGTTGATTTTTTTGCCTCAATGCCTCATATCCGTTGTATTTTCTCAAGTTGATTTCTGTGGATATCATTAGATTTACCCTCCTTTTGTGCAGCTCTCAACTTTTCTTGTATTTGTTGGCACCATTAGCCAATTTCTTTGTTGCTGTCTCACAGGATTTTTTATACAGGAGAGGGGGTTCCCAGCCCCCTCGTCCCGTCCCTTTTAGTCGCCTCTTACGACACGCAGGGATGACGTTGGCGCTATTCTAATTGTTTTATGCCCCCGCGGCCACAGGTGGCTTAAACTAGCAGTACCAGCTGAACTCGGCTGAGTCCCTGGTTAGGCTGGAGGAACGTAGAGAGTAGAGGTCCCCTTTTTTGTTTTGTTTCTTGTTGTTGTCGGCTACCCCCCAAAATTGGGGGAAGTGCCTTTGGTATATGGATTAGCCAATTTCAGAATTGGAATTCTTTGTGTTTTGACTCGTACAGTATTTGACCAAGGAATTTACATGGACATTTTGACTGTACTCGATGCACGAATGTCGTTTGCTATTGTTTTTCATTTACAAATCTGTATTTACTTTGTAAATAACTGTATTTTGCATAAACTTGAGATGGATTTTTATGTCCTTTGATAGCTGCCATTTTGTCAGGGGAGTCAATTTCTCCCTGAGCAGTTTAGAATTTCTAACTTTTATCATTTTTGGGCAAAATTAGTTTAAATCACCATCTCTGTTATACAACTTAATGACCAAAGTTCTAGTTCAAGTTTCTTGTTTTAGAAAGATCAAATCTTGCTAGTCATCAAAGTCATATGAAGTGGACATATGTCTCCATTCCAGTACTTCTGTGAACCACTCTCTTGTGGGCCAAAAAGGGCCCACTAGACTCATTCTGGTTCCCTCGTGCGACACGAATATTTGCATCACTTTGTGCACAATCTTGAACGGTGGGAACGCGTACACGTCCAGATGGGACCAGTCCATGAGGAAAGCGTCGATGTGAACTGCTTCGGGGTCTGGCACTGGGGAACAGCAAGTCTCCAGTCTCTTCGTCTTCGTGGTTGCGAACAGGTCTATACAAGGACGACCCCAAGTATGCCACAGGCTCTTGCAGATTTCCTGATGAAGCGTCCATTCTGTAGACAAGACTTGAACTTTTCTGCTCAGACTGTCTGCCATCACGTTTCTTTCCCCTTGAATAAATCTTGTTACTAGGGTTACGTTCTCTTCTCTTGCCCAATAAAGGAGTTCTCTCGCAGTCTCGTAAAGAGACCTCGAGTGGGTTCCGCCTTGCTTGCCTATGTAGGCCAACGCTGTAGTAATGTCGGAGTTGACCTGTACCACTCTGTTCAGGACTGACTTTTCGAAGCCTTTAAGGGCTAACAGTGTTTAGAAGTGCAAGATGGAGTTTGTTTTGGATCACAGCAGTGTCAAGAGGTCTGGAAGAGGTAAATGATCTGCACATATGAGCTGTTCATTGTATCCAGTTTCCTTAACCCTTTTACCCCCAGGCTATTTGGAAATTTCCAACCCTTAACCCCCAAGGGGTTATTTTTTTCCCAGCACATTTTGCAGTATATATTTTCTAAATTGCTCTAACAGCCTTAATTTTTGTCATAGAGAGGTCAGGTTGGTCTCATTCTCTTGGAAAATGCCTGAATTTTCTCAAAAAATTATCAAAAATATGAAGAAAAAAAAAATTACATGGCATTTTTTTGCAAGAACGTACCGGTACGTCCTTGGGTGTAAAGGGATGACTTTTGTGAAACGTACCAGTACGTCCTTTGGGGGCGAAAGGGTTAAAACTTTATTGCAAGCAAGCTATTTCTGCCAAATCAATGGGAATGTCCCTAGTTATAGGATGTGGTTGAAGGGGTTTTGCCTTCCGTTTATGACCGTAATTTTGCTTTCTTCTGATTACAAATGTTAGATTAGAGGGTATGTTGTATAATCTGCAGTTTGGGTTGTTTTTGTTGCCAGTCACCACTCAGTGAAGATTAGGATTCCTTTGATGTCGAACGCCAGTGTACTTTAATTTTTTTGCATCAGTGTTAATTGTTTACATTCTAAATACGTATCTTTGTATGCTGGGTTTCCGAGACATTTTGAATGGACCCATTTGCCTCGAATATCGATTATTTAATCCTGGTGTTAAGCATATGTTTAACCATTATTCTGGCCATTAGTTTTTAAAAAAAAGGCTCAGTTTTCACCCAAGACACTGTTGGTTAGTGGCCTATAAGGAAGAAAGAAAAACCAGCACAAAGATATAGTGGAGAAATCCTTAGGATAACAGCCTTGCGTCTTTATCCTTAGGCTGACAGCCTTGCGTCTTTATCCCTTAGGCTGACAGCCTCGCGTCTTGATCCCTAGGATAACAGCCTCGCGTCTTTATCCTTAGGATCACAGCCTCGCGTCTTTATCCTTAGGATCACAGCCTCGCGTCTTTATCCCTAGGATAACAGCCTCGCGTCTTTATCCTTAGGATAACAGCCTCGCGTCTTTATCCTTAGGATAACAGCCTCGCGTCTTTATCCTTAGGATAACAGCCTCGCGTCTTTATCCTTAGGATAACAGCCTCGCGTCTTTATCCTTAGGATAACAGCCTCGCGTCTTTATCCTTAGGATAACAGCCTCGCATCTTTATCCTTAGGATAACAGCCTCGCATCTCTATCCTTAGGATAACAGCCTCGCATCTTTATCCTTTGGATAACAGCCTTGCATCTTTATGACTTTCAGGGGAAAACTCCTGTTGTTCCCTAAGGTTTAAGTGTAGGTCTTCGCTATGTGGAGCTATTCTTGTGGACTCGGAATTTTGTATAGTGCTTGACTTTCCAGTTGGGTAACTTTAGTACATTATTTCAGTGAAATCTTTCTTGGTTAGAAAATTATCTGCCCGAGATTCTGTACTTGGGAATGGAGATTCGGAGTCGAGCTTTTTGGGCTTTTCCGTGGTGAAACTTCAATGCTTTCTAAAGAAGCAAAAGTGGTCTGCGAGGGATTGGAACCCTTTCCTCGTTGGAGCAGCTTGTCTCCCTGGGAAGACTGAATCTTCGTCCTCTTCAGTTCCACCTCAATCTATATTGGAACAGGGGAAGGGAGCTGGAGACGAAATGTATCCCCATTTCAGAATCCACAAAGCGATGCCTTCAGTGGTGGAACGACCCCGTCAAACCTCAAGAGGGTCTTTCTCTGGAACAGAGGAACCCAGACCTTGTGTAGTTCAGATGCATCGGACTCGGGGTGGGGAGCAACACTGGGAAAGTTGGAGATCTCGGGTTCCTGGACAAAAGATCAGGAGATCCTCTACACAAACCAGAAGGAGCTGTTGGCAGTCCTGTTAGCCCTCAAAGGCTTCGAAAAGTCAGTCCTGAACAGAGTGGTACAGGTCAACTCTGACAACACTACAGCGTTGGCCTACATAGGCAAGCAAGGCGGAACCCACTCGAGGTCTTTTTATGAGACTGCGAGAGAGCAGAAAAGGTCAAGTCTTGTCTACAGAATGGACACTTCATCAGGAAGTCTGCAAGAGCCTGTGGCAGACTTGGGGTCGTCCTTGTATAGACCTGTTCGCAACCACGAAGAGACTGGAGACTTACTGTTCCCCAGTGCCAGACCCCAAAGCAGTCCACATCGACGCTTTCCTCATGGACTGGTCCCATCTGGACGTGTACGCGTTCCCACCGTTCAAGATTGTGCACAAAGTGATGCAAAAATTTGTGTCGCCCGAGGGAACCAGAATGAGTCTAGTGGCCCCCTTTTGGCCCACAAGAGAGTGGTTCACAGAAGTACTGGAATGGATGGTGGACACACCGAGAAGCTTCCCTTTGAGAGTAGATCTTCTCAAACAACCCCACTTGGGAAGGTACCTAAGCAGAACACCATAAAAAATCTGTGATTTGAAATAAAGGTTGGAAGGAAAAATGTAATTAAATATGATATTTATTACATGAATAAGCCTTTAAAATGACGTAGTAACGTAGTTACAAACAATTGGTTGGAGAACAAGGCAATTCACGTAGATCGTAGGGCGTTTCCTTCGTTCTACTTCGCTCGCTGTCTGTAAAGATATATTCAGGAAGATTAGTATCTAAAAGTCATGGTCATTTATGTAGAAGAATATACCCATTGCAATAATAACCCACTTAAAATTACCTTACAATTGAGCAACTGAGGTTTACATTAGTATCAGGAAGGAAATAAAAGGGCCGATACACCGAAACCGAACACCATCCTGAAATGAACGGTAAACCTAATATAAATTTGCTCGGTCGTAATATAGGAGACAATCCGTCATAAATATAACCACTCGAAACATTAATGTATTAGACGATTCTCTTACCCAAGTGTTAACAACGTGAATTTATGAATAAGCTAGAGTTACTAGTCCGAGAGCTAAATCACCTGAAAGGACAAGAGAATACGATGTATAAAACATATTGACCACAAAAAACTAATACAAATCTTCATAAGATTAAAAATGACAGACAGGAAAACTTTTATAGGCAACACAAGGCAATGAGAGTTTGCAATGATAACCTTGAAAATAAGCCCTATATATTCTTGGTACTCACCATTGTCGAACCATGCACAAAGGCGTTGCAGATGGATTTTGGCAGATTTTCACAAGAGGGTGACGTAGACCAGGGATCCCAATAAAAGCCTTTAGCCTAAGACAGGCATGTCGGAAGAGTTTAAATTGCAGGAACCTTCCCAGGTGAGTGAGGTCTCAGCTCTCTTCTCTGTGTCTCTTTCTCTGACACTGTCGGACGGCCGGGCTGCCTGCCTCCTCGTCGCCGTTTTTGCTTGAGTAAAGCATATGGACGGAAGAGGAGTTACCAAACTACCCATCTTTAAAGACTGGACGGCAGGAAAGACAGTTTGATGGTACCAAGAGTAGGGCAATTGAAATACCAAATTCTTAATAATTACTAGTCTTTCCTGTCGCCATGTGAAAATATGAAATGTCTTGTACCATAAAAACCTCCAAGCTCTACATCTAACTGCCTTCAGATTATCGAAAAACGCAAGAGAGCTAGAGGTTTTTCGAAGGAAGCAGCTACTGCGATTGCGAGAGCAAGGAGGTCTTCTACCATCAAGGTTTACCAATCCAAGTGGGAGGTTTTTAGAGAATGGTGCAGAAACAACTGTTTCCTCTTCCAGTACCTCTATGACTCAGATTGCTGACTTCCTTCTGTAAGCGTAAGTTTTCGACCTCAATCATCAAGGGATACAGGACCATTTTAGCGGTCGTCTTCAGGCATAGGGATTTGGACCTGTCCAATAATAAAGATCTCCAGGACCTTCTCAAATCCTTTGAAACGACATCAGGAATCGCCAGCTTGGAATCTAGACATAGTCCTGAAGTTCCTAATGAGTACCAGGTTTGAATCTTTACATTCAGCCAAGTTTAAGGATCTTACCATTAAGACTCTCTTTTTGGTCAGTTTGGCGACAGCAATAAGTGTCAGTGAAATTCATGCCTTCAACAAAAATGTAAGCTTTAGAGATAACAAGGCTATCTGTTCCTTGCAGCTAGGTTTTCTTGCTAAGAACGAACGCCCTTCACAACCCTGGCCCAAGGCTTTTGAGATTCCGAACCTTTCAGATTTGGTTGGAGAGGAATTAGAGAAGGTTCTGTGTCCAGTAAGAGCCCTGAAGTTCTACCTGGAAAGAACGAAGAATTTACGGGGCAAGTCAGAAGCACTTTGGTGCTCAGTCAAGAAACCTTCGCTACAGATGTCTAAGAATGCGCTACACCCTGGGACCATTCGTAGCAGTGAGTGCAGTAGTGGGGGAAGGATCTGCCACTACATTCCCGTAACCTAATACCCTTTTTCTTCCCTTGGAACTGTTGTATTTTTATGGTTGTTTGTGGAGATTGGACGCAGTCTTTCTCAATCATTGATTTATTGTCAGGTGGTCAGTTTGTTCCTTGGGAGCACCCGGAACAAGGGTATTGGAGGAGGTCCTGTCACATAGAGGTTATACACCGTTTTGACAGCTCCTAGAGGTCTTCAGCCTCCTGGGTGGATCGCTGGATCTCTTAGGGAAAGCGGACATAATGAGGCAAGAATTCATAGAAGTCAGCTTTCTTAACAGGTACGAACCCTTAAGCTTGTTTATTAACTCTTAGGTAAATTCCAACAATGTTGGCTGTCTCTGACCCTCCACCAAAAGTGTCAATCAGCTATATAACTACCAGGTAAGTCAGATGTTTAAAAATGATATTTCCATAATAAAATAGATTTTTGAACATACTTACCTGGTAGTTATGTATGATTTAATTCCCACCATCCTCCCCTCTAGAGACCTAAGGGCATGGAAGATCTGAGGAATAGTTGAAATGGTTCCAGGGACCTGGGTAGAGGGCGCACTGGTGGTACACCTGGCTACCCAATCGGCGAATGCCGCGAGTTTTGAAATTCTGCCGTGATGTCAGGGACTAAGCTATATATATAACTACCAGGTAAGTATGTTCAAAAATTTATTTTATTATGAAAATATCATTTCTCCTAGCCCTGGCCTCTGCCGAGAAAGTCAGCCAGCGACATGATCTGTCTTATGATATCGCCCATTCAAGGGGATGGGGGCAAGTGACACAGAGTTTCATATTTGAGTTTGTTAGATTGAGAGCATCTCAGTTCTGTGACAGATGACCCAGACCGACTGTTACTTTGCCCTGTTAGGGCACTGAGGGAATACTCTTAGTGAGCACGGGGAGGACCAAAAGGAAGATTACTGGATCAGACTGGTAATCGAGAGAGCCATACAACCAGGCTCCTCACCTCCCAGTCGTCATCCCCGTGATCACGACTTCAGGGGTGTCGGCACATCCCTGGCATTCAAGAAGAATTTATCTCTTGAGGCAGGTTTAACAAGCGGGCGTGTGGAAACGACAAATAACGTTCACCGCCCACTACCTGCAGGACATTGCCCACAGGAACCTGAATACATTTACTGTACTTTAAGTCCTTTGGTGACTGCATAAAATGTGGTCAATAACACCTCAGCTCCCTTGTAGGACAAGTAGCAGTTGGTTGTGGGCAGATGTTACCCACGAGTAAATCTATGATGAATGCACGAGTGACTGGCCATTTCATATTTCACTCTCCCCGCTCTTGGGGTCAAACATCCGAGGAACTCTACAAGCTTTCTTCCTCTGACTGCAGGCGGGTACCATGCCTTTTGTGTAGCCTGATATATGTATATGTATTTATGTCCCCATTCTCCAAGCGAGGTGGTCAGGCAATGTCTAGTTTAAGTGGGGAGCTTCGCTCCAAAATTACGCTTACCTGGTCAAGTCACATTGCTAAATTCTACACATAGCACAGATTGCCCTGACTGTCATCTTATAATGATTATGAGGTGTCAGGGCGCCCTCTGATTAGCTCATGCGAAGCACAGTGTATCACCCAGGGAGCCTTCAGCCAGCTGGATTTAGGACTTCCATCCACCATGGGGTGAGTCTCCAACGTAAAGAGTGTGAGGTTTGTATGTAGTGCCGGAACATATGACAAATTTAGAATATGTATTATTCCTGACCATACAAACCTGAAGCTCTTTACACATACTAGTCCCGCCATCACCTTCCCCTGGAAGTCCTGCCGGAATTGTAAAGTGACGGTTGTTTACTAGTGCTGGTGTAAGCTGGGTGGTTGGTCTACTCCCGCTACCTCCCTCCGCTAACTAGCAGAGCCTAGTTACGCCTCCTAAAGGCTTTAATGGCTAGTTTCAGCTATTGCCGAAGTAATACTCCTATGTAAAGACCTCCAGGTTTGTAGTTAGGAAAAATACAAATTATTTTAAATTTGTTTTTTGTCAGGCTGAACTAGGAGAGTAAAATAATAACAGGGCGTCCGCGGCAGAGGTAGCCCTCTTGAGCACAGTTTTCTATATCGGCCCGATTTCTATACGACGTTTTTAGAAAACTGGCTGCAGAGAGTGCTGCTCTGCCGCGGCAAAAAATGAAAATAATCTAATTACGGTAATTATAAATTTTTTCTAAATTCTTTATTGATGTTTTCCATGTCTTCTTTATCTGACAATTTGACTAAACTTTACCTTGAATTGGGCTATCAAAATTTAGGTATACAGTATTTCTATTAAAGAAAAAATATATTATTTTTTCATGAAAGTCTTTAAAAAAAATCACTGCTTGTTTATTTCAAGTCAAAATTCCTCTAAAAATTTCAGTCAAAAATTCTCTAAAAATTTCAGTCAAAAATTCTCTAAAAAATTTCAGTCAAAAATCCTCTTAAAAATTTCAGTCAAAAATCCTCTTAAAAATTTCAGTCAAAAATCCTCTAAAAATTTCAGTCAAAAATCCTCTATAAAAATTTCTGTAAAAAATCCTATTAAAAAAATTGTCAAAATCTCATTAAAAAATTCAGTCAAAAATCCTCGGAAAAATTCACTTTGCAATTTTATTTCAAATCAAAATTCCTCTTTACAGTCATAGCTGACATTTGAGTACAACAAGCCTTATTTTACATAATAATTCAGAAACATCGACATTTTTACATAATCATAATATTCTTCTAAGAGAAGTCAAGGATCCTAAATCAAGCTTTGCAGTCTGCGTTCGGGTCGACGCTACCAGCAGAGTCACGCAATAGGACGTAACCCCAAAACTAAAACGTGTACGGGGGAATTGGGAGCTTCCCCAATGGCTGGCCGTTCCGGTGCTGTTGCTGCCCGTCGTCCGGAAACGGCAGATTTCGACTGATAGGGTGGGACAGTATGGCATCTTAAGTCAGCTTAATAATAATAGTAAAGGTTGTAGGTGATTATGATACATTTATGACCCACACGGCTGGCGTGCATAGCACATTTCGCTACCTCATTGCAAGAGGGTCGTAACTCCAAATTTGCTAGTTTTGAGTTATAGGGTGTACAAGATTGCCGAATTGATTCTGCATCTTTTGGTAAAAGAGTCGTAAATCTAGGTGAATTAGCGGCCGAGAGATGGCACTAAGAAGATTTGTGAAACATGATCAAATTCATAGGACTTAGCAACTTTCAAATGCGTCTCCTGAAAAATCAGGAATTGGGAGTTACGACCCTCTTGCAATGAGGTAGCGATTTGTGTACTGCTTGCCAGAACAAAGGATCATCGAGGTAATGTTTATTTGGAGCGGAGCGAGACACGGCGGAGTGAAATCCATTTCAGGTATGTGATATAAATTATAGGTAATTATGATACATTACTTTGATAGCCACCCCAGCGGTTGGCGTACACAGCACATCTATGTACCGCTTGCCAGAATACAGGAGCAGTGAGGTGTTTATTGCAAGCAAAACTAACCACGGTGAAGCAAAATCCATTTGAGTGGCGGCAAATTGCACAGCCTTCTCTTTAGCCAGTTTTCTAAATCGTTGTTTAGAAATCGGGCCGATATAGAAAACTTTGCTTGAGAGAGGCACCTCTTGCCGCAGTCACTCTGTTGATGTTGCTTCGCCTTGTTAGTTTTACATGAAAAAAACATTTTTTTCTGTTTTTCTCAGATTTGTTTTATTCTGCTGTTATCTTCCGCACATACCGAGTTTTCCTTTGCCACCACCCATAATCCCAATTCCCACCTGGGGACCCCCATTACAGTTGGGGTATGTAGGGCGGTGGTAATCGGAAAACAACGGCTTTATGGAAGGTAACAACATAACAAAACAAAACAAGAATACCAAAGAAAAAAATAGTTTTTCATGTTTATTACTAATAAACATTATTGCGTTGCTCGTGTATTCTGGCAAGCGTTACATGGTTGTGCTTTGCGCACCATCTGCGTGGGTTACTATCAAGTACTGTATTATGACTACCTATAATCTATTTACAGACACCAAATGTTTTTGCTCCGCCGTGGCTCGATTCACACGCAAATAAACAGAATCTCATCACTCCTCTGTTTAACCCTTTTACCCCCAGGCTATTTGGAACTTTCCAACCCATAACCCCCAGGCGTTTTTTTTTTTTTTTTTTATTTTCAAGCACATTTTGCAGTATTTATTTTCTAAATTGCTCTAACAGCCTTAATTTTCATCATAGAGAGGTCGGGTTGGTCTCATTCTTTTGGAAAATGCCTGAAGTTTCGCATAAAGTTATCAAAAATATGCAAAAAAAAAATGTAAATAGCAGTTTTTTTGCAAGGACGTACCACTACGTCCATGGGGGTAAAGGGATGAGTTTTGTGAAACGTACCAGTACGTCCTTTGGGGGTAAAAGGGTTAAGCAAGAGGTACATGCATGTTCTGCACACGTCAGCCGTGTAATCATTATCTAACGTATCATAATTCCATAACTCCTGTATTATTATTATCAAGCTGATCTAGGATGCCTTATTGTCCTACCCTATCAGTCGGAGTCTGGTGTTTCCGTTTGACGGTCAGTAACAGCGCCGGAACGGCCAGCTGTTGGGGAAGGCCCAAATTGCGCCATGCGTCTTATAGTTTCGGGTTTGCGGACTTTTGCGTGACAGTGCTGGTAGCGTCAGTCTGAACGTAGACCTCCAGGCTTAACACAGGACACTTGACTTTTCTTGGAAGAACAACGTGGTTATGTAAAAATGTCATTGTTTCTGAATTATGTGAAATAAGGCTTGTAGTACTCAAATGTCAGCCATGACTGTAACGAGGATTTTTTTTTATTTGAAATGAAGTGGCAAAGTGATGTTTCTATGAGGATTTTCGAACGAATTTTTCAACATAGTCAGTTTAAACCCCTCATAAATGTCGGCCATGACTGAAATGAGTTTATTTGAAATGAACTGGAGTGTATTTTTAATGATGGAAATGAAAACGCTATAAAACAGGCGATTCAGTTATATCTGAATTTTGATTGACCAATATGAGGTGAGGCTTAGTCAAATCTTGATACTGAAAAACATCAAACAACTTAGAAAAATGACATACTGTATTTACTGTAATTTCATTATTTTATCTCTGTTATTATGCATTTGCGCATTATAAGGATGAGTCTCTTATTATAATGTTGAAGGGTTGTGTTATTTATAGGAACAAATCTTTTAAGTTGCACTATTCACCTTAACCACCCCACAAGTCCTTCTGCAGCCAGGTCTGTTAACCTTATTGAAAGCTTAATGGCCATTCTAGCTAAGCTTAAATCATACTCATATTAGGTTAGGAAAAATACAAATGATTAAAAGATTCTTTTATTTTTTATCTTAATTGGTTATTAAATTTTTTATAAATGTAATATCCTCTTGATTTCGTATGAAAATACTGTACCTTACTTTGTCAAATGATGAGTATCCACCCTGAATATTAATAGCCTAAGAGATTAATTTTTATTTATTGTAGGTATATATTGCCAGTTCAAAACTAATCGATATTTTTCTTCCGTAGATTAGCGAATGTATCTTTTGCCCTGCTGGTTGAATGTTGTCAGACAGTGGTTGGACATTTTGTGATTTTATACCGCTAGTGATTTGCATTTTTCCTAACAATAAAAACAGGAATGCATCAAGTTTGACTTGACGTCTCATCCACCGCAAGTCCTGGGTGAAGGTCAAAGTGGCTAATCCAAGTGCTGATGGGCTTTCCTGCCACCCGCCAGTAAGTACCAACACCTTGTTATGAACTTTTAACAGCCTCAATCCGTCTAGGTTGAAATCATATCCCTTTTACAAGACTCAGATTGGATGCACCCCATTGATTTACTGTGCCTTGGATTACAGACGCAATACCCTTTTGGAGATCTATTTCTTCCGTGACCACTTGTCTATGTAACCTAGCCCTATCTTCTGATGATAAGTGATAAGTTGTTGATTTGAATCAACACTTGCTCCTCATATGGAGCGATTGTTAACCCTTTTTACCCCCAGGCTATTTGGAAATTTCCAACCCTTAACCCCCAAGGGGGTTATTTGTTTCCCAGCACATTTTGCAGTATATTTTTTGTTTAAATTGCTCTAACAGCATTAATTTTTGTCATAGAGAGGTCAGGTTGGTCTCATTCTCTTGGAAAATGCCTGAATTTTCTGAAAAATTTTTCAAAAATATAAAAAAACAAAAAAATTTTATAGCATTTTTTTGTAAGGACGTACCGGTACGTCCATGAGGGAAAAGGGATGGCTTTTGTGAACCGTACCAGTACGTACTTTGGGGGTAAAAGGGTTAAACATCCCCGAATCCTAAACCAACCAGTTTAGTTATAGGCATTTCCTCCCTCCTAAGAATAAGTCTATTAAGGGATGAAGATTTATATACATATAGAAACAAATTACTAATTCTAAAAGTAATTCATACTTTTTCTAATTATATAAACCAGTCCTGTGCCTACCTCATGCAAACCACAAGTACTGTTTGAAGGTCTGAGTGGCTTCTCCGCTACCCAACAGTAACTACGGACACATAAATTTGAAGAAAAGGCTAGTGTTCTAGCTGCTCTAAAATCATACTCCTTTGACAATTTTTATTTTGAGATTTTTTACTTATAGACAGAAATACGAGGCATTTTTGTTATATAGTTACAAAATTATAATCTCTTGTTCCACAATTATGATTTTACACATACATTATCTGCAAAGGGTTGATCTAGGAAATTCGGTATGTATAGGTTGAAATCATTATTTTACAGATGAATTGGTTATTAGGAGATATCTTCTTCCCTCTTCAAATATTTCTTTTTTCAAAGGCTTTTAGTTTCTTTGGGTAACTGGTCATTTTTTATTAAAGGGTCTTGTCCATTGCCTTGGTATGAATGCCTTTATCTCCTTTACTAATTGATTACATGGATATTAAAACAATTTTTATGCTTATTCATGCTCTTCTAGGCAAATGGTTTCAATTCGTATTTGAAGCGAGCGTTGTAGATAATACTGTAATTACATATGCAAGTTTACTATTTCTGGGCTGTGACCCGTGTCGCCCCGTGAAATGCTCCTTTAGCACCATTTCTAAGGTATATAACTGCTATATAATACCAGAGAAAAAATTGCATAGGGATGCCAGGTTGAACCCAGCTCGCTCACCTATAAAAGGTGTCGATATATAATACTGGGGCGTGATAAATCACAACCAGAGGCCTCGCACCATTTAGATATCTCCTGTCAAAATCCCCGAACAGCGAGGTGCCGTTCAACATCCCACTACTACTAACAATCCCACGCCAGTGTCGTCACTCCTTTTTAGCACGCAATTTGATAGCCGTTTTTTACCTTGTGTGTGTATTTCCCGGGTTTTTTTCTGGATTTACCTCAAGATGTTGGACTCCACTGTCCCTCCATCTAAGTTAAGTACCAGATCTATGAGTTTTGAGATTTTGGAGGGGGCCTTGCCCCTTTTTGTTTATATTATTCAGCTTTATTATTCACGACCTTTCGTAGGTCTCTCGTGGGCTCGGCTCCTCTCTCTCTCTCTCTCGTTCGTTCTTAACGATTTTCAATAAGTCCTCCATACTGATTGTTTCTCGTTATGAACCTTACGGATATCCACGGTTCACACACCGTTTTAATTTTTATTGCCTGGTTTTTATGATAACAGTTATTACATATACGTGTGCGTATTTTCGGATAACCATTGGTGTCATTTACCATGTCCTCAAATATTTTCTTCTTATAGCTAAAGGTTAATGATTATGACGACTTATGGTTACCTCTGCCAACGAAGTTGGAAGGAGGTTATGTTTTCACCCCTATTTGTGTGTGTGTTTGTGTACAGCTTCCTGGCCACAATTTTGTGTTTAGATTAATGAAACTTGCAGGGATTAACTCTTATGTAAAAAGGTGCAAATGATTAAAATTTGGAAGGTCAAGGTTATGGTCAAGTAGAATATCCAATTCACGTAGTCAGCCATAAGTTTGTACATTATTGTCACAGACTTCAAACTTGGTTCATATTTGAGTGTGTGAAAATCCACGCCAATTAGAACATAAGGCCAAAGGTCAAGTTTGAGAAACAAGCTGCAGCAGGGGAGGTCTGCGCTCTATTGAGTTCCCCTCTAGTTTTTAATGTAAGACGTTGAGTGTTATATCTTCCTCCACTCTAGATTTTTATTCTGAGTGTATGATTGATTTAACATATAGACATTACTTAACCCTTTTACCCGCAAAGGACGTACTGGTACGTTTCACAAAAGCCATCCCTTTACCCCCATGGACGTAGCGGTACGTCCTTGCAAAAAAATGCTATAAAAATTTTTTTTTTCATATTTTTGAAAAAATTTTGAGAAAATTCAGGCATTTTCCAAGAGAATGAGACCAACTTGACCTCTCTATGACAAAAATTAAGGCTGTTAGAGCAATTTAAAAAAAAATATACTGCAAAATGTATTGGGAAAAAAATAACCCCGTGGGGGTTAAGGGTTGGAAATTTCCAAATAGCCTGGGGGTAAAAGGGTTAAGGCTCTGTAATGTCTTCCACCCATAGCTGCACTTACTTTTTAACCTACCTTACCTCTTCCCCTTGTTTCTTTCTTTCATCTTCCTGTTCATCCTTTCATTAGGGACTTGCATTCTGGTTCAACCATTAACTGACTGGCTACCTTTCTCCATTCTAGAAACCAGGAAGTATATGTACAGATAGTTTCAGTTGAGTAATCCAAAAGTCCTATACTTTCCCTCCATTCAGATGGTGAGACAAAATAGACAATATTCCATCATTCAACGGCTTTTAAAGATCTCTTTGAAAATCTTTCGTTAAGATGTTTACATTGACCAGTCTTTTGAGTGTCGTATTTGTATAATAGTGGGGAGGTAGGTTGGTTGGCCAAGGCACCAGCCACCTGCTGAGGTACTACTGCTAAAGAGTTATTGAGTCCTTTGACTGGCCAGATAGTACAGTAATAACATTGGAACCCCATCTGATTATGGCTCATTTTCCTTTGCCTACACATACTGTACACTAACAGTCTGAACAGTCTGGCCTATTCTTTACACATTATCCTTTTTCCTTTACCACCAGACAACACTAAGGTAACTGAAAAATTCTTCACTCAGGGGGTTAACTACTCCACTGTAATTGTTCAGTGCTAGTTTCCATATAGTAAGTGTAAAAGAGAGACTTAAGCTATGGTAAGCAGCTTTTCTAGGACACTCCAAAATCGAACCATTGTTCTTTAGACTGGGTAGTGCTAAAGCCTCTGTACCATGGTCTTGCTCTGTCTTGGATAAGAGTTCTCTTGCTTGAGGGTACATTCACGCACACTGTTCTGTCTGTTTCTTTATTTCCTTTCCTCACTGGGCTTTTTTCCCTTTTGGAGCCTGTTGGCTTATAGGATCCTGTTTTCCCAACTTGAGTTGTAGGTTATGTAGTAATAATGATAATTGTTAAAAAGTTTTCCTTGATATAGGGACAATATACTGAATATCTATTTTATTAAACATTATCATTGTTGAATTACTTAGCAGGTATAACAATAATTTAACCAGTAGTTTGTTCTCACCTGTAAATTGCACCAAGATTCTCAAAGAAAAAAGGGTATAATTTTTTACTTCAATTGTTCTTTTAAAGCAATGGATTATATAAATCTTACTTCAATTACTCTTTACTGTCAACTAGTATTTAATTTCAATTATAATAGTAGTTCCTATGCATATACAGTACAAGCCTTTAGCCCTTTAGAATACGGTAAGGTCTAAGGATGCGGACACACTGAGTAGCCCCACCTGTCTGCCAGTTGGAAGACTTTCACTATTGGGTTTGGCCACAATGAGTATTGACTTACTGTTGCTCCATGAATAAGGGCTTTTATCTTTTTCATTCTCTTTACAGAAAGTAAATGCTGGCTGTTGAAGTCTGTGATGAATGAAAAGGGTGGATGCTACAACCAGTTTATGGCAAAACTGGCTGTTGATTCACACACTGTGTTTGCAGGCGTATGTTTTACAGGGGAAAATGAGAGCCAAGTCTTATGTGGTGTCTGTTTTGGCGACACCCAACAACATAACGATGAAGTCTTTTACCCCTTTCTTTCCCTCATCGAGTTTGACTGCTTTTGTGTATGCCCCTGGCTCTGTCCATGGGAGTATCCTGCGATCTTCATTGGCGTGTTTTTAGGGTTCTGGTGGTGTGTGGGGTTCCTCCCATTGATTGCCGTACCCTATAGAAGGGTAAGAAACACGTATGTTGCTGTGCAGATGGCTAACAATGAGGCTTGGGCCTCCTAGGGTGTGGCAGGTAGTTCCTCTATGACTTTAAGGGAGCTGGTAGCTCACCCACTGTGTTCCCAGTACCAGTGTCTCCTGCGATAGAGGAGGTAGGTGAGGTGACCCCAGTGGTTATTCTCCATTATCCATTCTGTGAGGGTTCTGCGTTGCTTAAGCACTGGTAGAGCCAAGAGGGAGCTGTCAAGGAACACGATCTCTTATGGCTTCTTAATATCTGTAAAGCGTACACCTCGATCTCTGAGTGTTGAGGTACCAGCTAAAACCAGGGCTCATGAAGTCGTAGGCATAGGCCCCACCTTGCCTTTAAAGAGGAATCTCCCAGTCAGCCAGGTGTTGAAAGCTGGGGTATGCAAATGCTAAACAACGTTCACGGTCTTTTGCCAACAGGTGTACTGTATACCCACAAATACGTCACTTTTGTGCTTGGCTGCTCAGGTAGTTGCATAGCCAGCCCATCTCTCACACGGAACTGGAAGCATATTATCTATGGTAATGCATGGATGGAAGTCTGGAATGAAAGGTAAAATGAATGGCTCTTTTCCATGTTTTCTTTACCTTCTCTTGGGGGACGAAGTGATCAAATTATCCCTTGATAGAGCTGACTTGATGCCTGTAAGTTTACACTTCTGAGCACCATTCTTTAGATTCAAGAGATCCTCTTTAGGCAAGGGGGAAGATAGTGGAATATAAACCAACCCAATTATCATACATCAAGTATACTGTATTATTCTGGACCCCATTCTCCTTAGGGGAAAGGTATCCCTCCTTTGACTGCCTACTAATCTTGTACAGTATATTCATCCATATGATGCAGACTGACATTTCCAGGGAAGATTAAGGAATAACCAGTTTGGTCTTATTGTGAATTTCAACCAACCAATCCTTGAATCTCTCTATTTTAAAGATTGCTGAAGACATTTTCTTAGGTTCATATAGCTAGGAAAAATACAAATTACTTTTAAAAACTATATAAATTTCTTTTTTACTTTTATTTCAATAGAGTCTAATATTCTATGCAGTGGATAATAGGATATGTTGATATTTAGTTGTGATTTGAAATAAATTTTTGGAGATACCAGAGTACACCATTTATTTTTTCTAATTTACATTTTTATCTCTTTAAAGTAACGATTACTTTTTTAATAAAATAAGGGACTATGGAGACCTTAGATTACTTTTTCTTAGCTTTGCTTAATGGAAGAAATTAGTTCATAATTTTGTTTTTGGAAAATTGGTTTTGTACATGTTAAATGAACTTTGACTTTAATGATATATGCTAATCTGTTAAATCTTGCCCTACAGAGGTTACCATGCAGAGCTTGATTTATAACACACCTTTATTCAACAAAAATGATAAACAGAGGATAAGAAAGGACTAGGCTTCTACTTGGTCGCAAATCACCAACATTGAATCGTTACAAAAGCTGGTTTTGGTGAGTACAGTAGTTTAAATGATAAACTTCACGGTCATTTATTTAACCATTTTTATTCTTTTTTTTTTTTTTACACTACGAAGAAATTTAATTCTTCGCTATCATCCCATTGTCCTCTGATGGTTCGAATGTCAAGTGATTCGTCTGTAGTCAAAAAGCCTATGACCGTCTTCCTCAATGAGACACTTATCCGCAGTAGTCTGATTTCTAATGTCTCCCTTTACAGTTTTTCTCCCTTAACTTGGATTTCATGGCTTATACTTAGTCTTTATTGCTTCAGGTCATTTTTTTTTATACTTAATTTGAATCAAAACTTTATTTAGTAGTCGTAATTTGAATATTTTATTATTTCAAAACTTTTAGTACAGTATTCAACTTTTTTCCATCGAAAATGTATAGTATTTTTTAGTTGTTGACTGTTGGACCCAGTATTGTTGGATTTCATCTGGTTTGAATTTTTTGGTCTTTTTAATTGATTTCTGATTTTATACAGAAGTGTTTAAACATTTATTAGTCGTATATTTTTTTCTGACTAACTTCGTTATATTTGGATTTGTTTTAGTTTGTGGGTTTGTTATAGTTTGTTTTGCCTGAAATAAAAAAAAATTCCTTATTTTTTTAGTGTTCTGTTTTAGACAGGGTTGTTTCCTAACCTTGGAGTTTTAGTTTTCTGTTTTAAACAGTGTTTGTTCGTTTTCCTAACCTTGAACTTGTTTTAGGTGTTTTCTGTTGTTGGTTTTCCTACATTGAACTTGTTTTAGTTGTTTTCCGTTTTATTTTTTAGATTGTTTTACCATGGTTTAGTTTTCAGTTTTATAAACGGGTTTGTTCAACCTTGGAGTTGTTTTACCATGGTTTAGTTTTCTGTTTTATAAACAGGTTTGTTTAACCTTGGAGTTTTAAAAACTTGTTTTAGTTTTCTGTTTTAAACAGAAGTTTCCTAACCTTGGAGTTTCAGTTTTATGTTTTAAACAGGTTTGTTTCCTAAGCTTGGGAGTTTTCTGTTTTAAACAGAGAACTTTATTACCTTGAACATGTTTTAGTTGTTTTCTGTCAGTTTTACCTTGTTTGAGTTTTCTGGTTTTTAAGTTTTACCTTGTTTGAGTTTTCTGTTTTTCTTGTTTGAGTTTTCTGTTTTTTTAACTGATGTTTTCTTAACCCTGAACTTTTTTTTAATTGTTGTACTGTTTTACCCTGAATAGTTTTTTAGCATGAGTTTTTAAACAAGTTTTAGTTGTTTTCTGTCCATTTTACCTTTTTTTTTTTTTTTTTTTTATTGTTTTACCTTGAATATTTAGTATTTCTATTCTACCTTTCTTTGTTCTGGTTTTCCCAGATTCACTTTTTAGTTTTCCTTTTTGAGAAAGTGAATTTTTTTGGTTTTCCATTGTTATTAGTTTTGTCTTAGTTGTTTTCTGTTTTGGTATTCCAGTTTCACAGGTTTTGTTTTAGTTAATTTCTGTTTACAAAGTATTTTGGTATTCTTGTTTTCTGTTTTAACTTGAAAAGTTGTGGTTTTTCCAGCTATTTGGTCCTTGAAATCAAAGCTTGTAACTTGGTTTAACGGTTTTATTCTGGCATTTTTATTTTTTATTTTTTTATCAGTTTCGTATTTTGCTTTTGTTTGAAAATTAAACTTCTTTTTGACTAGAAATTATTCACAAGAAAAACAAAATTCATGTTTGATATTTTTCATCATACTAATATATATTTGTTGTCATAAAAATGATTATCAAACTATCTTCAGCTGCTTTAAAGATATGACTTTTTACAGACATTTTGTTAGTAACTTTAATTGATTTTTGGGTAATGTTAAAGGGATTATTATTACAATTTTATTAGTGTTTAACTACAGATGCAATGGTTTATAAATGTCATATAAATTACCATTACAATACAAATGATATGTTATGATGGTAACATGTCATGATGCAACTGAAGCCTTATTATTATTATTACTATCCAAGCTACAACCCTAATTGGAAAAGCAAGATGCTATAAGCCCAGGGGCTCCAATAGGGAAGGAAATAAGGAAACAAATTAATGAAGAGAGCAAATTAACAATAAATCATTCTAAAAACAGTAACAACATCAACATAGATATTTCATATATAAACTATTAACGTCGAAAACAAATATGTCCTAAATAAAAATATAAAGACTCATGTCCGCCTGATCAACAAAAAAACATTTGCTCCAACTTTAAACTTTTGAAGTTCTACTGATTCTACTATCCGATTAGGAAGATCATTCCACAACTTGGTAATAGCTGGAATAAAGCTATTTTTGGGGTTCTCTTCAATGTCGTTTCTTCTCTTCCAGGTGGTTCCTGTTGATGAACTTCACGGCTTTCCCAAGGTGCCATGTAGTGGAATGATCTTCTTTCTTCCCGAAGAAGCCTCTGCCATTTAATTATTTTTCTTCCCGAAGAAGCCTTCCTGTTAAAGGTGGTAAGTTATATATTAGTTAACACACAAAAAGCCTGGATGTAAGTTAATAAAGAAAATTAAAATAATCTGTTTTTCTTAACCATAAAAAACCAGAAGAAAATTAAAATAATCTGTTTTTCTTAACCATAAAAAACCAGAAGAAAATTAAAATAATCTGTTTTTCTTAGCCATAAAACCCAGAGTTCTTTAAACTAAAATGGTATTTAAAAACCAGAGTTCTTTAAACTAAAATGGTATTTTTTATTCAATATGAAGACTAAAGTACTGATAATTCATTTCAAGAGTCCCTCGTCTAACTCTAACTTTAGTTTAAGATACCAGTTGTGGATGACAATGGAAGGGGTAAGCATCCATGTGTGTTTAAAGGGCAAACACAAGAGATATTTCTCTCTGTTCATCATATAACCCAGTCCCACTACACTGCCTCAAAGGTTTAACAGCAGAAGTAGACAAGGCACTTGAAACTTTTACTTGATCTTGAAAGTCAAAAGGTGACGATGCAACTGGGAAGAGATATCACCTGGACGTACTATCATGGAGTTTGTGTTAAGTTCCCAGGGAGAGGCAAGGCCCAAGCACCTTTCCAGGAACAGAAAGACACCGAAGGAAATCATCCTTCTGCTTCACACACTGCAGCTGTAAAACTTCTGACGGTGCACATCAACGTCCAAGGATTGCCAACCTCCTTAGGATCATGTTGCTGACGTCACACTGCCACATGATGATTATTACTAGCTAAGCTATAACCCTAGTTGGAAAAGAAAGATATTATAAGCCAAAGGGCTCCAACAGGGACAAATATCCCAGTGAGGAAAGGAAATAAATAAATAATGAGAATAAATTAACAATATATCATTCTAAAAACAGTAACAACGTCAAAACAGATATGTCCTATATAAACTATTAACAATGTCAAAAACAGATATGTCATATATAAACAATAAAATTATTACTAGCTAAGTTATAACCCTAGTTGGAAAGGAAAGATGTTATGAGCCCAAGGGCTCCAACAGGGAAAAGTACCCCAGTGAGGAAAGAAAACAAGAAAATAAACGATACAAGAAGTAATGAGCAATCAAAATTAAATGATTTAAAAATGGTAACATCATCAAAACAGATATTACATATATAAACTATAAAAAGACTTACGTCAGCCTGTTCAACATAGGCGAGGGAATAGACAAAAAATATGAATGCTTTATACAGGTGAAAGAATTTAGTTATTAGCAGGTTGCACAGGAAATTATCACACATCCTACACTTATCAATAAACCACTGAACATTAATCCTTCCTTCTAAATACAATATCCTTAACAGAAAAGCTTTAAAAGCCATTTCCAGCTTCACAAACTAGGAATTAATATAACATTTGATTAATAGCATTACTAGGAATTACCTAAACAAAATAGACTTAAGATTGGTAGCATGATGTTTGCAAAAGATTAGAGACTTGTAATTCAAAGAGACTACTAATTCATCTTTATTTGGAGCAATTACAGTGTATTATCAAAACAGGGAATGAACTCTACTTAAAGCAGACCCAAATAAATTTGTGATGTGTGAACCAAATAGCGAGAGGATTTCATATAGAGAAATGCTATACTGTACCGAAATGCTTTAACCCTTTTACCCCCAGGCTTTTTGGAAATTTCCAACCCTTAACCCCTAAGGGGTTATTTTTTTCCCAGCACATTTTACAGTATATTTTTTTCAAATTGTTCTAACAGCCTTAATTTTTGTCATAGAGAGGTCAGGTTGGTCTCATTCTCTTGGAAAAAGCCTGAATTTTCTCAAAAAAATATCAAAAATATGAAAAAAAATATTTTTTATAGCAATTTTTTGCAAGAACGTACCGGTACGTCCATGGGGGTAAAGGGATGGCTTTTGTGAAACGTACCAGTACGTCCTTTGGGGGTAAAAGGGTTAAAATCTATAACGAGGTGTCTGTAGTTACTGCCTGGTGAAGCCCTAACTCCTAATTAGCCACTAGATAACAACCATGGCCTGGTATGCGGTCAAGGGAAGAACCTATATCTGTGAGGGGGATACGCTGTCTACATGTAGGGTCATACGAGAACATGGGTGCATACACATCTATTCACCCCCTCGTTAGGAAAGATGGGAGAGGAGCTTCTAAACAAACTTACTACCTAGAAAAGATGCTTGATCATGTGGACCTCAACCTACATTCATTGTCTGGTCCAGCATATAACATAGTGATTACTGCATCCCAAGGAAGGGGGAGATAAAAAAGTTAACAAGGCCACTTGACATTACCTCTCATTCTGGAGTAACATCACGACTTATGCAAGGTGAGATGCCTCTTGTCCCGTGGACGAGCTCGATTTGCTAACCTAACCTGCTGAGCCCCTATTATTATTACCTTTATCATTACTAGCCAAGCTATAACACTCGTCTGAAATGCAGAATGTGCACTCTCACAAGAAGGTAAACGAAGAGGTGAGGGTACACTTCTGCAGGAGGGCCCTGCTGTAGAAGGGCACGGTTCAGTAGGAGAATAAACTAGGCTATGAGTAAACACGCGAGAGCTCTCTCCTGTAGGAGCATGAGAACACACAGGAGAGAACTCATGGGCGCTTGAGCAAGCCAAGGTAGAGGCACACACCTAGTAGTGCTCTAATGGGCATGCAAACAGCCGAGGGTGAAGGAGTGCGAGCGAAAACAAAGCAGGCGCAGGAGCAGGAGCACAAACACAAGTAATGCAAGGTTACACATGCATAAATTAGCAGGTTAGTTGGTGCACATGAGCATGTAAGGAAGTGCTTGTCATAAGTAAAAGGAGCACTCTCAAGTGTCCTCTGCATTGTCTCGCCTTATTTTTCGTCTTTGGTGAAGCAAGTCCATGGGGCAGTACTGTCTCTCCCATGAGGAGAGATACGGTAGCGTAACATACGCAACTCCTATCGATCAGTCTTCTAGGCCTTGGTCCAAAAAGAAGAAAAGAAGGGCGCACTTCCATTCCGACTGGCAGTGAGTGAAGAGACGACCTTGTCTGGCATCCTGGCTGATGCCAAAGACACACTGAGGAAAGAGATCCTCGCTACTCTATGAAGAGGCAGCACTATCAGGAGATATGTCTCTAGAACCTTCTGTACACAAGAAAATTCTGACAATAAGAAGAGCAGTGACCCTCCCTTTCAACTCGGCAGCAGTAGCTACTCCTATCATGCGTAAGGAAATAAAGAGTAACAGTAATGCTGTCAAACAGGAACAAGAAACCATATAAGCAAGATACACAGACAATTGTCAGTTAGCTACAAATGTCCGGAAAACAGAAAAACCTTTCATCTTCATTAATATCCTTTGCACAGAACAAACTTCCAACAATTATCTAAAGGAAAAAGAAATAAGATTAAAAAGGCCAGTTGACAGTGCTGGGAGTATAGTACGTCTAATATCCGGCAGATAAAGTGGCTATTCAGTATCAGCAGGATAGCGAGGCTTCCTTGCCACCTACCAGTAACTATAGACACCACCTTATTTTTAACATCTCAGTTCTAGCTACACCGAATGCATAACCCTATTAGCAGACAAAGATTTGTATACAGTACATGTAGAAACAAATACTATTGAAATGTACTAAGAGTGGGAATCATATTTGCCAATGCAATTAAATTTCATATTGGAGTGTCAAGGTTGCTAGGTTTAAAATTGCACAAGCGTGTATCGTGAGATTGATGAATACGGAGTTTCGTTGAAATTCATTGGACTGAGGATTGTATATATTTAGAAGCTTCATTGAGCGAAGTAAATATTAATCTACTTTTAATAATATACAGTATTGTCATATTTGAAAAGGGGAGGAAATATTTTGCATAAAATTATATGTTTGAAAGTGAATGCAGTATGTATGTCATTGAGTGCATTGTGTAAAAAGGTAAAGTAGAAAATACATAGGAATTGGCTGATTTTGGTCCAAGAACCACAGACTTCTCTTCATATTTGCTGTGAGAGCAAGCAAGCAAGCTAAGCATCAATTACTTATAAGTGTAAAGAAAATCGAGTAGTATGGAAGAAGAAACGAATGCTTTGAGGGAAGAACTGAGGAGGAAGAGTATTTGAGAATGAAAGATTGACGAAGAAGTGTAAAGGAAATCGAGCAGTATGGAAGAAGAAATGAATGCTTTGAGGGAAGAACTGAGGAGAGTAGTAGTTGAGAATGAAAGGTTGAGGAAATGAATAACTGAGGATGATAGGGAAAGAGAGGAAACAGTGAAAGGTTACCTGAAAACACCAGAGATAATGGAAGCAAGAATATCTGAAATGAAGAAATTAGAGGGAAAGGAGATGCAGAAAAGAAGACTCTCCCCTACACCAGCATGCAGGAAGTTGAACGAGGGTACTAAGAAAAGCAGATGTTAAGAAATGCAAAGTTTTAATAAAATTACATGAAAGAAAAGTAAAAAACCCAGCCACTGAGGGGGGCAAGCCAGCATCAACTTGGTGCTGGCCCTAAGCCCGGGTGAATGGGGAAGGTTGGCGGAAGGGAAAAGCATCCAGCCATGAAAAATTAGCCAAAACCAATATGGCCAGTGGCGATTGTGAGATTAACCGGTGATGAAGTGTGGGACGGAGGTAGATGGAGAACACTGGCCAGATACATCGACCCGACATAAAAGTGGGAAAAGATGTAGACAAAGAAGAAGAAGAAAAGTAAAGTCAAAGTATTCACCAACAAATAAGAGATCAAATGGGAAAGGATAAGAAAGCAAATATAATGAGAAAATCAGAGAGAATTTAGGAAAAGTCTTCAAGATATCGTTACTACATAAAGTCCCTGATAGTACAGTATACAGTACAGTGGTTTGAAGAGAAATTAGTGGTAGTTTTGAAAAAAAAAATTAGGTATGTAAATATCTAGCAGTTTTTCAGAAGGGAAATTGGCTTACTTTTTTACAACAATTATGCGTGTGGGTGAACAGTTATGAATCTGTGAGAGGCTGAGTGATCAGGTGAATAGGAAAAGAGCTGCCATTTAAGACAAAAACTAAGCTTGTAGCAGATAGAATTAGAAAAAATAAGACAAGACATGCATGCATAGACTTGAAACTTTATTTAAGTAGTACAGTAGTACCGTATGCAGTCAAGGATATAAATGAACGTATGGCGTTTGTACTGAATTTCTTTTCCACTGTCAACGTCAGTGTCCGAAAGTATCAATTTGTAAAGCATAAAATGAGGTGTAAATGAAAAATTGTAATGGGATGGTGTGCTGGAAACAGTCTATCATGTAACCCAGTGAATGTCATAGCAATCTTTCTGGATGACTACTACGGGAATGAGAGCGAGAGAGAATGCAAAAATAGAACTGTGTACGCCTGGCATCTCACATATAAGAAATAAAAGATTCATAAGAGATATAAAAGAGAAAAGTCAGATTAAAAGGCAATTTATATGTAATAGCTTAGGTCATTAGAAGAATAATAATTTAGGATAACTCGTTACTAAAGAAAATGCATTGTGTGAATAAATGTTCTAGAGAAAGTGGAATAGGCTATGCCACACAGCAAAAGTGGGTTTGTCAGAGTGGAAGGGGAATGCAAATTGTGGTCAGAAAAGGGCTTTTGACAAAGGAAAAATCTATCTCTGGGTTCGACCTGTGTCGCTCCATGAAATGCTCATCTAACACCATTTCTAAGGCATAGATATATACCAAAGAAAAAAAAAAAAAAAAAGATGCATGGAATGCCAGGAATAAACTTAGCTCGCTCACTCATTGAGTGTCGGTATAGAAAACTTGGGCGTGATTGAACCAGCGCAAGGCTCCAAGAAGTAAATGTACATACTGAACATGGTTGGTCTGGCAGTGAATGTGTAGGAGAATGGTGAATATTTATCAAATTGAGAATCAAAGTAAAGGGAGCTGTAGTACGTTCCAGCATAGTGCCATATTACATATCCTTGTAGAAGGTAAGTAATTTGTCTCTCTGTGGAGGATACTGCAGTACATCCCATCAATTAAAGGTCACAGGTCATTTGTAATTGTACAATTATAATTAATATTTACCATCATCATGGACAGAAACTCAACAGAATGAGTTTGAAGAAGTGAAAATTTGAAGAGGATATATAAATATTGATAGTGTAATTTTATCTATTTGAAAAGGAAAATGAGATGTAATGATGCTGTGGAAATTAACCCTTTTACCCCCAAGCTATTTGGAACTTTCCAACCCTTAACCCCCAGGCGGTTTTTTTTTTCAAACACATTTTGCAATATATTTTTTTTTAAATTGCTCTAACAGCCTTAGTTTTTGTCATAGAGAGGTCAGGTTGATCTCATTCTTTTGGAAAATGCCTGAAGTTTCTCATAAAATCATAAAAAATGTGCAAAAAAAAAATGTAAATAGCAGTTTTTTGCAAGGACGTACCGGTACGTCCATGGGGGTAAAGGGATGAGTTTTGTGAAACGTACCACTACGTCCTTTGGGGGTAAAAGGGTTAAAGAACCTCATAAGCTTGAATATGATCAAGTGTGAGGAATGGAAGTAGTGTGTGCATGGGAAAGAAAGAAAGGATAAACTACTATCTCAGGATATAAGTATTATACATCTGCCGAATAGTAATCTCGGTGAATGTCAGGGCAAATTTTCTGGATGGATACTAAGCAAATGAAAGAGGAAACAGATAGTTGAAGTGTATACCAAGAATGCTAGAAAGGAGATATGTCATGAACAAATGTAACTGAATAAGTGACAAAAACTGTAATGTCAGAAAGAACAAAATTCATTGATTGAATGTGAAGCATACTAGAGTGGCAGGACCTAGTGATGCAAAACTACAAACAGAGTTTTAACAAAGGAAAAACTAATTTTTGGGGAGGTGCTCTGTGGTCTCCAATGACTTTCCTGTTCAAGGCTAGAACAGGGAATTCAATACAGCCCAATACCAAAGAAATATTGTTCCCCTGCTCTAGGGGCAGTGCACCAACGTGCAGAGTACAGACTCGGTGAATTATAGGGGAGACCTGCAGTTCAGGCCCATTACAACTTGCCACAACACTTCCAAATCTGCATGTTGTCAATGACTGCTGAAGATATAAGAAAAGTAATATAGGAGGTTGAAAAATAGGAAGACAGAGGATATTACAAACCAGATACTGCACTTGAGTGGTGATGTGTGATCAAATGGCTATCAGGGTTTTTAAAAACTAGCCTACAGGATGCAAAGCTGGTGAAAGAACGAATGAATATAAAGATAAAAGTGACTTGTAGGAATTATAGAGGACAAATGTTACTTGATATACTAAGGAAGGTGTATGGTAGGATTTTGATTGCCACATACTAAGGAAGGTACGGTAGGATTTTGATTGCCACATACTAAGGAAGGTACGGTAGGATTTTGATTGCCACATACTGAGGAAGGTGTACGGTAGGATTTTGATTGCCACATACTAAGGAAGGTGTACGGTAGGATTTTGATTGCCAAAGGAAGGAAGGTGAAAGAAGAAGGATTTTGATTGGCAAGGGAAGGAAAGTGAAAGAAGAATTGGTAAGGGAAGGAACTGTGGATTTTGAAGAGGGTGCGTGGATCATGTGTTGATTACAATTCAGTTTTGTGGAAAGTAAAATGAATAAAAAGCATTATGGCACACCAAAAAAATATGATAATTTGTCAAGGTATATTCTGGGTGAAAATGAGATTGTATGGTACTGTATACATTAAAAATGAAAGCTAGAAAAGTGAAAGTTTTATAGAAGCATGTAAGGGGAGTGACTGGTGTTGTGGTGAAGTGGGTGCGAGACTTAAGTCTGACTCATTATCTTCATGGATGGAGTTATGCAAAAAGTCAGGAGAGAGAAATATGGATGTAAGTGCAACCACTACACAGTACAGTAACACCCAACTCTACATCATGATTTTGTTCCAAGACACAAGAAGCAAAGCGATTTTCGACACAAGATGGATTTCCGCCTTAAAAAGCTACTTCCGCATTTCCTATATACCTTATTGAACAGAAGAAAGTACTTGAAACCTGCTATCATATTACAAAAAACTAATACCTACAGTAATAAGTTTCCATGTGAAGTACAGTACTGTACTTTTTAAAGCACTCAAGCTTTTTAACCCTTTTACCCCCAAAGGACTTACTGGTACATTTCACAAAAGCCATCCCTTTACCCCCATGGACGTACCGGTACGTTCTTGCAAAAAAATGGTATAAAAATTTTTTTTTTCATATTTTTGATAATTTTTTGAGAAAATTCAGGCATTTTCCAAGAGAATGAGACCAACCTGACCTCTCTGTGACAAAAATTAAGGCTGTTAAAGCAATTTAAAAAAAATATACTGCAAAATGTGCTGGGAAAAAAATAATGCCCTGGGGGTTAAGGGTTGGAAATTTCCAAATAGCATGGGGGTAAAAGGGTTAATAAAATACATTGCAATGGTGCATGGATAGAGACACCAGAAAGGAGGTAAATCAATGGAGGAATGCAGTAGAAAGATGACTTCCTTGCCAGTGCCTATGAGAAGGGAGAAGGTTAAGATGATGAGTGAGACTTCATGTTGGCTATTGTCAGTAAAATAACTGATCACGGTGGAATGAAACAGAGCTTCATGATAGACAAGTTACAGTTACACCACAAAGAAGAAAGAATTGCAAGAAGACAGAACTGGACAAAATTAGACAGGATATATGCAATTAGAATGGAGACTTTAGGAAAGAAAACGTACTATGTGGAAACAAGGATATAAATGACTGTAGGGTGTTGATAAAGAATTTCTTGTCTACCGTATTGAGCAATGTCTGTGTTTACCATTTAGAAAAGGATAAAATGAGATGGGTAAATGAAAAATTTAAATGAGATGGTGTGCAGGAAACAGTAAAAAATTGAGAGATTAAAATTGATGTGAATGCAAGAAATGGATATAGTGTATATGCGAGAAAGTAAGGAGAAAAGTTTGTTTCATAATAGAGGGCATATAGACTCGCTCTTGAAAAGCAACCCCGTGAAAGTTGTGGCAATATTTCAGGATGAATACTGTTGAATTGTAAGTGTCACTAATCAAAATGAGTACACTATACTGTATACCCAGAATTTCAAAATGCAGAAATAATTATCATAAGATATAAAAGAAAGGATAAAAGACAAACTGGAAGGGGTTTAAGATGTAATAAATTTGGTTTAAGGTGATCACTCAGCACATGCTTTAGTTGCGGAGAGAAAGGGCCTCGTGTGAATGAAAGTACGGAAGTGAAATAGGCTACACAATTTCACAGAATGGAGGGGGCATGGATATTGTACTCAGCAAGGCCATTTTATTGGGATGTGCTAGGCTTTCAGAAGTATATGTACAAAGTAAAGCATGATTTGATCTGATAAAGAACAGCACAGCTCCAATAAGCAAACGTATAAACTGAGTTCATCTGGGAAAAATGGAAACAGGAAGGTCAGGAGTGGATAGAAATTCTAAGTGTTTGAAGAAATATATAAAATTTTACAAAACTTGAGTGGTAGAGCAAGCAACTTCAGTTATTAAATACGAAACAAGTGCGAGGGCAGAAAAATGTATTTTGAACCTAGAATAAGGGATTAAATGGAACATAGGCAATATTTTGAGCAATAGGAGTCTGACAAGAGTACGAGTGTATAAGAAACCGTCCTGTTCTAGAACATGGTGTGTTGCAGAGGGCTATATAAAAGTGGATTGTAACATGCATATGTATGTGAAACTTGCTTAGATTTATTGAGATTAATAAATAGGGTGCTGTATCAAGTTTAAAGCAATTTCATATATTAATTACTTTGATTTAGGTAAGCACTAAGATGTTGCTTTGTCAATAATACTGAACTTTTACCAAGTGATAATATCAATGGTATAAAATTGTATAAAATAAATACGAAGGTCAGTTTCAAGAATATCATTAACGGTAGAGTTGTGAGCATATGAAAGTAAATTGTGTGATCACAAGCAATTGTAAAAACTTTTGAATAAAGAAAATATATCTTGTCCTCACAGCCCCAATCACCACTATATTATGAATAGATTTTAAAAAAGACAATCATCTATGGAAGTGAAGCATTGATATTAATCAGAGAAAGCGGTGGTGATTAGTACCGATTAAGATATTTGAAAATCCATGTATAACAAAATGAACCTAATGATGACCAGAACAGGATTAATGAAAAATATGTAAACCACCAACAAAGTTGCATAGAAATATGTGGTTCAAGATCGTAAAGCTGACAGATGGTGTCAAGATGTGTGCTGGATTAAGTAATGTTCATCAATCCTTTTACCCCCAGGCTATTTAGAACTTTCCAACCCTTAACCCCCATGGGTTATTTTTTTCAAGCACATTTTGCAGTAAATTTTTCTTAAATTGCCCTAACAGCCTTAATTTTTGTCATAGAGAGGTCAGGTTGGTCTCATTCTCTTGGAAAATGCCTAAAGTTTTTCAAAAAAAATATAAAAAATATGCAAAAAAATGTAAATAGCAGTTTTTTTCAAGGATGTACCGGTACGTCCATGGGGTTAAAGGGATGAGTTTTGTGAAACGTACCAGTACGTCCTTTGGGGGTAAAAGGGTTAAGTGATTTTAAATCAAATATAAAGCAAATGATCAAGTAAATTAACCTGCTTGGACAGATGCACAGGTCTTAGGAAAGGCATTTCTGTTACAGTGGAATTCAAAGCAGGAAGCAAGAGGGCCTTACAGAAAAGTAGCATCATCATAAAAAGAAAAACTCTCAGCACCAAAGATCCTATTATATAATGTCCAAATAGATGAGAAAGGAAAACCATATGCAATATGGCCTATACTACTCTGTAATGCAGAAACACAGGCTGCCGTACTGAGGAAAATAGAACGCTTTTTGTTAGGGGTGGCGCTATGGTTTGCTAGGGGTCAACTATTATATTTAACACTAAGATGTACAGGTATTATATGTGAAAGGCACAATTGTATGTTTATAATTATCCCATGATAGATATGAACATATGAAAATGTCTGATCTGTGGTGACGAATTAATGTGACAGCCTAAGCCAACATCTAGTAAAAGATATAAGTACTGTATGTATAATTGTACACCAACTTTGATAAAAGTACATCATACAATAGATTATTAAAGTCTGCATATCCAATTCTTATAAAAAAAGGCAAACAAGAACATGGTGTGTATAGCATGTGTTTCATACATGATCGTACACTAAGGTTAGTTTTTTTTCTCTCTCTGTCTCCCCTGCTCTGATAATATAAACCTGTTTAAGTTTGCTATCAAACGTCTTGTTTGGTTTGAGTTTTGTCATTTTTGTTCACAACTATCTGTCTATTAGCTCACTGTCTTGTTGAATAAACTATCACATGCATCTCTCTCCTCTGTAAGAACCTAACAGTTACATTGCCACATTAGCAACCCAAACCAAACTGTACCACCACCGTTATCAAAGTGTGATCCATTTGTCTTGATTGTGCAACTAATGTTCCTAGGCCATATTAAGTCTTTCCCATTTTTTATTAATAAAACATTATATAAAAGGACTTTGGGGGAGACTATTTCTCCTCGTTAATGCCTCTCGACTTAACCTGACTTCAGCGAAACAGAAATGCTCTACCTCTTCTAACACCTATTTATCTGTCCTAACAGAAATTGTTCCTTTTGAATAAAGATTTTAACCCTTTTACCCCCAGGCTATTTGGAAATTTCCAACCCTTAACCCCCAAGGGTTATTTTTTTTCACGAACATTTTGCAGTATATTTTTTTTAAATTGCTCTAACAGCCTTAATTTTCGTCATAGAGAGGTCAGGTTGGTCTCTTTCTCTTGGAAAATGCCTGAAGTTTCTCGTAGAATTATTAAAAATATGCAAAAAAAAATTTAAATAGCATTTTTTTGCAAGGACGTACCGGTACGTCCATGGGGGTAAAGGGATGAGTTTTGTGAAACGTACCAGTACGTCCTTTGGGGGTAAAAGGGTTAATACAACATTATAAAAGAGGACTTTGGGGGACACTATTTCTCCATGTTAATGCCCCTCGACTTGACTCCTGCTTCACAATTCAGTGTAACAGAAATGCTCTACCTCTTCTAACACCTATTTATCTGTCCAAATAGAAATTGTTCCTTTCGAATAAAGATTTTAAAACAAAATCTCATTAATTCATATGGAAACAGACTTGAAACCCAGCAGCCTAATGTTGTGGATAAGACATTTGAAGAGCAGTATGAGAATGAAAGCGTAAGAGAATAAAAATATATTGCACATGAGTACATGCTGGCAACACCAGAGTGAAGAGATGTGATTGCAAAGTCCAAGAGGGATATAATAAGAAAAGGCAGATTGAAGGGTATTTCAAGTACAACAGAATGGGTGAGAAGAACGAGTAAGTGGTCAATGGGTATCTGTTTTGCTCTGGCAAAGTAGATCAGCGTGTGAAAGATTGTTACAGAATTCAGATTACGGTAAATGTTTCATGAATACTGGATTAGGTCACACAAGTATGTGGAGTGCTGTAATCATGGCCCAAAGAATCATTTTTCTAAAATAGGTTAGGCTTTAAGAAGCCAATGTACATGTTATGGAATGGAAGGTCAACGTGGAGTGTGTGTGTATATAGTTAACCCTTTTACCCCCAAAGGACGTACTGGTACGTTTCACAAAAGCCATCCCCTTACCCCCATGGACCTACCGGTACGTCCTTTGAAAAAAATGCTATAAAATTTTTTTTTTTTCCATCTTTTTTGATAATTTTTTTTAGAAAATTCAGGCATTTTCCAAGAGAATGAGACCAACCTGACCTCTCTATGACAAAAATTAAGGCTGTTAGAGCAATTAAAAAAATATATATATACTGCAAAATGTGCTGGGGAAAAAATAACCCCTTGGGGGTTAAGGGTTGGAAATTTCCAAAGAGCCTGGGGGTAAAGGGTTAAGATGTGAAAAAGAGAATGTCAGGAACTGATTAAAAATAAAGTTTGGTAGACCTGGGTATGAAAAGTGTTTGAAGAGATGCATCCTATACTTGAAAAGAATGCATACTGTATTCAAAAGATGGAAAAAGGTTTCACATGTAATGTAGTGATTGAGATGACAATATAAAAGATAAAGGGATTTTGACGAAAGAAAAATCTATTTCTGGGGAGAGACCTGTGGCGCCCGGTGAAAAGGGGTCCTTCTAATACACTTTTCTGATAAAATCTTCCAATTATACCAGAGAAAGATAAAAGCATGGAATGCAGAGGTTACTACCCTCGCGCGAGCACCTTGTGGGTGTCGTGTATAAAGCAAAGGCGCGTGAAATCCACTATTCACAGGTTGTCTTCCATTTAGTTAATTCCTTCGTCAAAGGGATGGGCCGATACAAAGGCCCTAGCCAACCTACCAGAGCCACGCCTCGACGCGAGCGCCATCTGAACAACATCCTTCTTTTACTGTAGTATAAGTTGGAACCCAGCGTTGATTGATAGCCTCACGACTTGGGTAGGTATTACGTAGCGTTTATAAAACAACACTATTATTATCTGCAAAACAGGGGTAATACTTAGTATAAAATTTGTACAAAGTAAGGTTTCAAGATCATTATTTAAGGTAAAACTAAGTGTACTAAAGTGCCTGTTTGTTAATGGGTACTTGTGTAAAATAAGGGTGAAAATGGATTAATTGTAGTTTTAGAGTTCAGGAAACATGTGGTGAAATAAGCGGATATTTTGTCTAACTTCACCATGAATTTCTGGGTACAGTAGGAACTGTTTGTTGGTATATGAGGGTAAGAAGAGATTTAGAAAATATGAAGTGGGATGAACATGAAAACTACAAAATATAAAAGCTACAGTGAATAAAAAAGGGATTTTGACGAAGGAAAAATCTATTTCTGGGCACAACCTGTGTCGCTCCGTAAAATGCTCCTTAAAGCACTACTTCAAAGTGCTAAACACTGCTAAATATACCAGAGAAAAAAGTTGCATGGAATACCAGGAATATATCCAGCTCGCTCACCCCTAAAGGGTGTCGGTATTAAAACTGGGGCTAGTGATACCACTACCAGAGGTCCCTTTCCAATTAGACTTCTCCCTCCTCAAAATCACCCGTTACTAAAAGGTGTCGTTCACTACAGAAGACTAGCTGTAGGCTCATTAGACGAGTAAGGCAATCAAGAATAAAGAGAAGAAATATATGGCTATTACAAAACAGGAAATTGTTTAAAAAATATTTAAGAAACTAAAAAAAATCTTTGGAAATTGCCAAGGAATACAGTTTGGTGTAGAGATTTACGAACAACTGTTACTGAATAAATAATGAAGATTATGTCCTGTATTTATGCTGTTTCACAATTTATTCTGGGTCAATACATACAAGTATTCTATTAGTTGAATGAGGAGTGTAGAATAGAAGTTGTTGCATGGTTTGAAAAGGTTAGCATGACCGATAATATTTATAGAAGTGACTCTTGAGAAGGATGATGCGGTCTCGAGTAAAGTGGCCTTAAAGTGGCCTCTAGAGCAAATATGTCTTCATGCTGACGTGGTAAGTGCAATACATATTTGGAAAGTTTCAAATGCTATATTACCGTAAGAGATTTACCAATGAGTGTAGACTAAGTGAGTAAGAGTGGAGACAAATGTACAGTATAGCTAAATCTAAAAGCGAAAAGCATGTCAAATTTATTTAAAAGTTGAGGAATAAATTATTTATTATAAGTTCATTAGATTAAATATTGTACAGTATACATTAAGTAGATTCATTAAGTTAAAAATGTAGCAAAGTTTTTTTAACAAGACAGTACTTTTACTATGAAAAGTGGAGGTTAATATGTTCTAACCCTTTTACACCCAGGCAATTTGGAACTTTCCAACCCTTAACCCCCAGGGTTTTTTTTTTTCCCAAGCACATTTTGCAATATATTTTTTCAAAATTACTCTAACAGCCTTAATTTTTGTCATAGAAAAGTCAGGTTGGTCTCATTCTCTTGGAAAATGCCTGAAGTTTCTCAAAAAATTATCAAAAATATGTAAAAAAAATTTAAATAGCAGTTTTTTGCAAGGAAGTACCGGTACGTCCATGGGGGTAAAGGGGTGAGTTTTGTGAAACGTACCAGTACGTCCTTTGGGGGTAAAAGGGTTAAAAAGATAGTACTGTATGAGAGTTAATTTCAAAATTATTATTGACGGTAAAAGTGTGTATGAAAGGGACTATATAAGAGCGTACCCAGGAAAATAAATTAAAGAAAAAAAATAAGTAAATGTATGATTACTTCTGATCCCTATAAATTCCAATCCTGCTATTTTCCATGTTGGAGCACCTGGGCTTATAGCATCCTGATTTTCCAACTAGGGTTGTAGCTTGGCAAGAAATAATAATTATAAATATAATAATATATCAGACCTAATGTGGGCATTACTCATTGGGCTCCCACTCAACTGGGTCCAGAAAGAAGTGTGAGTGAGGTTAGACTTTACAGTTTGGAAGTGTGGTATGGAAGATGAATTGAAGGCTTTGAGAAATGAACTAATTGTACAGTCAACCATCTTTTATCAACAAACACATGTTTTAAGTCACCACAATTCACTTAGTTCATCGAACTAATTTTACGACAAATTCAATAAACAAAGTTTAACTCACTTTTTTAATAAGAATGAAGAATTGAAGAGTCAGATCATCATAATCTTGGCTACTCAACCTCGGCTCCCATCTTTAGGCCAATTCTTTGCACCCTAAAAAAAATTTTTAGAATATTAACAAATTGACAACAAAATTGAAATACAAAAGCAATAAGATTTTTCATAAGACCTTTATATCTTCATAGATTATACTGCCAGGACTAGGTTTACCAATGATTCCAAGTTTGGCCTTTCCAGTCTTAACCCTTTTATCCCCCAAAGGACGTACTGGTACGTTTCACAAAACCCATCCCTTTACCCCCATGGACGTACCGGTACGTCCTTGCAAAAAAATGCTATAAAACTTTTTTTTTTTTTTTTTCATATTTTTGATAATTTTTTGAGAAAATTCAGGCATTTTCCAAGAGAATGAGACCAACCTGACCTCTCTATGACAAAAATTAAGGCTGTTAGAGCAATTTAAAAAAAGTATATTGCAAAATGTGCTGGGAAAAAAATAACCCCCTGGGGATTATTTGGAAATTTCCAAATAGCCTGGGGGTAAAAGGGTTATCTTCAAGGCATCTTTATCAACAAACACATGTTTTAAGTCACCAAAATTCACTTAGTTCATCGAACTAATTTTATGACAAATTCAATAAACAAAGTTTAAACTCACTTTTTTAATAAGAATGAAGAATTGAAGAGTCAGATCATCATCATCATAATTTCTGCTATTCAACCTCGGCTCCCTTCTTCTGGCCAATCCTTTGCCCCCTAAAAAAAAAAATTAACAAATTTACACAAGAATTGAAATACAAAATAAATAAGATTATTCATAAGACCTTTATATCTTCATAGATTATACTGCCAGTAATTGCAAGTTTGGCCTTTTCTGTCTTAAAGTGGAACTGAATACATTAATGTTATGGGCTTTACTCAAGCAGGGAAAGTTATTCAGTGCCATCATGAAAATTTTTTCAAATCTAACAATTCTTTTTCAAACAAATAAAAAGCATGAAAACTATGTATGTCAAAATAACACAAATTATTCATTCACACATTCATATTACACATATTACAAATTGATTTTATTCTATTTTATAAATTCCTTAACAATCACGTCTTAAATGTAATAGGTATTTTTCCTTACAACAGTTTACAAACCTGAGTACAGTACTGTATTAGTTGTGATTACAGCGAAGCTGGAATCTCCGCGTAAAAAATTATAATGAGGTAATAAGTAGTTACTGGTAGACAGGTGCTGGTGGAGGGGGGGGGAGTCCCAGACCCCTGCCACCTCGCTGAGAAGTCGCTTGAACCTCCATCAACAACTTTCTGGGTGGACGAGGCAAGAACACAAACATTTGTCCTTCAATATAAGACTTATTCTTAAGAAGGAAGATATTCTTATAACTAAAACGGCTGGTGTGAAGAAAGCTCTGGGTGATAGGAGGATAGATGTGAGAGAGGCAAGAGAGCGTGCTAGAAATAGGAATGAATGGCGAGCGATTGTGACGCAGTTCTGGTAGGCCCTGCTGCTTCCTCCGGTGCCTTAGATGACCGCGGAGGTAGCAGCAGTAGGGGATTCAGCATTATGAAGCTTCATCTGTGGTGGATAATGTGGGAGGGTGGGCTGTGACACCCTAGCAGTACCAGCTGAACTCGGTTGAGTCCCTGGTTAGGCTGGAGGAACGTAGAGAGTCAAGGTACCCTTTTTTGTTTTGTTTCATTTGTTGATGTCGGCTACCCCCCAAAATTGGGGGAAGTGCCTTGGTATATGTATGTATGTATGTAAAACGGCTGGTTATGATCCTAGGATGTCTTGCAGTGTGTTAAAGAAAATGTATCATAAAAAGTTACTGGTATAAGAGTAAAAAAAGTAAAACCGATCTATGAATTAACATGGTATGTATTCCATCTGTGAATTTTACCCATCTGTGGAAATAGTACTTTGATACATACGAACGCCTGAAATCATTAATTTCTAAAGGTGTGAAGGTTTTAACGGTTGCTCATGAATGGCAGAGGCAAGGGATAGAACAATATCATAGACTGACCTCTTGGTAAGGGTAAAAGAGACACTTCAGCTATGGTGAGCAGCAACTCGCTCCGTAGGAGGAGATAGACTGTCGACTATATTCCACTTTCTGATCATCGAGTATCAGTAAGAGCACGCACTAACAGGCGAGTGAGGTGGCGTTCCAGTAGGACCTTGCTAAAACGGTTTATGTGACGCACCTTTGAGTGCTGCAATCTAGTAACCTCTCAGGGGTTGTCTTATCTATCACTTCGATGAAGGAGTCGCTGGAATTCCTTGGCAACACTGTCTCTCCCTTGGGGAGACATATGTCACTCCTGTTAACCCTTTTACTCCCAAAGGACGTACTGGTACGTTTCACAAAACTCATCCCTTTACCCCCATGGACGTACCGGTACGTCCTTGCAAAAAAATGCTATAAAAAAAAAATTTCATATTTTTTTATATTTTTTTGAGAAAATTCAGGCATTTTCCAAGAGAATGAGACCAACCTGACCTCTCTATGACAAAAACTAAGGCTGTTAGAGCAATTTAAAAAAATATACTGCAAAATGTGCTGGGGAAAAAATAACCCCCTGGGGGTTAAGGGTTGGAAATTTCCAAAGAGCCTGGGGGTAAAAGGGTTAATAGGTTTTATAGGAAAACTTTGTCCATGATTGGAAAGAGAAAACTCGTCTTCGTCTCTTCACACTGCCAGTCGGAAGGAAAGATGCAGTAGAGGTAAGTTCTCCTTCCATCAACGGTCTGCAACAATACCCTACTTTTCAGTTACCATGATATCACTAATCCACACTTGCAAGGGAATAAACAGCAATAGGAATCCTCTAATATAGGAACAAAAATTGTACAATAACAGGTTCCACAAAACCCGTCATTCAGTTAGTTTTTGAGAAAACTACAAAACCTTTTCTCTTACAACCTTAATTTCCTTCAAACACAACGAAGTGGTAACCAACACAAAGTACCTCCTCCCAGCCCACCATCAACAATCAACATCCCATGACAAATTTTGACATCCAAGTTTCAGCCAAGGCAAAAACGTACAATTTTTAGAAGAGGGATTGTACTGTATAGTATCAGCGTGGGAACAAAAACCGAATACTATGAAAAAAAAATGCAACAAAAAAGCAACCATGTTCAAGACACGGAATGGTCTGCTGACCTTGGTTCTTTGTGGCAATGCTGCAGGTCATATGATAAGGTCAAATGTTGTGTCACTAAAAAAAACCTACACATCTTGAAGAATAAAAAGACACACTTCCTGGACCACTACTATTCTTTTCATGAAGTGGTTCAATAAATGCTTTACTCCTGTAATGAAAGCATATGATGATTGTACTCATTCTTAAGACATATTAATGGAAAATCAGAGAATATAAATCAAATTTTTGCTGTCAAACCACCTGTAACCTCCAGTCTCAAGACCAGAACATCATAGTGCGAAAAACCCACTTGCACTTGACAGGCAATATCTTAACCCTTTTACCCCCAGGCTATTTGGAAATTTCCAACCCTTAACCCCCAGGGGGTTATTTTTCTCCCAGCACATTTTGCAGTACTGTATATATTTTTTAAATTGCTCTAACAGCCTTAATTTTTGTCATAGAGAGGTCAGGTTGGTCTCATTCTCTTGGAAAATGCCTGAATTTTCTTAAAAAATTATAAAAAATATGAAAAAATTAATTTTTATAGCATTTTTTTGCAAGGACGTACCGGTACGTCCATGGGGATAAAGGTATGGCTTTTGTGAAACGTACCAGTACGTCCTTTGGGGGTAAAAGGGTTAAATGAAAATACTTAAATGTACGAATGTAATGAACTACTATAACACTAACAGTACTGTACAATAAAGAACATTTTTATCAATTTTTCTATTACCTACAGTATGCAGTACACACATCCGTGTTGCAAACTTTCAGATTCACAAACAACTACCGCAAGTAAGAAATATGTTCAAACTCCGTGGAGTTATAATTTTGTAATTTGCGCCACTCCCGACTGGGTCCTGATCCAGCCGCGGCCAATGGTAGGCAGCACCAATCCACTGTGTTCAAAATTTATTGTGCTTGCTACTGTGATATTCGTGGCTGTTTGTGCGTATTACCTCCGCCTTAATACCATAAATTACAATAACATTATCTATGGCTGATAAGCAGATTGCTAGTGGTAGTGCAATGAAGCACAAAGATTAGTGGCGATAATGCTACTAATGTGAAAAAATGGCGTGCCATTTCAGTGGAAATGAAAGTAGCCATTATCAAGAAACCAGATAGCGACGAGAAGGTAAATATTGCACGTGTACTTCAAATAAATTGTTCAACAATTTGCAAGTTATAAAACTATGAGCTATCTGATGACGGCGAATTATCTCTGCTATTGCAAGAGAATGGTTTAAACGAGAGAGAGAGAGAGAGAGAGAGAGAGAGAGAGAGAGAGAGAGAGAGAGAGAGAGAGAGAGAGAGAGAGCATATATAGATGTATGGGTATGCAATGTTTTGTGATATGACATTTGAAAGTAATTTGCATTTTTCCTAATGAAACAAACCTGGAGTTATTTATAGGGGATATTACTTTGGGCGTGGATGAAAGACGAGCCATAAAATTTTATCGAGGGATAACTAACCCAACCGCTAGATGGCAGGAGGGATAGGGGTAGCCGGCTACCCAGCTTACTCACACACACACGGGCTGATCACCCAATTTGCTTGCAGGCAGGACTTTCTTGGGGGAGAGGGCTGGCAGGCCAATTTGTATGAATAGCTCTAACTTTGTATCATTAGGAAAAATACAAATAACTTCTAAATTTGTCATTTGTTCTATCACTCACTACAAATTCTTGCAATTTAAAGGGGATGACTTACCTCGTAGGAGGGAGGAGGTCTGTGCCAACTGACTTGGCATTTGACCGAGGTTCTCTCATTATGATATACACTGTTAGCAGAAGGAACCCTGCGCTTCACTAAAAAATGTTGTACACCAGCGACCTGCGCAAGCTGTGTGTTTGTGACCCCAGCAATGTGGCTAGTCTAGGTACGGGTTCTCAGTCATAGGAATCGGAGTACTAAACCTCATCCAATTTCTTCTTGCTAGGGGTATTGGGGACGCAACAAGTATAATTTCTATACTAAATTACACAGGGAAATGGATCTAACCTGCAGAGAGGCGAGGTCAGCTGTGCCGAGTACCATGATGATGATTCCCCAAGGGAGAGGAAGGTGAAGGATAGAAAGAAACCAAGCATTCTAACTTATTCACCCCACACTAACCTGAGTAACCTCGGCCCTCAACCCTCTGCTACTTTTCCATCAAGGATTTTGAGGTGTCTAGACCACTTGCGCCACCACCACAGGACCAATGGCAAATGCTTCAATGCTCCTGTGGGTTATGTCTTGCAGGTAGTGGGTGGTGAAGGTCTAAAACACTTCCACATGCCCGCTTGCAATACCTGCGCCACAGAGTAGTTCTTTTTTAACACCGAGGACGTTGCAATGCCCTTTATGTCTGAGCTCTGGGTCATCGTGGTGGAGAAGGGTCAGGATTAACTGCCAGGTCGATGACCTTGCGAATCCATGCCGACATGGATATTGGATATTGTTTCATGGTCGTACCAACAACGCGCTTGCAATACCAGCACCACAGAGTAGTTCCTTTTTAACACAGAGGACGTTGCAATGCCCTTTATGTCTGAGCTCTGGGTCAACGTGGTGGAGAAGGGTCAGGATTAAAGGTCGATGACCTTGCGAATCCATGCCGACATGGATATTGGATATTGTTTCATGGTCGTACCAACAACGGATTGTTATCCAAATAAGGAAGAAGGAAATTAAGATTGCCAAGTTTTTGTCAAACAAATTAAAATCAGTCAGGAGCTAAAGACCAGACAGGAGAACAACACTCAAAACAAGATGGAACAAAATAATTAAAACATTTCCTTACAATAGATTGATCACCAAAAATATTACTTTCTTAAAAGGCCAATATTTTTTTGGGTAATTGACGACAGATGACAATTTGTAAAAGTAGACTTATACCGCTACATTTTGTCCATAAAAAGATGTGGATGTTGAGGAGCACTGTTCTTCAGATACTACCTCTAGAGAGCTATGGGGTCCTTTGACTGGCCAGACAGTACGACATTGGATCCTTTTCTCTGGTTACGGTTTATTTTCCTTTTGCCTACACACACACGCACCAAATACTCTGGCCTATTCTTTACATTTTCTCCTCTGTCCTCATACACCTGACAACACAGATTACCAAACAATTCTTTTTCACCAAAGGGGTTACTGCACTGTAATTGTTCAGAGGCCACTTTCCTCTTGGTAAGGATAGAAGAGACACTTGGGTAAGCAGCTCTTCTAGGAGAAGGACACACCAGAATCAAACCATTGTTCTCTAGTCTTGCGCAGTGCCATAGCATCTGTACCATGATCTTCCACTGTCTTGGGTTAGTCGGTGCACTCTGGCACACTGTTCTATTTCATTTCTCTTCCTCTTGTTTTGTTTAAGTTTTTATACTGTAGTTTATATAGATGATATTCATTCTAATGTTACTCTTCTTAAAATATTCTATGTTTCCTTGTTTCCTTTCCTCACTCTGCTATTTTCCCTGTTGGAGCCACTGGGATTATATCTTTCTTTTCCAACTAGGGTTGTAGCTTAGCAAGTAATAATAAAAATAATACGATCATACGTTCAAGTTTTGTCAGGGTTCTACTTTATCCCAATAATTAGCACTATGAACCAACTTTAGCTGGAACAGGGAAAATAGCCCAGTGAGGAAAGGAAATTAGGAAATAAACTACAAGAAAAGTTTAAGCACAACAATATCATTAAAATAAATCATACATAACTATAAAGAATTCAAAATATCAAGAGGAAGAGAAATAAGATAGAGTAGTGTGCCCCAGTGTACCCTCAAGCAAGCTATCTCTACCCAAAGACAGTGAAGACCATGGTACATAGGCTATGGCACTACCCAAGACTAGAGAATAATGGTTTGATTTTGGAGTGTCCTCCTCCTAGAAGAGCTTCTCACCATAGCTAGAGAGTCTATCAAGAAATTCAGTAACTAAGGGTTTACAACCAGCAAATAATATTGATTTAAAGAGTATCATCTGCATAAGCAACAAACTTGTTTTCAGTACCAAACCATTTGTATACGGAAGGTCACGAACTTACAAACTTAACCGGTTTAAAGAAGCTGTTAGCAAGTTGAATTGTTTTAAGCCCAATTTTGTTAAATCTTGGCCAAGGGTAGGTAGGCCTAACCTGAATCTCATGCCTATGATTTCTTGCTACAAAAGTCAACAAATAGTCAGGTTCCATATGAAATAAATATAAAGTTTTTGCAAATGCTGTTTTGACTACTGTATCAAAAGAAATAGGAATGAATGGCGAGCGATTGTGACGCAGTTCCGGTAGGCCCTGCTGCTGCCTCCGATGCCTTAGATGACCGCGGAGGTAGCAGCAGTAGGGGATTCAGCATTATGAAGCTTCATCTGTGGTGGATAATGGGGGAAGGGTGGGCTGTGGCACCCTAGCAGTACCATCTGAACTCGGTTGAGTCCCTTGTTAGGCTGGAGGAACGTAGAGAGTAGAGGCCCCCTTTTTGTTTTTGTTTCATTTGTTGATGTCGGCTACCCCCCAAAATTGGGGGAAGTGCCTTGGTATATGTGTATGTATGTATGTATCAAAAGATGTATTGTTTTATTACGGCATTTCTGTATCTTTGTTATTTTTATTTGGATTTTTGTTTATATCTCTGAAAATTAAGTTGAGGACCTTCTGTATATATGAAAGTACAGTAATGGGTTGTGAACAATACCCACAGGATCATCCGATAACATTATTACTCTTCAAGCTATAGTCTTGAATGGAAAAACAAAATTATACAAGACCTAAGGCTCCAACAGGAAAAGCAGTCCAACGCTAAGAATAACTATAGCCCATTTCTTTTACCGAGGCAGATTTGCACCAACTCGCAGCGGTGCCCTTTTAGCTCGGAAAAGTTTCCCGATCGCTGATTGGTTGGACAAGATCATTCTAACCAATCAGCGATCAGGAAACTTTTCCGAGCTAAAAGAACACCGCTGCAAGTCGGTGCAAATCTGCCTCGATAAAAGAAATGGACTATAGTTTGCCAAACTTTCAACTGGGCTCCACAAAGCGCTAGAAGAGTTGGAAGACCCAGGCCTACATGGCTGAGGACTATGATGCATGAAATAGGAGATGATGAATGGAGAAGTATTGATTTAAAAGCTCAAGATAAGAGAAGACGTGAAATCAAACCGAGGCCCTTTGCGTCAATAGGCCCAGGAGGAGATAACGACGATATATTAGTATTAGTAACGATCTTAAAAAGAAAAATTTAACTACGAAGAGGGACTTTGTCAACCTGTTCAACAGTAGAGCAATTGCAGCAAGTTTGAACTCCCCATAGTCACCATGGTGCCCATCAACCATGTTTGAAAAGCGAGACCCCATGACTACTGCAATCAAAGACAACACTAAAATGATGGCCAATCATCCAAACTTCCTGACCATTATCAAGAGATTTTTGTACAGCATTGGAAATTGTAACACCACAAACTCCTAGGTCTCTGCTAGGGCCAAACTACAAAATAGGGGACAGATGATTGCCTTCAGCATACCTATTTAGACAGACCACTTCTTTTACAAATTGCAACTTTTAAAAACTTTCTAGATGGGTGTTTAACATCACATCTATTTTATTCTACCGTTCATACCTTAAAAACATATATACACCCTAATTATTAACAACACAATGTAACTACAGTTCAATTTTATTCATAAATTTAGATAAAAAGTCATTCAATTCAAGGTTCATTACTTTAATAATAAAGTTAACTGAATTTATTACAAAGTTTTTGAAAGTGTAAAAGTTAATTCAATTCATTAAAGAACCAGGTCTACATGGCCGAGGACTGAAGCATGAAGTAGATGACGATGAATGGAGAAATATCGATTTAAAAGCTCAAGATAAGAGACGACTGGTGAAATCTAACCGAGGCCCTTTGCGTCAATAGGGATAGATGATGATGATGATAGATTAATTAAAGATATAATTATCAAATCTATTAAATACTAAAGATAAAAGTTCATTAATTATACTAACTACAGCATTAAAAAAACTAACATACGCATTTCCCAAACCACACTTATTATTATTATTATTACTGTCCAAGCTACAACCCTAGTTAGAAAAGCAAAGTGCTATAAGCCCAGGGGCTCCAACAGGGAAAAATAGCCCAGTGAGGAAAGGAAATAAGGAAATAAATAAATAAAGAGAATAAATTAACAATAAATCAATCTAAAAAAAAAGTAACAACGTCAAAACAGACATGTCATATATAAACTATTAACAATGTCAAAAACAGATATGTCATATATAAACTATAAAAGACTCATGTCCGCCTGGTCAACAAAAAAGCATTTGCTCCAACTTTGAACTTTTGAAGTTCTACTGATTCAACCACCCGATTAGGAAGATCATTCCACAACTTGGTCACAGCTGGAATTAAACTTCTAGAGCACTGTGTAGTATTGAGCCTCATGATGGAGAAGGCCTGGCTATTAGAATTAACTGCCTGCCTACATTCTTCATATCAAACCTTAACTACATGGACTTTCCACCCGATATCTATAACTACTGTACTGTATTACCTTTTACATGTCAAGAGTAGGTAAAGTTCATTGATGTTATATAAGGTTGGTAGTCTTTCCCCTCTTTAGACTTCGGGTGAACCAAATATCCAGTCACCCCAGATCGACTGGTTGCCAGGCTGTGCTAGAACCTTGGAGTTCATAAATTTATTCCAGTTCCTTTCCCCTGATCCATTACACTTGCCATTAAACATCTTAGTGCACACTAATATATTCCTTACTTCACCTGAAAAAGATAACTTTATATCAGAAAGATTGAAAATAGCAAATCAGACAATGGCTAAGTTAACCCTTTTACCCCCAAAGGACGTACTGGTACGTTTCACAAAACTCATCCCTTTACCCCCATGGACATACCGGTACGTCCTTGCAAAAAAATGCTATAAAAATTGTTTTTTCATATTTTTGATAATTTTTTTTTTTAAATTCAGGCATTTTCCAAGAGAATGAGGCCAACCTGACCTCTCTATGACAAAAATTAAGGCTGTTAGAGCAATTTAAAAAAAATATACTGCAAAATGTGCTTGAAAAAAAAATAACCCCCTGGGGGTTAAGGGTTGGAAATTTCCAAATACCCCGGGGGTAAAAGGGTTAAGTAAAAATTTGAAATCACATCACCTGAAATTACATATTACAGGTTATATATCAGTTTAGCGAGATCGGTGTTACTGTATGGACATGAGTCGTGGTATAACAATGAAACAATATCTAACAGATTTTGTAGATTTTACATCAAAGCCCTCTGAAGAATATTAGAAGTTAAATGGCAGGACAGGATTAGAAAATGAAACTATAAGAGAGATTACTCAAGTCCCATATGTGGATGAGAACATGGTGAGGGGTAGATGGAGATGATTTGGGCATGATCTTTGCACTCCAAGAGATTAGTTCACCAAACCTTCCACTGGGCTCCACAAGGTACTAAAAGTTTCGGAAGACCCAGGCCTACATGGCTGAGGACTATGAAGTAGATGATGATGATGAATGGAGAAGTATTGTTTTAAAAGCTCATTATAGAGATGACTGCGTCAATAGGCATAGGAGATTACGATGGTAAATAAATAAATAAATATATATATATATATATATATATATATATATATATATATATATATATATATATATGTGTGTGTGTGTGTGTGTGTTTATACAAAATAGAATTATAGATACATATACAGTATATAGGTACTGTATATACGAAGAAAAGGAAAACAAGGAAATAACTACAGAAGTTTGAGAACAAAACATTAAAATAAATCTTTCACATATAAACTATACAAACTTCAAAATAACAATGAGGAAGAGAACCAAGATAGAATAGTGTGCCAGAGTTTAACAGTTACTCTCTCTGTGCAAAAACTTTTACTGCCTAAAGAACAAGGATACCAGAATGGTGTACCTTCATGCATTGAATACATTCCAAAAGCAAATGATAAATGTATTTTCTTAACAATAGAAACGTGATCCCTTTAATCGAGAGGTGGCAGTAGTTAGCCAACTCAACCTGACACGCCACCGAGCTCCCAATTTGACCTTAAATCCGAGACTTTTGGGGTTGTTGGGGCACGAAGAGTAACATAAGACGACGGGTTTACTTTTAAAATTTTGTGATTTGTTCCTACGAAAATGCAAATCTTACAACTCAGTTTGCCTCTGCCTATACAAACATCAAACAGTCTGGCTTATTCTTTCCACAATCTCCTCTCTCCTCTTACACCTGACAACACTGAAATTACCAAACAATTCTTCTTTGCTCAAGGGGATAACTACTGCACTATAATTGTTCAGTGGCTACTTACTTCTTAAGGGCAAAGGTACAAGAGACTCTTTAGCTATGGTAAGCAGCTCTTCTAGGTGAAGAACACTCACAAAATCAAACCATTGTTCTTCAATCTTTACCTTGGGTAATGCCATAGCCTCTCTATCAGTCTTCAAATGTCAAATTAGAGATCTCTTGCTTGAGGATACACCCACGCACACTATTCTGTGTTTATTATTATCATTATTATTAGCCAAGTTACAACCCTAGTTGGAAAAGCAGAATGCTATAAGCCCAAGGGCTCCAACAGGGAAGATAGACTATAAGGGAAGTAATGAACAATTAAAATATTTTGAAAATAGTAACATTAAAATAAATCTTTCATATATAAACAACAAAAACTTATGGAGCCCTTGGGCTTATTGCATCCTGCTTTTCCAATTAGGGTTGTAGCTTGGCAAGTAATAATAATAATAATAATAATAATAATAATAATAATAATAATAATAATAATAATAAATGATAAACCAATGCACATCAAGATCATTTCTTACGATATAGTAAGTTTTCATTAGCCTATTTTCAATCCTATCGCTAAGAATGAGGCAGTCTAAGGGGATTCCCATGGGGGTCTTAGCTCCCCTTTAGGTAAGTAGGTAAGGACACTCCTTGTAGGTTAGGTTAGGTTGGGAAGCTTAGGTTAGACAATGTTCTATCCACCTGTCCCTGTCCGTCGTTATATACAGGCTCGTATCGTTCAGTACCAAGGTCTAAACCAAAATTGAAAATAGACATTTTTGGGATTGAAGTACTGTACCTTGAACCAGGAAGTCTCGCAAACTAACATAATAGCGATGGATTCACATTCGAGACCTGAAATTTATATAACTTCGGATGGGAAAACATTTCCTTAGAAAAAGTTTTCCCTAAAGTAAGTACACTTCCAACCTAAAGAAATACTCCTTAAATAAAATAAATGTACAGTATACACTAATATTTTTCACCTTTTCCCACCTAAATCATAAGTCGAATACAAGCTACAGTCTGAATATCCTAGTAAGATACAAGCTACATTAGCACCAATATATTTCATGCATTTCCCTGGATTATAATTCTGCACCTTTTTCTACGTACCGGTAACTATTTCTCGCTACCTTTCCCCTTGGAGAGCGAGGGTAGCCACGTCCAAACAAAAACCATTTGAAGGGAGTTTCTCCCAACTTACATCGGAACACTTCAAAGAACCTATACACTATTAAGACTTCCTATTTCCTTCATTAGGAGTGTTGTGCTATAGTAAATATTTACCCACATTCATTTGATCCGGTTCGTCCCAACCAACTACAAAAACTTCGGATTTTTCTATGCCGCGAGTTGTTTCGCTCGCAAATAAACATAATTCACTGCTCCTCTCTTCTCTCAAGTGGTATGTGGAAGTGTTGCACACACCTATCACATGGGTCACTATTATGGTCTCATAAATGCCTATAATTTACATTACGCCCCTCAAATGGTTTTCGCTTTACAGTGGCTTCCTTCGTTCGCAAATGTTTAAAATCTGACACCAGGAACACTTATTTTCATCATTACTGTAAATTTCTTTTGTCTCCACACACCTACGACATTCTCGTTTATATTTTTCTTTGGTAAATAACTCATTTCTTCGAAACACATTGCTATTATTATCATTATTACTAGCAAAGCTACAACCCTAGTTGGAAAAGCAAGCTGCTATAAGCCCAAGGTCTCCAACAGGGAAAAATAGCCCAGTGAGGAAAGGTAATAAGGAAATAAACGATATAAGTCATAAAAATCAAAATTAAATACTTTAAAAACATAAACAACACTAAAACATATTTAATTTATGAACTATAAATGGACTTGTGCAAGCCTGTTCAACATAAAAACATTTGCTGCGAGTTTGAACTTTGGAAGTTCAACAGATTTAACTTACCCGATTAGGAAAATCATTCCACAACTTGGTCACAGGTGGAATAAAACTTCTAGAGTACTGCGTAGTATTGAGCCTCATGATGGAGAAGGCCTGGCTACTAGAATTAACTGCATGCCCAGTATTACGAACAGGATGGAACCGTCCGGGGAAATCTGAATGTAAAGGATGGTCAGAATTAGAAAAAAAATTTACGCAACATGCATAATGAACTAATTGAACGACGGTGCTAATGGTTAATATTTAGATCAGGAATAAGAAATTTAATAGACCTTAATCAATTACAAGATGAGAAAAAATATTAGTTACTGTAAGTCTGCTCGTTTTCCAAGTTGTTTCTTAATGTTTCACGTGTCACAATTACTAGCTCCTATTAACCCTTATATCCCCAGGCTATTTGGAAATTTCCAACCCTTAACCCCCAGGGGTTATTTTTTTTTTCAAGCACATTTCGCAGTATATATTTTTTTGAATTGCTCTAACAGCCTTAATTTTTGTCATAGAGAGGTCAGGTTGGTCTCATTCTCTTGGAAAATGCCTGAAGTTTCTCAAAAAATTATCAAAAATATGAAAAAAAAAATGTAAATAGCAGTTTTTTGCAAGGACGTACCGGTACGTCCATGGTGGTAAAGGGATGTGTTTTCTGAAACGTACCAGTACGTCCTTTGGGGGTAAAAGGGTTAAGTTTGTACATTTGTTTCCACTTAACTTGACTCATACCCATTGACCATTGTGACAATTTTCACCTACATATGCAGTACTGTAACTCCGCCCACTAAGCACAGCGCTCCAATGATAATGTATTACTATTGGCTAGTGGGAGTTTTCAAGGGACAAGTATAAAGACAAAGACCTGTTTACGCATTTGTTACACTTGACGCATCTCTATCTCTGACGATTTGACCAAGCCTCGTCTAAAATTGCCCTATCAGATTCTAGATATATATTAATAAATAGGTTTTATTGGGTTTTCATTAAATTCATTAGAAAGTGTGCTTTGGCAGTCCACTTCAAATAAAAAGTCTTTATTTCAGTCATAAATCTCATGTTTGACACTTGTAAGGGTTGTACACTAACCAAGTTAAACACGCCACTGTAATAATTCTCAAACTTGCTATATTTCAAGTAACAAGTGTTCTTCTAAAAGATAGTAAGTGTCCTAAATATGTTGATTCATCACACGAAAGTTCGTAGCCCTTCACCCAAAAACATCAGACACAGAATGATAAGTTGAAACTATATAGCATCCTAAGTCAGCTTAATAATGCTAGAACACATCATGGTCCCAAAAATAGTGACAGACGCAGCTGGCATGCACTGTGCATCCGCATATTGCTTGCCAGAAGAAACCATTAGTGAGATGGTGCTTATTTGTGGGCGAAGCGAGCCCGGGCCGTGCAAAATTCCCTTGAGTGATGCCACATCACGGTGCTTGATATCGGAATATGTTAAAGATATAGAAAATGGTGCTAGGGAGAAAACGGTATTAGAGCGAGGTACCTCTGCCGCAGTCCTTCCAAAGGGTTCTTTTCACCCTAGGGGGTAGTTAGAGATTTGGGGGACTGGGGAATTAAATTTGTAAAGTTATCATTATTATTATTATTATTATTACCTGCTAAGCTACAACACTAGTTGGTAAAGTAGGATGCCCTAAGCCCAGTAGCTCCAATAGGGAAAATAGCCCAGTAAGGAAAAATAACACTTTCTTCCCCTGTTTTGGAGGACTGGGGGAGGTTTGAAAAAATCCAACCCTGTCACCCCATACCTACACCAGTGGTTTTACCACGTTAATTTAGCAGAAATAAAGAATTTCTCTATTTTCTATCGTTATGTTGGGATCAGCAGTTATTACCTTAGACATAAAGGTAGTTTACATTGCCATCCCCCTAAAGACTGATTCTCACCTGGCATTATTGTATGGGAACCATCACCAACAGCACACTTTAAAAACAGGAATCAATTTTGTGATAGCTATAGACAGAAAACGCTTTTCTACCAAAAGACTGGCGTTTCCTATAGAAAAAAAGTATCCTAAAAAATGGCAGTTTCACTATGAATAAAAACTTAATTACCCAAGTAATAATAATAAATGGGGTTAACGTGCGCAACTCATCATAAACCGCTTGCCAGTATATAGGAACTTGTTTTTCTTTTTCGGAGCAAAAACCATTGGCTTTCTAAACAATATCCACGTTCTTAGACGGTCAAAAGGATTTTAGGTATATTTGCTGTTGAAATGAAGGTCAAATTCAGTGAAAGCAAATTATTTACTACAGCAAGAACTTTTTGTCGGCTCAAAATATTTTGTCCATAACTATAATTTCACCATTAATCCAGCGTAAATACTTTTTTTTTGGCTCAAAATATTGTTCCGTCTGTAACTATAATTTAACCATTTAGTATAAATATGAATTTCTTTGCTAGTTTTCTTATGTTGGGATTAGCTGTTATTATCATAGACATAAAGGTAGTTTACATTGCCACACACCCCTAAAGACACATTCTTCCCTGGGGTTCCCCCACCCCAAAGGGCCAATTCTCCCCTGGGGTTTGTGTAGGGTGGTGGTGATTAGAAAAAGATGGATATATTCATGAAAATATCATCAATAGAACAATAAAATAACGAGAAATCTAAGAAAATATGATTTTCTTACGTAATTTGCTGTGAGTTTTAAAAAAACTTAGTTTTTCTTATATAAATAGCTACTGTATGTGACAAACCCATTGCTGTTACAACTCGTACGATAATATAACTCAGGAAATAACGTAACTGCTTAAAAAAAACTAATATATTAAAAAGTATCTATTAATATATAAAGATATTTAGCCCCTAAACACGGCCGGTCATAAGGTCTGGCCATGAGATTTTGAAATTTCAATATTGTCGTAAATTCCGTTATTTATAAGACCTGGTGTAGTTTAAGCAGTTTTAAACGTTCGCATGTACATAAAACTTTAATTATATATAATAAAATATAATAAAAACACCTAAAATAACTTACTTATAGAGGAAATAGTAGTTCAGGTAAGCCATCGGACTCAAGTTTGAGTCACATGACACAGGTAAACAGAAGACAGTGTGTCCAGACATCAATGTTAAGAAATGCATATATACATAAAGAAAATCCTAATAAAATAAAAAATATCGTGTTATTTAAATTATTATTCATTTATCAATAATTTAAAATGATATTTTATGTAATTTAAATTACTGAAAACTTTTTAAATATGATTTTGGGTGGATTCAAATTGCAAGAATTACGAAGGAATTTTTTCCAACTTGGCAATGGTTGTTCAATCAGCTGATCCTGCCCAGCTGATAATTTTGTATTATTTTAGTAAAATTCAAATTCAGTTTAATTTGAATGCATAAAAAATAATAATGAATAAAACAGAGTATATATTTTATATATTCCGTGACTTTTTATATGAAAAATGTAAAAATGTAAAACTGATTTTCAAAAACTTTTGAGATATTTTTTGGGTAAAATTCAAATTCAGTTTAATTTCAATGCATAAAAAATAATAATGAATAAAACAGAATATATATTTTATATATTCTGTGACTTTTTTTTATAAAAAATGTAAAAATGTAGAGCTGATCTTCTTCAAATATTTTTGAGATTTAATGCATTATTTTTATTTCGAATTTTCGTAGTTATATATACCATGAATTTATCAAAATTGAACTTTATCTATATGAAAATGTACATTGATGTTTATAAGTACTTGAAAAACCATTAAATAAATAAATAGTGGAAAATACAGGACAAATTTAGATATTTCACTTTATAGGCAAACTTTTTTGAAGTAGATATATCTTATGTTACCCTTATTTCCTTAGGCCAAATAGTGCAGAGAAAGTTACATTTTAATTTGCTATAAGCCCAAGGGCTCCAACATGAAAAACAGCCCAATGAGGAAAGGGAAAAAGGAAATAAATAAACTATATTAAAAAGTAATAAACAATTAAAATTAAATACAGTATTTCAGAAACTGTAACATTGAAATAATCTTTCATATATAAATTACAAAAATATAAAAGAGGAAGAGATAGAAAGAATTGTGTGCCTGAGTGTACTCTCAAGCAAGAGAAACTCTAACCCAAGGCAATGGAAGACCATGGTACAGAGGCTATGGTATTACCCAAGACTAGAGAACAATGGTTTGATTTTGGGGTGTCCTTCTCCTAGAAGAGCTGCTTACCATAGCTAAAGAGTCTCTTCTACCCTTACCAAGAGGAAAGTAGAGTTAAGTGTACGAAGAAAGGGGAGAATGTGTAGAGGATAGGCCAGACTATTTGGTGCATATGTGGGAAAAGAAAAATTAGCCGTAACCAGAGAGAGGCATCAAATGTAGTACTGTCTGGCCAGTCAAAGGATCCAATAACTCTAGTGGTAGTATCACAATGGGTGGCTGGTGTCCTGGCCAACCTACTACCCAGGGGTATATATATATATATATATATATATATATATATATATATATATATATATATATATATATATATATATATATATATATATATTATATATATATATATATATATATGTATATATATATATATATATATATATATATATATATATATATATATATATATATATACATATATATATATATATATATATATATATATATATATATATATATATATGTGTGTGTGTGTGTGTACTTTAACAGGAGATGACTCCTTATATGAAATAAATTAGTATATGCCTCATTCAGGCTTTAGGCATACTGATGAAACATGGATAAACCTTATGTGTGATAAACTCCCACCAAATATATACGATTTATGCCTACTTTATTTAGCAATAAACCATTTCTTGTCGTAAAATCAATAATTATTAATAGTGTTTCAGTTTCAATATACATTACAGGTTCAATTTACTATATAAAGTACAGTAGTTGCTATTCGTTCGTAGTTTAATAATAATAATAATAATAATAATAATAATAATAATAATAATAATAATAATAATAATAATAATAATAATAATAATAAGGCAGACAATAGTCGTCTGCTAGTGTGTTGCGAGGACGGTCAAATAAAAGCGAAAGTGTTTTGCGTGAGTGTGTTGCGGGGGCAAAATAGTCGAATGAAAGCGAAAGTGTTTACAAACGATCAGCTGATTTTGACAGAGGAAGCGTTCCTTGTGTGAATCATTTTCTTTAATTATTTAATTAAATATTAATAGATTTTCATTGTTTTTTAATCATATGTTTAATTTGGAAAAATATATATTACATTCCCTTGAGACACAATGTCTTTTTTTAATTAATAATAGGATATTTTAAAGAATAATAATAATAATAACAATAATAATAATAATAATAATAATTCACATGTGCTGTATGTGTGTTATGAAACTGATTTATAGATTATTATTATTAACTTAATGTTAATCTACCATATTCAGCATATGAATACACACACACACACACACACACACACACACACACACACACACACACACATATATATATATATATAATTATATATATATATATATATATATATATATATATATATATATATATATATATATATATATATATATATATATATATATATATATATATATATATATATATATATATATATATATATATATATCCCTTTCTGAGTGGGGATACCTTAACATGGTGAATGGGTTTATGTAATGCCATGATCAGCAAAGCTGTACTAGTCAGGACCACCCATACTAGTTTGGTTTGCTGTAAGCAATCAGTCTAAAGTCTCCCACCATCACCAATCCTCAGTGGCCAGGATAGTGATGAAATGGTCAAACCAAAGACATGAAAAGACATATCTGAGGCCTTTGTCCTGCAGTAGACTAGAAGCAGCTGCATTCAAATTTGGCACAACTTTTTAATATACAATCAATGGTATTGGATCCCTATCTCTGGTTATGGCTCATTTTTCCTTTGCCTACACATACACCAAATAGTCTGGTCTATTCTTTATATATTCTCCTCTGTCCTCATACACCTGACAACACTGAGATTACCAAACAATTCTTCTTTGCTCAAGGGGCTAACTACTGCACTGTAATTTTTCAGTGGCTACTTTCCTCTTAGTAAGGGTAGAAGAGATTCTTTAGCTATGGTAACCAGTTCTTCTGGGAGGACACTCCAAAATCAAACCATTGTTTTCTAGTCTTGGGTAGTGCCATAGCCTCTGTACCATGGTCTTCCACTGTCTTGGGTCAGAGTTCTTTTGCTTGAGGGTACACTTGGCTACGCTGTTCTATCTTAAATCTCTTCCTCTTGTTTTCAAGTTTTTATAGTTTATAATGAAGGGTTTATTTCAAGTTGTTACTGTTCGTAAAATATTTTATTTTAATTCTTCATTACTTCTCTTGTATTTTTTTTTTTCATTTTTGCACTGGGCTATTTTATCCCTATTGGAGCCCTTGGGCTTATAGCATCCTGCTTTTCCAGCTAGGATTGTAGCTTAACTAATAATAATAATAATAATAATAATAATAACCAATTAATTCCCCAAGCTCATTAACGCTTACAGCATTGTCTTCTTTATGCCATCCAAGAGAAGGTGGAAGTGTCCAGTAATGGCAATAAACATACTTTAAGAGGATGTTGAAAATATATCAAATTTTACCCATACTTACCCTACAAGGTGGTGAAGGAATTAATATATTGCTAAGCCTTAATATTTGGTGATATATTCAACCAGCATAATACTATGAGAATTATATCAATTTTCAACTGCTGTAATCAAACTTATCATTATTGAGCTATCTGAATTGCTTTAATTCATCTAGATCATTGAATGTATAACTAAATAATTGTAAATTGACCCAATGCTTCACTTAAAACTAGGTTTACCCTACAATATTTGCTGACACTGTTGCAATAAAGTCGCAATAGTTCACAACTTCAGAGTATCTGTGAAGACCATGCTCAGCATGAGAGAGAGAGAGAGAGAGAGAGAGAGAGAGAGAGAGAGAGAGAGAGAGAGAGAGAGAGAGAGAGAGAGAGAGGCTAGTGTCAGAAGAAATGATCTTAATGTTAATTTTTTTATAGTTATGACAGAATAATAACCTTTTGAAAAGGAAACAAACACAAGAACACTACCTAAGGTTCCTTACCTAACCTAACCTTGGAGCCATATCCTTCCCTAGGGGGGTGGGGGGTGTGGGGGGGAGATACACCCTCTGTGACCACCCTTAGACTGCTCTATTCCTAACTTACCATAAGAATAAGTATTTCAGACTAAAATTAATTATAGTTTCCCCCTAAATAAAATAGATTTGACAAGTAAAAAGTTTACACCTCTTCAAGCAAACTACATTAATCCCATACTCCGCTTTTATCTTTGTATGCTAGGCCAGTCACATCTGTCTACGTACAGTGACTAGCTTGGGTCTTTGACTTGTATAGGAGGACTATATTTGGGATCTATACCACCAATTTGTTTGAACTATTGTATCTTTCATTTTCTAAATGGACATTATTCCTCCTCTTGTTGCTATGAATCAGTGGCTAGAGGAGGGGAGGGGATAGGGGGGGGGGGCGAGTATGTGAACATCAGGTGAGTATGGAAATAAAAAGGAGCAGGTTAAGTTTAAATACAGGTCCTTGACTTACGAACATTCAGATACAAACAAAAACTCATCTGAAATAATAAATCTCAAATATTGTATCAAAAAATCAAAATGAAATACTGTATTGTAATAGAAAAATATTATATAAAAGAGGGCAGTAAGAAAGATGGGAATTTGCAATATGAAATGGGATTATTTGTTGAATTTAGCAGCTGAAAATCATAAGCATTGAGTTAAGTGAAGCCTGCCTTAAGCCAAAATCTATAAATTTTGACTTAAAAACAGCTTCTTTGAACCTATTGATTTTGTACATTGAGGATTTTTTAATACAAGAAGGCCAAGCGTTACTAACCTGATCTACATTACTTATCTAGAATACTTTGAAAAAAAAAAAAAACATTTTGAAATACCTAACCAAGTCTTGTTTTCAACAAATTAATAAAAAATACTGTACTGTAGGTTACCTCTAAATGTTACTTTTGGTCCAGTTGATAATTGTGAATGATTCTAAAATTAAATTATTACAACCACCTATTCGTAGAAAAGCGAGTGATAAATTAGCTGAACTCAAAATTACTTAGACCACGTTCCCTGCCGTAGCGCTACTATTGGGCCCAGAGCCTAAAGGTTTCCATAAACAACCACTTCCTCTCTAAGGTAATGTTTTGAGAACACCAATTTGGTACTTCATTGAGCTGTTGTTAAAATGCTCCCAATACCATGTACAGATGAAAACAGGAATTCCTAGTACACCTTGCTCTGAAGAAGTGAACTCAGCCACACCCTTGATCTATTGTCGCTGTGAAAAAAATTAATAATAGTTGGGGAAAATACAAACCATTTCCACATATAACAAGCTTGGGTTATATATGCTTTAAAGTAACTCTTATTATCAATTCCCTTTTGTCATAATGTCTGATATTCTGCCCCAGTACTGTACTATAATGATTTTCAATATATTCACTGTAAAGATTTCAATTTTTCCTAAATAGGTTTACATATTTTGCCAGCAACAAATTAATTTATTTTGTATAACAGAAAGTCATGAATAGACGCATTATTTATATTTTTAAGGGGTATTGTTATATTTTTTGGTCCTACCCGTTGTCTAACCACATTTGTTTTTGCAGCACGCCCTACTCTCTGTAGGGTTTTGGAGAGGCAACCAGAAGTTTAGTCGAGACGTGGCACAAGAAAAATGATTGGAAGGGTACTGCATTATTCCTGCAAAAGATTATATAGTTAATCAGCTTGGTTTAAACTCCCCTTACCCTACTGTATGAACAGTGCATAGAAAAGCGAGTACTGTACATCCATCCGTGGATTTCAATGTATCACAAAACGGGATTATCTCGTTTGATAGAAATAAATGATGCATTGCTCAAAATGGGTAAACCAGGGGATGAAGATATGGACTCAAGTTTTAAGGCTCAGCTAGAAGATGTTGTCATTAGAGAAGTTTTGACATCAGGCACGGCCCTTCTTCAGTATTCTCAGTCAGTTGAAAAAAAACTTCGACAGTTGGAAAACTTGAGTATTCAAGATTTCATCAACAAGGATCAAGATATTGCTACTCCACACCAGATCACAAAAGGTGATTCCATACTGGAACTTAGTGATGGACAGTTTTTTTAAATGTTTGCCCCAGAACCAAGTGAACGTAAAGGGGCCTAAAATGAAATGCTATTAATGTTAGAATGACAATGGGAGATTGGGTTAGGTTTGGCCATAGTTTGAGAATGACCAGAACTTCCAAGGTTAAGGGAGGATTCACTGGAATTCCAAGTACTCTATAGATTGGAAGGCATTGTACCACCGAACATCTGCCAAACAGCCCATTGAAAGACCCAAAAATAAGAGAAAGATGAAACGGACCCGCTCTACAATCACCGAGTGGTTAGACAGATTGAAATCCTGCATGAGCTTCTTAACAACCAATAGCCTCGAGCCCATGGAGTCAGCAACTTACCGCCTAGAATGCTGGAGAGAAAAACAGACCACAGCCCACCTGGTGAAGCCATCCAGAGCCTCTGTGAGTCTCATCCCTATAGAACAAATCTCTGTAGAAAGTATAAGGTTACTCTGAATCGAGCTAGAGTTGGAAGAACTGGAGACAATCTTCATAAGTGGAGGTATTAGGTTACTCGATGAAGAACTGGAGACAATCTTCATAAGTGGAGGTATTAGGTTACTCGATGAAGAACTGGAGACAATCTTCATAAGTGGAGGTATTAGGTTACTCGATGAAGAACTGGAGACAATCTTCATAAGTGGAGGTATTAGGTTACTCGATGAAGAACTGGAGACAATCTTCATAAGCGGAGTCTCGACACCTTCGCCGAGTGTCCATGTGGTCATTCTATCCATATAATGGACCACATACTTCGTGGGTATGAACAGTAATGTGAAAATACAAATCTCCTACATGCCCAGCAATACATTAAGACTTATTTATGATCTATTTTATTATTTAATTCTATGGTCTTTCAGCCTCCTAAAATAGGTTCCAACTTCTTATACGCTGAAGAGGTACAGTATGTTTCAGCACCCAAACTACAAGAGGGTGAAATGAAAAGAAAAATATGCCAACACAGAATGAGGAAGAAGGAAGACTTGCCTTGCTTCTGCGAAACTTAAAAGTTCCTTCTGTCATGACGATAAAAAATTTCTTAATTCTGTAGAGCCTTGTTTCATATATGGCAAAACTGCCGTGAGATCCGAGTGCACAACATTCACCCTTATTTAACTAGATTGTGACAAAACTAGTGCCTCAAACACAGCTAGAATTACGAGATAACACAGGGAAAACACCGAGTTGTTGAGCTACGCAAAAAGGAATACAGATGGCGCCGTCGGCGGCGCTATGCATGCATACGAAGCTAGAGAGGAGAGGTACCTTACGAGCGGCTCTCCTTTCTTTCTCGTTTTTTGTTTTCTTGCCACTTGACCCCTTCGAAGTGTTAATTCTGTTCGGGGTGCAGATTGCTATGTGGCGTGTCAAGAATACGTCCTCTGATATTTCGCGATATCCCTGGTTCATTTATTTAGGGATATTCGCTCCAGGAGTTAGAATTCTGGGTACCTTAAGGTAAATTCTCTGGGAATATCACCGTAGTCAAATATACCCAAGGAAGCTACCCTATAGGAACTTCCATCAGGACGACATGGCTATCTCACCCAAAAATAGATTTTTCGCTTCGCTCAAAATCCGTTTTGTGAGACTACAATTGACAAAGTTCCTAAGAGCTAATTAATCTCCAAAGTAGAACCTCATTCCAACAGACACATCGCAGGACATAATGATGGGGAACCAGTACCTAGAGAATAAAAAAATGAGATAAAAAACCTCTCCTATAAGTTTCCATTAATTCTTATTTGAAACAGAAACCATTTTCAAAATTATTGTTATCATTATTACTATCCAAGCTTGGAAAAGTTAAATGCTATACAGCCAAGGGCTCCAACAGGGAAAATAGCCCAGTAAGGAAAGGAAATGTGGGAATAAACTGCAAAAAGTAATGATCAATTAAAATAACATATTTTAAAAACAGAAATAACATTAAAATAGATCTTTCATAAATAAACTATAAAAATATACTTATGTCACCCTGTTCGTTCCATATAAAAACATTTGCTGGAAGTCTGAAATTTTGAAGTTCTACTAATTCAACTACCCGATTAGGTATATCATTCCACAACTTAGTCACAGCTGGAATAAAAACTTATAGAATACTATGAAGTATTGAGCCTCATGATGGAGAAGGCCTGACTATTAGAATTAACTGCATATCTAGTATTACGAACTGGATGGAACTGTCCGGGAAGATCTGAATGCAAAGGATGGTCAGAATTAAGAAAAATCTTGTACAACAAGCTTAACAAAGTAAATGAATAACCTAAACCAAGCAGATTTCAGATTCAACCCAATCGAGCATAAGCTATGTATTCCCAGAGGGCATAGTTCTTTACAGGACCATCCAATTGTGGAACAAAACTACATTTATTCCTTCAATATTTTGACCACAAGCAGAAATCTTTGAGGTTATCGTCCTTCCCAGACAAAACATTAACAGAGTCTGATTCAAACAGGACTCCTTGAGATAGACGACAATCCCGAGCCTCGTTAAGAAGTTCCCCGAAACGGTCGTCAAAGAATGTCCACTCAATTGTGGATGAGCACTCCAGTGTCTCTAAGAAAAATTTCCTCTTGCTTGAGGGTACACATAGGCACACTATTATCTTATTTCTCTTCTTGTTATTTTGAGTTTCTGTAATTTATATATGAAAGATTTATTTTCATGTTATTATTCTTAAACTTCTCTTGTAGTACATTTCGTTATTTCCTTTCCTCACATAGCCATTTTCCCTGTTGGGGGCCTTGGGTTTATAACATCCTACTTTTCCAACTAGGGATGTAGCTTAGGAAGTAATAACTCTTATAATAATAATAATAATAATAATAATGATAATAATAATAATAACCACTCTGCTACTGGGGCTGTGACTTCTGAAAACATTCAGTGAAGAGCATTCAAAACATAACTTAAACTGACAAATTCTGTCTTCTAACAAACTTGAGGTATTTAGTGTCTGTTAAAAATGTCCAAGTTCTATTTTCTCTATAAAACTGGTGTACCTCAGTATCTTTAACATATGCTGACATTATGTACTTTGGTGGGAAGTAGTCGAGTTGTTTTTGTTTGAGATCGATCAAGATTATTATAAATATTTTCTACAAAGATCAAGTTATTGAATCCTGATCCAGCCCACTGACAGAGCACAGGTATTTACAACTTACCCCCACCTTTGACTTGCAGCTAACACTGTGAAAGTGGTCTCAATGGAGAACCTGGTTTAAAATAGGAACCCGAGATGAAAAACATCTAAAACTGGTCTCCAAAAGTCTCACACTACCTTGAACAGCTCTCGTAATTACTCATACATAAAGCACAAACAAAATCATAGCGAGGAAGCGGTAGTAAACACGTACGTCTACTAGGGAGACCAGGAGACAAACGGCGCCGTCTCGCTAACTCGGCCACTCCTACACAGGGGGGAGGCAGTTGGTAAGCATACAATGTTACCAGAATCCAACAACTTAAATTCTGGTCGTAACTAAATGACTTAGGAGTAAACTCATACATATATAATGAGGGTTTGAACTTGCGTAGGAACAAAATACAATTATGGATTATGTGTCTGGAAGGTTTTTGAAACAACTGCTAAATTCCAAAAGAATTGTTAGTTTATTAATGAAAGAAAACTTCTCAGGTCTTCATCACTGTATAAATATGTTATTTTCATTAGTAAAATAAATTTTTGAATATACTTACCCGATAATCATGTAGCTGTCAACTCTGTTGCCCGACAGAATTCTATGGAGGGATACGCCAGCTATCACAATACTAGAAGGGGGTGTTCTTACCAGCGCCACCTGTGGCCAGGTACTCAAGTACTTCTTGTTGACACCTCCTCAATTATTCCTCGGTCCCACTGGTTCTCTATGGGGAGGAAGGGAGGGTCAATTAAATCATGATTATCGGGTAAGTATATTCAAAAATTTATTTTACTAATGAAAATAACATTTTTCAATATTAAACTTACCCGATAATCATGTAGCTGATTCACACCCAGGGGGGTGGGTGAAAACCAGTGTACAAGATTAAAGGATAGCTAAGTATCCCATATTTCATATAACAGTTATCTCAAATAACAATGAAATAATAAGTACCTGGTAAGGAAGTCGAATTGAACCGTTACTCTGTCTCTTTTTTAAGTTCGACTTCCTTACTGAGCGCAGCGTTCCTCTTGGAGGCTGAATCAACCCAAAGGTGCTAAAGTATACAGGGCTGCAACCCATACTAAAGGACCTCATCACAACCTTTAACCTCGGCGCTTCTCAAGAAAGAATTGACCACCCGCCAAATCAACAAGGATGTGGAAGGCTTCTTAGCCGACCGAACAACCCATAAAAAGTATTCAAGAGAAAGGTTAAAAAGTTATGGAATTATGGGAATGTAGTGGCTGAGCCCTCGCCTACTACTGCATTCGTTGCTACGAATGGACCCAGGGTGTAGCAGTACTCGTAAAGAGACTGGACATCTTTGAGATAGAATGATGCGAACACTGACTTGCTTCTCCAATAGGTTGCATCCATAACACTCTGCAGAGAACGGTTCTGTTTGAAGGCCACTGAAGTAGCCACAGCTCTCACTTCATGTGTCCTTACCTTCAGCAAAGCAAGGTCTTCTTCCTTCAGATGAGAATTTGCTTCTCTAATCAGAAGCCTGATGTAGTAAGAAACTGAGTTCTTAGACATTGGTAGAGAAGGCTTCTTGATAGCACACCATAAGGCTTCTGATTGTCCTCGTAATGGTATTGACCTTCTTAAATAGTACTTAAGAGCTCTAACAGGGCAAAGTACTCTCTCTAGTTCGTTCCCCACCATGTTGGACAGGTTTGGGATCTCGAACGACTTAGGGCAAGGACGGGAAGGAAGCTCGTTTTAGCCAAAAAAAAACGAGCCGCAAGGAACATGTAGCCGTTTCAGATGTGAAACCTATGTTCCTGCTGAAGGCGTGGATCTCACTTACTCTTTTACCTGTTGCTAAGCACACGAGGAAAAGAGTTTCTAATGTGAGGTCCTTAAAAGAGGCTGATTGGAACGGTTCAAATCCTGATGACATTAGGAACCTTAGGACCACGTCTAGATTCCAGCCTGGAGTGGACAACCGACGTTCCTTTGAGGTCTCAAAAGACCTAAGGAGGTCCTGTAGATCTTTGTTGGAGGAAAGATCCAAGCCTCTGTGGCGGAAAACCGCTGCCAACATACTTCTGTAACCCTTGATCGTAGGAGCTGATAGGGATTTTACGTTCCTTAGATGTAACAGGAAGTCAGCAATCTGGGTTACAGTGGTACTGGTTGAGGAAAACTGCATTGGCCTTGCACCAGCTTCGGAAGACTTCCCATTAAGACTGATAGACTCTGAGAGTGGATGTCGTCCTTGCTCTGGCAATCGTTCTGGCTGCCTCCTTCGAAAAGCCTCTAGTTCTTGAGAGACTTTCGATAGTCTGAAGGCAGTCAGACGAAGAGCGTGGAGGTTTGGGTGTACCTTCTTTACGTGAGGTTGACGCAGAAGGTCCACTCTAGGAGGAAGAGTCCTGGGAAACGTCGACCAGCCATTGCAGTACCTCGGTGAACCCTTCTCTCGCGGGTCAGAGGGGAGCAACCAACGTCAACCGTGTCCCTTTGTGAGAGGCGAACTTCTGAAGTACCCTGTTGACAATCTTGAACGGCGGGAATGCATACAGGTTGAGATGGGACCAATCCAGCAGAAAGGCATCCACGCGAACTGCTGTTGGGTCTGGAATCGGAGAACAATACAAGAGGAGCTTCTTGGTCATCGAGGTAGCGAATAGAACTATGGTTGGCAGACCCCACAGGGCCCAAAGTCTGCTGCAAACATTCTTGTGAAGGGTCCACTCTGTGGGGAAGACCTGACCCTTACGGCTGAGGCGATCTGCCATGACATTCATATCGCCCTGAATGAGCCTCGTTACCAGCGTGAGCTTTCGATCTTTGACCAAATGAGGAGGTCCCTTGCGATCTTGAACAACTTCCTCGAATGAGTCCCTCTCTGCTTGGAGATGTAAGCCAAGGCTGTGGTGTAGTCGGAGTTCACCTCCACCACCTTGTAAGCTGGAGGGACTTGAAGTTTATCAAGGCCAGATGAACTGCCAACAACTCCTTGCAATAGATGTGAAGTGTCCTTTGCTCCTGATTCCATGTTCCCGAGCATTCCTGTCCGTCCAGTGTCGCACCCCAGCCCGTGTCCGATGCGTCCGAGAAGAGACGGTGGTCGGGGGTCTGAACAGCCAAAGGTAGACCTTCCTTGAGAAGAATGCTGTTCTTCCACCACGTTAGAGTAGACCTCATCTCTTCGGAAACAGGAACTGAGCCCGTCTCTAGCGTCATGTCCTTTATCCAGTGAGCAGCTAGATGATACTGAAGGGGGCGGAGGTGGAGTCTCCCTAACTCGATGAACAGGGCCAGCGATGAAAGTGTCCCTGTTAGACTCATCCCCTGCCTGACTAAGCATCGGTTCCTTCTCAGCATGCTCTGGATGCATTCTAGGGCTTGGAAGATCCTTGGGGCCGACGGACAAGTCCAAAAAGCTCGACTCTGAAGATCCATACCCAAGGAAACAATGGTCTGGGATGGAACGAGCTGAGACTCCTCAAAATTGACCAGGAGGCCCAGTTCCTTGGTCAGATCCATAGTCCATTTGAAAATCTCCAGACAGCGACGACTTGTGGGAGCTCTTAAAAGCCAGTCGTCTGACGGAGCCGGACACAAGATCATGATACTGCTGCACAGTCTGTAAACTGACAATCATGGGCAAGCGAGGAAGTACAGTGACAACCCGAATCTGTCTAGACTATCTGGGTCGTACAGACAACTCCTTAACGGGTTGCTGAGGTTGCCGCACTGCGTCACAACAAGTCCCTTCTGTTGGTTGTTGAACGTCTTCCCCGTGACACATTGACTTCGTAAACAAAAATCCTCTAACAAGGACTAAGCTTGGACTGCATGTCATGCAACACAGCTCAAGGTCTATGGGAGCAGGTGTGGTAACAGACGGGATTAGCGGCTGAAGTGAAACCATTACCTTCCCTGTAAGCATGTTATGCTTAAATAAAAGTCCATAAGAGGTTATGCAGCTAAAGGCTCCCTCCAAATGACAAAGTCCTCAAGGGAATATCAGAAGGAGGGAGAAAAGAACTTTCTCATCTACAGGGACCTTATCCTAGAAAAGCTAAGTTCTCTGAGTGAGGGTTCACTGGTGCAAAAGCAGCAGACTAGAAGGCAATGTTATGAAACTGCTTGACAGTCTAGTGAGTTGGCAACAACCCAAGATATGTTGAGAAGCATGCGGTAAGGTATGCAGAGCATGATGAATGCAGAGTATGCTGTATGCAGAGCATGCTGTATGTAGAGCATGTTGTATGCATAGCATGCTGAAAGCAGAGCATGCTGTATGCAGAGCATGTTGTATGCAGAGCATGTTGTATGCAGAGCATGCTGAATGCAGAGCATGCTGAATGCTGAGCATGTAGTAAGCAGAGCCTGCTGTAAGCAGAGCCTGCTGTAAGGAAAGCAGAGCGTGTGCATGGCGTTTAACATTTCTCAGAAATTCCATGACCAGTGCTAGAGTGCTTTATGCATGCTTGCATGGGATTTAAAAATCAACATAATGTTTACCTTACATTCATAACTCATGATTCATATTGTTGCCATGGTTAGAAAATGGAGGTAAGGAATGCTGAACAGCAGAGTCAGAACGAGCTGGAACAACAACAGTGGAAGGTGCAGAATCAGGGTGCACGGGTTGAGCTCGGTGCAGCAGCTGAGGAGACTGACTCACAGATGGAAGAGGTTGTACCTCCACCGAGAGTTGCACCACCGGTGGAGCAGCCAGGGGAGGAGGAGGAAGAGTGGGGTAATCCTCCTGATCCCAAACCGAAGGTTGCCTTAAAGAAGGCTGAGGCTGAACAACACTGGGAACAGCGAACACAGAAAGAGGTTCAACATCGTACGCCTGGCAGATGGTGCTGCGACTGGGTGCAGCGAGTGCAGGCGGGTTGAGCACAGGCTGAAAGGGTGCAGGGGAGGTGCAACACTCTCAGCCCGACACTCACACAACAGGTCCGAAAGCTGTGCTTGCATGGACTGTAGTAGAGTCTACAACATCGTACGCCTGGCAGATGGTGCTGCGACTGGGTGCAGCGAGTGCAGGCGGGTTGAGCACAGGCTGAACGGGTGCAGGGGAGGTGCAACACTCTCAGCCCGACACTCACACAACAGGTCCGAAAGCTGTGCTTGCATGGACTGTAGTAGAGACTACAACATCGTACGCCTGGCAGATGGTGCTGCGACTGGGTGCAGCGAGTGCAGGCGGGTGCAGCACAGGCTGAACGGGTGCAGCCGGTTGGTGCACCACCGGTGCAGGCGGGTGCAGCACAGGCTGAACGGGTGCAGGCGGTTGGTGCACCACCGGTGCAGGAGGAGGAGGAGGTGCAACACTCTCAGCACGACACTCACGCATCAGGTCCGAAAGCTGTGCTTGCATGGACTGTAGTAGAGTCCACAACATCGTACGCCTGGCAGGTGGTACTGCGATCAGGCGGAGCGAGCATAGGGGGGGGGGAGTGTAGGCGCACTCTCAGCCCGACAAACTGATGACTGAGGAGAGACAGAGCTAACCCAATGACTGCATCCGGGTTGTTGAACTTTACTTCGTACGTCTGGCATAGGTCTGGACTTTACGTTTAAGAGGTCTTGAGACCTGAGACCAGCGTAACTCTGCCTTTATTTTCTCCTCTAAATCTCTTCTGCAGACGAGCAAAATAAGGGCTCAATCGTCTGCGGGTGGGAGTGACGGTCTCGGTAAGACACGCCCACAACCACCGAGGATACTTCTGTGCGCCGATCAAGGCCTGCCGAACCCTTATGCCCTTCGACATTGCTTCTCCCCTGGGCTTGGGAGCTTGCAAGAGGTCCCGGACTGGGAGGACGACTGGCGCGCACAAAAGTACCCTCACGCATAACACTGACATACTTTGCACTAATCACTTATCACTTTGATTTCTGTTTGCACTTATTTCACTGAACTCGAAACTTTAAGTGGTTTGTACCTGAAACACGCAATTCTATCCTTCTCAAAAGTTAGTAATTGCGAAAACAGAATTACAATGTAACAGAAAAATCTAATGAAAGAAAATTCAGTGGCTGGAAAGAGACTAAACACTAGATCACTCTAGAAACGTTTAGTTTCTTCCCCTAAAGAGACTAGGGATAAGAGCAAAACGATAACGACGTTACTCGTACGCCTGGCAGGCTTGAGGGAAACGTTTATCCTCTTTCTCCCTCCGTCTCTATCTCTCTCTCTCTCTCTCTCTCTCTCTCTCTCTCTCTCTCTCTTGACTTAGAACCTGAGAGAAGAGCCCAATCATATATATCGTTAAAACATATTATTGTTAAAGGAAAAAACTGAAATATTTCCCAAAAAGAAAAGTTCCTTATTAGGATCAAAACCATTAAGTTAAGAAAGAATGAACAAAACGCTAGAAACGGTTACTCTTTACTGCAATGTGAAACCGTGAACATTCTTTCTCTATCGTAACGATAGAGTGCAAGTTGAAACGTTCTGAACGTCAACAACTGCCGAGACAAACAAAACGTTAGTTCAACTTTGAAAAAATACGAGACTATCAAAGAAATTCTTTCAAAGACATTAAAATAGCATAATATGTTAACAGGTAAAACCGAAATGACGGGCTCACGATAATTAACTTCGGTACCAAGAAAAGACCGCCTACTATTAGGAAGGTCGAATATAAACAAATATAAAAATTAATTTTAATAAGTTTATAATAAAAGGAAGTTAATCGAAGAGGCCTATAAGAGGCGGAGAGATATAAAATAAATCTATAACTTTTGTTAAGCAAAATTAAGAAAGAGAGTCTATACTCTCTTAGACACCAACACTTCCGTCTAAGGGAAGGGTCGGCCATTTAAAGGTGAACGAGAGTTCATACTCTCTTCGTCACCATAATTAATCAAATTAATTCCAAAAGCTAACTAAGCTAATATAGAAGTTTCCAGTAAAGCGACAGCCGAAATCAAAGAGAAATACTTCACCAAAGTCGTGAAAATACTCCAAGAACATAAGCGTATCCCAGAACGTCTTGTCAGAAGCACGACAGAGGAATAATTGAGGAGGTGTCAACAAGAAGTACTTGAGTACCTGGCCACAGGTGGCGCTGGTAAGAACACCCCCTTCTAGTATTGTGATAGCTGGCGTATCCCTCCATAGAATTCTGTCGGGCAACAGAGTTGACAGCTACATGATTATCGGGTAAGTTTAATATTGAAAATTTTTGGGCTGTACACTCAACTTGAATAAAGTCTACATTTTTTTATTATTCCAAACACAATTACTACAATCTTCCTTGCTTGGCATGAATATTGTACTTACATAAACCTATGGGATCAAATTCATAATCATATTATACTATTAGCACCCTATGGAACAAAGTTATTAAATCTCTCTACACTGTCCCTTAGGCTCAAGTAGTCAGTGGATGTCATGCATAGAAGAAAAAGAAGGATTCAAATATATACAGGAGAGAAACCGGAAGGGGAAACGTGCAAGAAATCTTGGGGAAGGATATAAAGTTTACTATGCAAGGGAAAATACAAGGAGAAATGTGGGAGGAATTATTCTAGATTTAGATTTGCAGGAAAATGTCGGAAATCAAGCTCATGATAAAGATAATATGGCATATCCTCTCGGCACGCGTCCCTTAAAGGCGTGGCGAAAAACAGGATGAATTTAGAGGGAAACTACTAGAATACATAGGAAGAGCTCGAAGGAGTGAACTGCTAGTGTTATCTGGGGATAAGCGTTTTGGAAGAAACAATCAGGAAGGTGAAAGACTGATGGAATTAGCAGAAGCTATGAATTGTCATGAATACAGAAGTTTGAGAAAAGGAGAAGTCATTGGGTAACTTATAAAATGGACAAAATGTTTCAAAGATTGACTTTGTGTTAGATAGCCAGGAAAACCATTACGGATTGTAAGATTACAAATAAATCCATAGAACCTCATAAACTGGTAGTGGCAGATTTCAGGCTGAAAGCAATAAGGAAAGGAAAGACCCCAGCCACAAATAGGATCAAAACTTAACTAAAGGGGGGTATAAGGTACAAGAGTTCAGAGGCAAAGTGGAAGGAGCCAGAGAAGAGATACATAAATGGAAGGTCAGAATTGCCTGAAAGGATATGGCATGTTACGAGATAGTGGTACCAGCATCAGCAGAGGTGTGTGGGAAGCCAAATTGTATACAGCATCATGAAAAAGAACATGGTGGCGGAAACAAGAGGTTCAAACACCGGTAAAAAAAAAGTATAACCAGACGACAGTGGGAAAAAGATAACCACCAATCGAAAGAAGAATATAGACGGACAAAGAGGGAAATGAAGAGATTGCAAAATGAGAAACCAGGAGAGAGTAATATGCGATAATGGGAACACCAGAAGGGGGAAAGATAATCTAAAGAATGGCAGAAGTGGAAATATAAGGCAGGCTGGATGTAGGAGATAGGAATTACCAAAGATGGAGATGGAAATTCCTCACTTGAGGTAGAAGACAAGAGAAGATGGTAAGACTATTTCTTACAACTATTTAATACTAAGAAGGAGTAAGAAACACAGGAAAATGTTCCTTCTTCTATGCATCAAGTAATGTTGAGAATGCTATAAAGAAAGAAAATTAAATATAAAGCTGCAGGAAAGTCTGAGGTAACAATAGAAATGACTAAGGGATTGAAAAACCTAGACAAAGAGTAAAGTCTAGGGAAGCTCATCTGATATACTAAGGTCATGTAATAAGAAGGAGTTGGAACCAATCAAGAGAGCTAAGAACATGCCAGTGATGGGGAGGAGGATTGTCGGGCGACAGCAGATCAGACGGATGGACGTGGCGAGAGGGGATATGGCTTTAGTGCGACTGAGGGAAGATGCAATGGACAGATAGAAAAAAGTTGACTTGAGCGGACAACCCTGCAGTACAGTGGGATTAATATGATAAAAAAAAGAATGAACTGGATATAAAATTTACGCCTTAAGCCAATCACCGGGCCCTACAATGCAAATTAATTTATCATGCCCTTACACTCACAAGATTTGGTTATCATTTTAACCTATAAAGCCAATCACAATTTCACTTAATAACATCTAAGAGATAGTTCTTGATAAAAAAGTGAATCATATTAATACAGCCAATATTTGTTAGGTTGCAATGAATATATAAACTTTCTAATTGTGATCGTTTCAACTATTTCGACATCTACTCCTTCAATTCAAACATTCTGCCATTTCGGGCAAACTAGATTGTTCAAAAACTTTCCAGTATTTCTCCGGATCTTGCCTCGAGGAAGAAGTGCATATCATCATCGGGGTCTCCTGAAATGGAAAATCCTACATTAGAGCATTGCTGGAAATTTGGAAAATGTTGCTGTTCCACAGAATAGCTTGCAATGGGTAAGAATAATCAAAGACTGGCTTTACTGTTCTGTCAATTTTCTCTGATACTGTACTTCATTATCCATTTTAATCATGTAAGCGCCCTAACACATTTGAGCAGATTGTAAATTTTCTTAGTTCCAAATAAAGTGTTGAGAGAAGGACCCAGTTTCATTACAACCTCCTTTATCTTAATTTATCCAACGCATCCTTGAAGAGAGAGTATTTAATGCTAATTATTTATCACCGTGAATATGCCAACAGGTTATGAGCCAAGGTTATTGGCAAAACCATTTGATGGCGATGCCAATAATCATGATATACAGGAAGACTCTGTGGCCACAATGCACATTCTCAACTTGCATTCAACATGTCATAAATAAGCTGACAAACGGCCAAATAACATTAATTTAACAACATACATACATTCATATACCAAGGCACTTCCCCCAATTTTGGGGGGTAGCCGACATCAACAAATGAAACAAAAACAAAAAAGGGGACCTCTACTCTCTACGTTCCTCCCAAGAGCAAAACAAACTGTATGACTACCTAACAAACTGTTTTGATAGTCTCTCCCATGGGCTAATAAAACCGGAGGCTTGAGATGACGGAGTAGAAGCTATCAAGTTAATGAGACGATATTACCTTAGGGATATATCACAGGGTTTAAGCTTTATGGAAATCATTTACATATAAATGGAAGATAATAATGCTGATGTATCATAAGCTACAACAGATAAAGCTTTGCCGCCGCATAAGGAACGAGGCGAGGCAATTAATGACGACCTGATGGTTGTGTGTACATTAACCCTTTTACCCCCAGGCTCTTTGGAAATTTCCAACCCTTAACCCCCAAGGGGTTATTTTTTTCCCAGAACATTTTGCAGTATATTTTTTTTTAAATTGCTCTAACAGCCTTAATTTTTGTCATAGAGAGGTCAAGTTGGTCTCATTCTCTTGGAAAATGCCTGAATTTTCTCAAAAAATTATCAAAAATATGGAAAAGAAATTTTATAGCATTTTTTTGCAAGGACGTACCGGTACGTCTTTGTGGGTAAAGGGATGGCTTTTGTGAAACGTACCAGTACGTCCTTAGGGGGTAAAAGAGTTAAAAATGAGTAAAAACAAAAATGCTTCAGCGAGATATTTTGCGTCTAAAGCATACCTACTACTACATGTGGCACTCACCTTTAATCTGTAGTTGAAAAGATCCGATTCCTGTACTGTCGGTTCCCTCTTTGACCGCTGATTTGCAGGGCACCTGTAAACAATACCAAATTAGTTACAGAACTTTATAAACAGTAAACTAATAAAATTGATATCAAAGTCATACGGATAAGTCTCTAAGTCTCCCCACATACAAAAAAAAGTCACTAACTCTATATAGTAAATTCAACAGTGAACTCCAAAATAGATTTAGTGTTTCAATAACATTACACAGGAGGATACACAATGTGTATTTTGTAAACATCCAATAGCTAAATTTATAAACTATAAATAGAGTCAATTATTACTCAATCATAACAGCTGAGGCCGGTGGATTGGGCAACTTGGCCAAAAGGAAGCCAGTAAAAAGAAAATCACTTGACTAAATTATAAACCTTTCTGTTTTGCAGTTAAGGTTTAAGATATGATTTTACTGAACTATGCAAGTAGAGCTTATGCAAAAAAACTCCCAATCTTTTCCTATCACCTACTCTGCATTGGCTAGCGTGGTGATAAAAACTGGCAAAAGGCACTGACATGCGTAAAGCCTTTGTCATGCAGTGGACTAGAAACAGCTGCAATTATTGTTGTCGTTGTTATAAATAGCTAATAAAAGCAATGTTAGGAAATGTCACAGGAAGTACAATGAAAGGCAAAACTTAAGAGGCAAATTTCAAATGCATCAACTGCATTATTACAGGTACAAAGTATCAAAATGGGGAAATCTATGAAGGGTTAGTCAAAAATTCTATCTCATACTTTTAAGATTTTGACAATTGCCCCAAGTGTCAAATACAGTAACTGACATTTCTTTTGCATTTCAGCAACACGCACTTGTGACAAATACCAATTTTCACTGTTAATATTACAGGTAGTAGGTTGGCCAAGGCACCAGCCACTCGTTCATACTAACTAGAGTGTTACAGGGTCCTTTGACTGGCCAGACAGTACTACATTGAATCCCGTTCTGGTTATGGCTCAGTTTTCCTTTGCCGACACATACACCGAATAGTCTGGCATATTCTTTCCACAGTCTCATCTGTCCTCATACACATGACAACACTTAAGCTAAACAAACAATTCTTCTTCTTTGCTCAAAGGGTTAATTTCTATATTGTAATTGTTCAGTAGCTACTTTCCACTTACTAAGGGTAGAAGAGAAAGGAGCTCTTCTAGGCCACTCCAAAATCAAACCATTGTTCTCTAGTCTTGGGTAGTGCCATAACCTCTGTATCATGGTCTTTCACTGTCTTTGAATAGAGATCTCTTGCTTTAGGGAACACTAAGGCACACCATTCTATCTGTTTCCTCATTTCCTTTCTTCACTGAGCTATTTTTCCTATTGGAACCTTTGGGCTTATAAAATCCTACTTTTCCAACTAGGGTTCTAGCTTAGCTAGTAATAGTAATATTAATAAAAGAGAAATCCTACACTTTGCCTTATACATTTATTGGAATGCTTTAATTATACACATGAACTTGTCACAAATCAGAGTTTCAAAGTTGAACCTAAACATCAAAATTTCTACGAGGAAGAATCCACCCCAGTATACCATCTATTTCAGTTTCATAAGCTGGACAAGGGAAGCATTGTGGACTGTTTTCTAGTTCTTATTATGGTACTCCTTGAATTCTCACAGGTAATCAATAAATCCCTCTTTCCAGGGATCAATGAATGAACTGACTCTGGTCTCTAAATAACCAAAAATTATAACACAATTCATAAAAATAATTTACCTTTCAAAAAGCCATGATAGTTTTATCTCTTTAATTTCCCAATTACGAAAATATATCCCATGAGGTTGCGGATATACCTTCATCCCTTGCCTAAGATCTCAGAAATGAACTATAATATTATTATTACTACTAGCTAAGCTAAAACCCTAGTTGGAAAAAGCAGGATGCTATAAGCCCTGGGGTTCAACAGGGGAAAAAAAGCTAAGTGAGGATAGGAAACAAGGAAATAAATATACTATAAATGAAGTCATGAATACTTTAAATGAAATATCTTAAGATCAGTGTCATCAAAATAGATCTTTCATATATAAGCTATATAAAAAAAAAAAAAAAAAAAAAAAAAAAAAAAAAAAAGAGGAAGAAAAATAAGATAAAATACAGTAGTGTGCCCGAGAGTACCCTCAAGCAAGAGAATATAATAGCAAGAAGGCTTGGATTACTATAAAAGAACTGATCATTGAACAGAACACTTGAACAAGAGTACCTGCCATAACACCAGACAAAGCAGCAAACCAGCTACTATTCAACAAGGGTAGCTGCCATGACACCCAGCAGAGCAGCCAACCAGCTACTACCCAACAAGAGTAGCTACCATGACACCAGACAAAGCAGCAAACCAGCTACTACTCAACAAGAGTAGCTGCCATAACCCCAGACAAAGCAGCTAACCAGCTACTACTCAACAAGAGTAGCTGCCATAACCCCAGACAAAGCAGCAAACCAGCTACTACTCAACAAGAGTAGCTGCCATAACCCCAGACAAAGCAGCTAACCAGCTACTACTCGAACAAGAGTACCTGCCATGACACCAGACAGAGCAGCAAACCAGCTACTACTCGAACAAGAGTACCTGCCATGACACCAGACAGAGCAGCAAACCAGCTACTACTCGAACAAGAGTACCTGCCATGACACCAGACAGAGCAGCAAACCAGCTACTACTCGAACAAGAGTACCTGCCATGACACCAGAAAGAGCAGCAAACCAGCTACTACTTGAACAAGAGTAGCTGCCATGACACCCGACAAAGCAGCAAACCAGCAGCTACGACTCGAAATAAACCGCCCAACAAAGAACGAGTATACCCCAAGAAAGCGAAGTATGAAATGGACCACATCAGGTGAGCAAGTTCTCTTGCTTGAGGGTACACTCTGGCACACTATTCTTATCTAATTTCTCTTCCTCTTGTTTTGTTAAAAGTATTTGTAGTTTAAATAGGAATTAATTATTTAAATGCTGTTAGGGTCCTTAAAATATTTCACTTTTCCTTCTTTCCTTTCCTCGCTTGGCTATTTTCCCTGTTGGGGCCCCCAGGCTTAAAGCATTCTGCTTTTCCAACTAGGATTGTAGCTTAGCAATTAATAATAATAATCTGAAACTAATACCACTTCCCTCTCGCACATTTGATATAATATTACAGCAGTGAATGTCATGCAAACATACACTACACTACAGTACATCATGATATATACAGATCTAATTATGTATGTCTAAATACCAACGTCAAAAAAGAAAGCATTAAAATTCACAAAGAATTAACTGCGTTATGAAGTGAAAAGCGAATCGATTACCCGGCCGCAAATTTGAATTACTTGCAAGGTTGTTGTGACATCACTGCAGGAACATAATGACTGAGCTGTTGTAAGAATTATAAATTGGTGATTTGTTCACTAACCAAACAACCTAAGAATTAAAGAGCAGCAGCTATGAATACGAATAGTATCAGTGTTGATGTAGTAGCATGTTCCCTGGGACACTGCCACATGCATTAATGATAATCAATCAATTGTTTTAATGTGGTAGCCATTTTTATTATTGATAATCTTCTTGCTTGAAAAGGAAAAGGGTGATTACATTAACTCTTATTTAGCCTTTTGGAACCGTCAAATCCTAGTGATTGCCAGCCTGGGTTTCAAGTCCCACTCAAACTTGACAGTTTCTTTTAGTATCTGCAACCTCGCCATTCCCTGGCCCTGCCTGGTCCTAGCTTGGGAGGAGAGGGGGCTTGGATGCTGATCACATTCATATATGGTCCGTCTCTATGGCATTGTCACTGACCATGGCCTCTGCCACTTATAAGTAGCCTTTAGAACTTTAATTGTTTTTAATCAAGACCCTATGATAAATACAGGACTGTCAAGACAATTTCTAACAGTATTCAACTGGTCTGGTAAAAATAAATGTTCGTGTGAAGACAAATAATTTGACATTTATCATATATACACGATTAGTAAATTTAACATTGGGGACACGGATGTGTCATGTAAAAATATTTCGATTTTTCAGTCTCCTATTCACAGTAAACCTTTAATACATAAAACATTTCTTTGAAACATTTACTACGGTTTAAGCCGACATAATTTGAGCTCACTTTGATAGAGTTCTGATCTGTGATTTCAACGCCTTACTGTTGTTACAAGCATCAAATTCCGAAGTATGCCAGTAGTGTTCAAATATCTGATCTAAAGAGTTCATTTGGTGATTGATTGACTGATTTCAAGTTTTCAGGCATCCTGACTTCTAAGGTCATTGACGCCGGTCATTTGGTGAACTATTCACATTTAAGAACACTATGATGTTTAACTAGTTGAAATTACTCTATTCTAATATTGATAGTTATAAAGTGCACAGGCAAAAAGTAAGGCAATCAGGTCATTCAACCCTTTTACCCCCAAAGGACGTACTGGTACGTTTCACAAAACTCATCCCTTTACCCCCACGGACGTACCGGTACGTCCTTGCAAAAAAATGTTATTTTTATTAATAAAATAAATTTTTGAATATACTTACCCGATAATCATGTAGCTGTCAACTCCGTTGCCCGACAGAATTCTATGGAGGGATACGCCAGCTATCACAATACTAGAAGGGGGTGTATTTACCAGCGCCACCTGTGGCCAGGTACTCAAGTACTTCTTGTTGACACCTCCTCAATTATTCCTCGGTCCACTGGTTCTCTATGGGGAGGAAGGGAGGGTCGATTAAATCATGATTATCGGGTAAGTATATTCAAAAATTTATTTTATTAATAAAAATAACATTTTTCAATATTAAACTTACCCGATAATCATGTAGCTGATTCACACCCAGGGGGGTGGGTGAAAAACCAGTGTACAAGACTAAAGGATAGCTAAGTATCCCGTATTTCATATAATCAGTTATCCACAATAACAATGAAATAATAAGTACCTGGTAAGGAAGTCGACTTGAACCGTTACTCTGCCTTTAATAAGATCGTCTTCCTTACTGAGCGCAGCGTTCCTCTTGGGAGGCTGAATCAACTCAAAGGTGCTAAAGTATACAGGGCTGCAACCCATACTAAAGGACCTCATCACAACCTTTAACCTTGGCGCTTCTCAAGAAAGAATTGACCACCCGCCAAATCAACAAGGATGTGGAAGGCTTCTTAGCCGACCGTACAACCCATAAAAAGTATTCAAGAGAAAGGTTAAAAAGTTATGGGATTATGGGAATGTAGTGGCTGAGCCCTCGCCTACTACTGCATTCGTTGCTACGAATGGACCCAGGGTGTAGCAGTACTCGTAAAGAGACTGGACATCTTTGAGATAGCATGATGCGAACACTGACTTGCTTCTCCAATAGGTTGCATCCATAACACTCTGCAGAGAACGGTTCTGTTTGAAGGCCACTGAAGTAGCCACAGCTCTCACTTCATGTGTCCTTACCTTCAGCAAAGCAAGGTCTTCTTCCTTCAGATGAGAATTTGCTTCTCTAATCAGAAGCCTGATGTAGTAAGAAACTGAGTTCTTAGACATTGGTAGAGAAGGCTTCTTGATAGCACACCATAAGGCTTCTGATTGTCCTCGTAATGGTTTTGACCTTCTTAGATAGTACTTAAGAGCTCTAACTGGGCAAAGTACTCTCTCCAGTTCGTTCCCCACCATGTTGGACAGGCTTGGGATCTCGAACGACTTAGGCAAAGGACGGGAAGGAAGCTCGTTTTTAGCCAAAAAACCGAGCTGCAAGGAACATGTAGCCGTTTCAGATGTGAAACCTATGTTCCTGCTGAAGGCGTGGATCTCACTTACTCTTTTACCTGTTGCTAAGCACACGAGGAAAAGAGTTTTTAATGTGAGGTCCTTAAAAGAGGCTGATTGGAGCGGTTCAAATCCTGATGACATTAGGAACCTTAGGACCACGTCTAGATTCCAGCCTGGAGTGGACAACCGACGTTCCTTTGAGGTCTCAAAAGACCTAAGGAGGTCCTGTAGATCTTTGTTGGAGGAAAGATCCAAGCCTCTGTGGCGGAAAACCGCTGCCAACATACTTCTGTAACCCTTGATCGTAGGAGCTGATAGGGATCTTACGTTCCTTAGATGTAACAGGAAGTCAGCAATCTGGGTTACAGTGGTACTGGTTGAGGAAACTGCATTGGCCTTGCACCAGCTTCGTAAGACTTCCCATTAAGACTGATAGACTCTGAGAGTGGATGTCGTCCTTGCTCTGGCAATCGCTCTGGCTGCCTCCTTCGAAAAGCCTCTAGCTCTTGAGAGTCTTTCGATAGACTGAAGGCAGTCAGACGAAGAGCGTGGAGGTTTGGGTGTACCTTCTTTACGTGAGGTTGACGCAGAAGGTCCACTCTAGGAGGAAGAGTCCTGGGAACGTCGACCAGCCATTGCAGTACCTCGGTGAACCATTCTCTCGCGGGCCAGAGGGGAGCAACCAACGTCAGCCGTGTCCCTTTGTGAGAGGCGAACTTCTGAAGTACCCTGTTGACAATCTTGAACGGCGGGAATGCATACAGGTCGAGATGGGACCAATCCAGCAGAAAGGCATCCACGCGAACTGCTGCTGGGTCTGGAATCGGAGAACAAAACAAGAGGAGCCTCTTGGTCATCGAGGTAGCGAATAGATCTATGGTTGGCTGACCCCACAGGGCCCAAAGTCTGCTGCAAACATTCTTGTGAAGGGTCCACTCTGTGGGGAAGACCTGACCCTTCCGGCTGAGGCGATCTGCCATGACATTCATATCGCCCTGAATGAGCCTCGTACCAGCGTGAGCTTTCGATCTTTTGACCAAATGAGGAGGTCCCTTGCGATCTCGAACAACTTCCTCGAATGAGTCCCTCCCTGCTTGGAGATGTAAGCCAAGGCTGTGGTGTAGTCGGAGTTCACCTCCACCACCTTGTTAAGCTGGAGGGACTTGAAGTTTATCAAGGCCAGATGAACTGCCAACAACTCCTTGCAATAGATGTGAAGTGTCCTTTGCTCCTGATTCCATGTTCCCGAGCATTCCTGTCCGTCCAGTGTCGCACCCCAGCCCGTGTCCGATGCGTCCGAGAAGAGACGGTGGTCGGGGGTCTGAACAGCCAATGGTAGACCTTCCTTGAGAAGAATGCTGTTCTTCCACCACGTTAGAGTAGACCACATCTCTTCGGAAACAGGAACTGAACCCGTCTCTAGCGTCATGTCCTTTATCCAGTGAGCAGCTAGATGATACTGAAGGGGGCGGAGGTGGAGTCTCCCTAACTCGATGAACAGGGCCAGCGATGAAAGTGTCCCTGTTAGACTCATCCACTGCCTGACTAAGCATCGGTTCCTTCTCAGCATGCTCTGGATGCATTCTAGGGCTTGGAAGATCCTTGGGGCCGACGGACAAGTCCGAAAAGCTCGACTCTGAAGATCCATACCCAAGGAGACAATGGTCTGGGATGGAACGAGCTGAGACTCCTCAAAATTGACCAGGAGGCCCAGTTCCTTGGTCAGATCCATAGTCCATTTGAAAATCTCCAGACAGCGACGACTTGTGGGAGCTCTTAAAAGCCAGTCGTCTGACGGAGCCGGACACAAGATCATGATACTGCTGCACAGTCTGTAAACTGTCAATCATGGGCAAGCGAGGAAGTACAGTGACAACCCGAATCTGTCTAGACTGTCTGGGTCGTACAGACAACTCCTTAACGGGTTGCTGAGGTTGCCGCACTGCGTCACAACAAGTCCCTTCTGTTGGTTGTTGAACGTCTTCCCCGTGACACATTGACTCCGTAAACAAAAAATTCTCTAACAAGGACTAAGCTTGGACTGCATGTCATGCAACACAGCTCAAGGTCTATGGGAGCAGGTGTGGTAACAGACGGGATTAGCGGCTGAAGTGGAACCATTACCTTCCCTGTAAGCATGTTATGCTTAAATAAAAGTCCATAAGAGGTTATGCAGCTAAAGGCTCCCTCCAAATGACAGAGTCCTCAAGGGAATATCAGAAGGAGGGAGAAAAGAACTTTCTCATCTACAGGGACCTTATCCTAGAAAAGCTAAGTTCTCTGAGTGAGGGTTCACTGGTGCAAAAGCAGCAGACTAGAAGGCAACGTAATGAAACTGCTTGACAGTCTAGTGAGTTGGCAACAACCCAAGATGTGTTGAGAAGCATGCGGTAAGGTATGCAGAGCATGATGTATGCAGAGTATGCTGTATGCAGAGCATGCTGTATGTAGAGCATGTTGTATGCAGAGCATGCTGAATGCAGAGCATGCTGTATGCAGAGCATGTTGTATGCAGAGCATGCTGAAAGCAGAGCATGCTGTATGCTGAGCATGTAGTAAGCAGAGCCTGCTGTAAGGAAAGCAGAGCGGGTGCATGGCGTTTAACATTTCTCAGAAATTCCATGACCAGTGCTAGAGTGCTTTATGCATGCTTGCATGGGGTTTAAACCATGGTATGAAAATGGAGGTAAGGTATGCTGAACAGCAGAGTCAGAACGAGCTGGAACAACAATAGTTGTGGTTTCCTCTTCAAGACTCCGATGAGGGAACACCTGAGGCTCAGTCTGCAAAGGCTGAATAAAAGACAAGCAGAAGGAAGGCGCATGGGTGGAGGAGGCTGACTCCTAGCATGAGTGGTTGAACCCAAGGGTTGCGCTTGCTGAGCGGTTGGCGGAAGCGGAGTAGCAAGTTCCAGTTCCTGTGGTGTGAGCGGAGCGCGATGAGGAAGAGGCTGCGCAGAACAAGGTAAATGTCTCGCAAGCTGAGGCTCCTGAGGCGCAAGGCTAAGGTGTTGTGGTGCTTGCCTTGTAGAGGGTTGAGCTCGCTGCAGCGAGAGCTGAGGAGACTGACTCATGGACGGGAGAGGTTGTTGTACCTCAACCGAGTGTTGCATCACTGGTGGAGCAGCAAGTGGAGGCGGAGGAAGAGAGGTATAATCCTCCTGATCCCAATGTAAAGGTTGCCTTAAGGAAGGCGGAGGCTGAACACCACAGGGAACAGCAAACTCAGCACGTGGCTCAACATCATACGCCTGGCAGGTGGAACTGCTGGCAGGTGGTACTGCGATCAGGCGGAGCGAGTGTAGGTGGAGGGAGTGTAGGCGGAGGCGGAGGAGCAACACTCTCAGCCCGACACTCACGCATCAAGTCCGAAAGCTGTGCTTGCATGGACTGTAGTAGAGTCCACAACATCGTACGCCTGGCAGATGGTACTGTGATCAGGCGGAGCGAGTGTAGGTGGAGGGAGTGTAGGCGGAGGCGGAGGAGCAACACTCTCAGCCCGACACTCACGCATCAAGTCCGAAAGCTGTGCTTGCATGGACTGTAGTAGAGTTCACAACATCGTACGCCTGGCAGGTGGAACTGTGATCAGGCGGAGCGATCATAGGCGGGGGGGGGGGGGGGGGGGGGGGGGGGGGGGAGTGTAGGCGGAGGCGGAGGCGCAACACTCTCAGCCCGACACTCACGCATCAAGACCGAAAGTTGTGACTGAATGGACTGCAGTAGAGTTAACTTGGGGTCGGCAGACACTAAGTTCTGCTGAGGTAAAGCCTTAACAGCAGAGATCTGTTGTGGCAGAACCTTACTCCTCTTAGGCGGAGTGTAATCAACTGATGACTGAGGAGAGTCAGAGCTAACCCAATGACTGCATTCGGGTTGTGAACTTTAACTTCGTACGTCTGGCATAGGTCTGGACTTAACGTTTAAGAGGTCTTGAGACCTGAGACCAGCGTTACTCTGCCTTTATTTTCTCCCCTAATCTCTTCTGCAGACGAGCAAAATAAGGGCTCAATCGTCTGCGGGTGGGAGTGACGGTCTCGGTAAGACACGCCCACAACCACCGAGAATACTTCTGTGCGCCGATCAAGGCCTGCTGAACCCTTATGCCCTTCGACATTGCTTCTCCCCTGGGCTTGGGAGCTTGCAAGAGGTCCCGGACTGGGAGGACGACTGGCGCGCACAAAAGTACCCTCACGCACTAATCACTTATCACTTTGATTTCTGTTTGCACTTATTTCACTGAACTCGAAACTTTAAGTGGTTTGTACCTGAAATACGCAATTCTATCCTTTCTCAAAGTTAGTAATTGCGAAAACAGAATTACAATGTAACAGAAAAATCTAATGAAAGATAATTCAGTGGTTGGAAAGAGACTAAACACTAGATCACTCTAGAAACGTTTAGTTTCTTCCCCTAAAGAGACTAGGGAGAAGAGCAAAAAACGATAACGACGTTACTCGTACGCCTGGCAGGCTTGAATGAAACGTTTATCCTCTCTCTCCCTCCGTCTCTAACTCTCTCTCTCTCTCTCTCTCTTGACTTAGAACCTGAGAGAAGAGCCCAATCATATATATCGTTAAAACATATTATTGTTAAAGGAAAAAACTGAAAAGTTCCTTTATTAGGATCAAAACCATTAAGTTAAGAAAGAATGAACAAAACGCTAGACACGGTAACTCTTACTGCAACGTGAAACCGTGAACATTCTTTCTCTATCGTAACGATAGAGTGCAAGTTGAACGTTCTGAACGTCAACAACTGCAGAGACAAAACAAAACGTTAGTTCAACTTTGAAAACAGTACGAGACTGTCAAAGAAAATCTTTCAAACTCTGTGGCGGAAATAGCATAATATGTTAACAGGTAAAACCGAAATGACGGGCTCAAAGTTATTAACTTCGGTAAAAGACCGCCTACTATTAGGAAGGTCGAATATAAACAAATATAAAAATTAATTTTAATGAGTTTATAATAAAAGGAAGTTAATCGAAGAGGCCTATAAGAGGCGGAGAGATATAAAATAAATCTATAACTTTTGTTATGCAAAATTAAGAAAGAGAGTCTATACTCTCTTAGACACCAACACTTCCGTCTGAGGGAAGGGTCGGCCATTGAAAGGTGAACGAGAGTTCATACTCTCTCGTCACCATAATTAATCAAATTAATTCCAAAAGCTAACTAAGCTAATATAGAAGTTTCCAGTAAAGCGACAGCCGAAATCAAAGAGAAATACTTCACCAAAGTCGTGAAAATACTCCAAGAACATAAGCGTATCCCAGAACGTCTTGCCGGAAGCACGACAGAGGAATAATTGAGGAGGTGTCAACAAGAAGTACTTGAGTACCTGGCCACAGGTGGCGCTGGTAAATACACCCCCTTCTAGTATTGTGATAGCTGGCGTATCCCTCCATAGAATTCTGTCGGGCAACGGAGTTGACAGCTACATGATTATCGGGTAAGTTTAATATTGAAAAATGCTATTTAAATTTTTTTTTAGCATATTTTTGATAATTTTTTTAGAAACTTCAGGCATTTTCCAAGAGAATGAGACCAACCTGACCTCTCTATGACAAAAATTAAGGCTGTTAGAGCAATTTTAAAAAAATATATACTGCAAAATGTGTTTGAAAAAAAATAACCCTTGGGGGTTAAGGGTTGGATATTTCCAAATAGCCTGGGGGTAAAAGGGTTAATGGAAAAAACAACAGAAAAAAATAGGATTCTTTTGGACAAATTAAAAGAAATTGGAAGAATCTATTTTCAATATTAAACTTACCCGATAATCATGTAGCTGTCAACTCTCTGTTGCCCGACAGAATTCTATGGAGGGATACGCCAGCTATCACAATACTAGAAGGGGGTGTTCTTACCAGCGCCACCTGTGGCCAGGTACTCAAGTACTTCTTGTTGACACCTCCTCAATTATTCCTCTGTCGTGCTTCTGACAAGACGTTCTGGGATACGCTTATGTTCTTGGAGTATTTTCACGACTTTGGTGAAGTATTTCTCTTTGATTTCGGCTGTCGCTTTACTGGAAACTTCTATATTAGCTTAGTTAGCTTTTGGAATTAATTTGATTAATTATGGTGACGAAGAGAGTATGAACTCTCGTTCACCTTTAAATGGCCGACCCTTCCCTTAGACGGAAGTGTTGGTGTCTAAGAGAGTATAGACTCTCTTTCTTAATTTTGCTTAACAAAAGTTATAGATTTATTTTATATCTCTCCGCCTCTTATAGGCCTCTTCGATTAACTTCCTTTTATTATAAACTTATTAAAATTAATTTTTATATTTGTTTATATTCGACCTTCCTAATAGTAGGCGGTCTTTTCTTGGTACCGAAGTTAATTATCGTGAGCCCGTCATTTCGGTTTTACCTGTTAACATATTATGCTATTTTAATGTCTTTGAAAGAATTTCTTTGATAGTCTCGTATTTTTTCAAAGTTGAACTAACGTTTTGTTTGTCTCGGCAGTTGTTGACGTTCAGAACGTTTCAACTTGCACTCTATCGTTACGATAGAGAAAGAATGTTCACGGTTTCACATTGCAGTAAAGAGTAACCGTTTCTAGCGTTTTGTTCATTCTTTCTTAACTTAATGGTTTTGATCCTAATAAGGAACTTTTCTTTTTGGGAAATATTTCAGTTTTTTCCTTTAACAATAATATGTTTTAACGATATATATGATTGGGCTCTTCTCTCAGGTTCTAAGTCAAGAGAGAGAGAGAGAGAGAGAGAGAGAGAGAGAGAGAGAGAGAGAGATAGAGACGGAGGGAGAAAGAGGATAAACGTTTCCCTCAAGCCTGCCAGGCGTACGAGTAACGTCGTTATCGTTTTGCTCTTATCCCTAGTCTCTTTAGGGGAAGAAACTAAACGTTTCTAGAGTGATCTAGTGTTTAGTCTCTTTCCAGCCACTGAATTTTCTTTCATTAGATTTTTCTGTTACATTGTAATTCTGTTTTCGCAATTACTAACTTTTGAGAAGGATAGAATTGCGTGTTTCAGGTACAAACCACTTAAAGTTTCGAGTTCAGTGAAATAAGTGCAAACAGAAATCAAAGTGATAAGTGATTAGTGCAAAGTATGTCAGTGTTATGCGTGAGGGTACTTTTGTGCGCGCCAGTCGTCCTCCCAGTCCGGGACCTCTTGCAAGCTCCCAAGCCCAGGGGAGAAGCAATGTCGAAGGGCATAAGGGTTCGGCAGGCCTTGATCGGCGCACAGAAGTATCCTCGGTGGTTGTGGGCGTGTCTTACCGAGACCGTCACTCCCACCCGCAGACGATTGAGCCCTTATTTTGCTCGTCTGCAGAAGAGATTTAGAGGAGAAAATAAAGGCAGAGTTACGCTGGTCTCAGGTCTCAAGACCTCTTAAACGTAAAGTCCAGACCTATGCCAGACGTACGAAGTAAAGTTCAACAACCCGGATGCAGTCATTGGGTTAGCTCTGTCTCTCCTCAGTCATCAGTTTGTCGGGCTGAGAGTGCGCCTACACTCCCCCCCCCTATGCTCGCTCCGCCTGATCGCAGTACCACCTGCCAGGCGTACGATGTTGTGGACTCTACTACAGTCCATGCAAGCACAGCTTTCGGACCTGATGCGTGAGTGTCGTGCTGAGAGTGTTGCACCTCCTCCTCCTCCTGCACCGGTGGTGCACCAACCGCCTGCACCCGTTCAGCCTGTGCTGCACCCGCCTGCACCGGTGGTGCACCAACCGGCTGCACCCGTTCAGCCTGTGCTGCACCCGCCTGCACTCGCTGCACCCAGTCGCAGCACCATCTGCCAGGCGTACGATGTTGTAGTCTCTACTACAGTCCATGCAAGCACAGCTTTCGGACCTGTTGTGTGAGTGTCGGGCTGAGAGTGTTGCACCTCCCCTGCACCCGTTCAGCCTGTGCTCAACCCGCCTGCACTCGCTGCACCCAGTCGCAGCACCATCTGCCAGGCGTACGATGTTGTAGACTCTACTACAGTCCATGCAAGCACAGCTTTCGGACCTGTTGTGTGAGTGTCGGGCTGAGAGTGTTGCACCTCCCCTGCACCCTTTCAGCCTGTGCTCAACCCGCCTGCACTCGCTGCACCCAGTCGCAGCACCATCTGCCAGGCGTACGATGTTGAACCTCTTTCTGTGTTCGCTGTTCCCAGTGTTGTTCAGCCTCAGCCTTCTTTAAGGCAACCTTCGGTTTGGGATCAGGAGGATTACCCCACTCTTCCTCCTCCTCCCCTGGCTGCTCCACCGGTGGTGCAACTCTCGGTGGAGGTACAACCTCTTCCACCTGTGAGTCAGTCTCCTCAGCTGCTGCACCGAGCTCAACCCGTGCACCCTGATTCTGCACCTTCCACTGTTGTTGTTCCAGCTCGTTCTGACTCTGCTGTTCAGCATTCCTTACCTCCATTTTCTAACCATGGCAACAATATGAATCATGAGTTATGAATGTAAGGTAAACATTATGTTGATTTTTAAATCCCATGCAAGCATGCATAAAGCACTCTAGCACTGGTCATGGAATTTCTGAGAAATGTTAAACGCCATGCACACGCTCTGCTTTCCTTACAGCAGGCTCTGCTTACAGCAGGCTCTGCTTACTACATGCTCAGCATTCAGCATGCTCTGCATTCAGCATGCTCTGCATACAACATGCTCTGCATACAACATGCTCTGCATACAGCATGCTCTGCTTTCAGCATGCTATGCATACAACATGCTCTACATACAGCATGCTCTGCATACAGCATACTCTGCATTCATCATGCTCTGCATACCTTACCGCATGCTTCTCAACATATCTTGGGTTGTTGCCAACTCACTAGACTGTCAAGCAGTTTCATAACATTGCCTTCTAGTCTGCTGCTTTTGCACCAGTGAACCCTCACTCAGAGAACTTAGCTTTTCTAGGATAAGGTCCCTGTAGATGAGAAAGTTCTTTTCTCCCTCCTTCTGATATTCCCTTGAGGACTTTGTCATTTGGAGGGAGCCTTTAGCTGCATAACCTCTTATGGACTTTTATTTAAGCATAACATGCTTACAGGGAAGGTAATGGTTTCACTTCAGCCGCTAATCCCGTCTGTTACCACACCTGCTCCCATAGACCTTGAGCTGTGTTGCATGACATGCAGTCCAAGCTTAGTCCTTGTTAGAGGATTTTTGTTTACGAAGTCAATGTGTCACGGGGAAGACGTTCAACAACCAACAGAAGGGACTTGTTGTGACGCAGTGCGGCAACCTCAGCAACCCGTTAAGGAGTTGTCTGTACGACCCAGATAGTCTAGACAGATTCGGGTTGTCACTGTACTTCCTCGCTTGCCCATGATTGTCAGTTTACAGACTGTGCAGCAGTATCATGATCTTGTGTCCGGCTCCGTCAGACGACTGGCTTTTAAGAGCTCCCACAAGTCGTCGCTGTCTGGAGATTTTCAAATGGACTATGGATCTGACCAAGGAACTGGGCCTCCTGGTCAATTTTGAGGAGTCTCAGCTCGTTCCATCCCAGACCATTGTTTCCTTGGGTATGGATCTTCAGAGTCGAGCTTTTTGGACTTGTCCGTCGGCCCCAAGGATCTTCCAAGCCCTAGAATGCATCCAGAGCATGCTGAGAAGGAACCGATGCTTAGTCAGGCAGGGGATGAGTCTAACAGGGACACTTTCATCGCTGGCCCTGTTCATCGAGTTAGGGAGACTCCACCTACGCCCCCTTCAGTATCATCTAGCTGCTCACTGGATAAAGGACATGACGCTAGAGACGGGCTCAGTTCCTGTTTCCGAAGAGATGAGGTCTACTCTAACGTGGTGGAAGAACAGCATTCTTCTCAAGGAAGGTCTACCTTTGGCTGTTCAGACCCCCGACCACCGTCTCTTCTCGGACGCATCGGACACGGGCTGGGGTGCGACACTAGACGGACAGGAATGCTCGGGAACATGGAATCAGGAGCAAAGGACACTTCACATCTATTGCAAGGAGTTGTTGGCAGTTCATCTGGCCTTGATAAACTTCAAGTCCCTCCAGCTTACAAGGTGGTGGAGGTGAACTCCGACTACACCACAGCCTTGGCTTACATCTCCAAGCAGAGAGGGACTCATTCGAGGAAGTTGTTCAAGATCGCAAGGGACCTCCTCATTTGGTCAAAGATCGAAAGCTCACGCTGGTAACGAGGCTCATTCAGGGCGATATGAATGTCATGGCAGATCGCCTCAGCCGTAAGGGTCAGGTCTTCCCCACAGAGTGGACCCTTCACAAGAATGTTTGCAGCAGACTTTGGGCCCTGTGGGGTCTGCCAACCATAGTTCTATTCGCTACCTCGATGACCAAGAAGCTCCTCTTGTATTGTTCTCCGATTCCAGACCCAACAGCAGTTCGCGTGGATGCCTTTCTGCTGGATTGGTCCCATCTCAACCTGTATGCATTCCCGCCGTTCAAGATTGTCAACAGGGTACTTCAGAAGTTCGCCTCTCACAAAGGGACACGGTTGACGTTGGTTGCTCCCCTCTGACCCGCGAGAGAAGGGTTCACCGAGGTACTGCAATGGCTGGTCGACGTTTCCCAGGACTCTTCCTCCTAGAGTGGACCTTCTGCGTCAACCTCACGTAAAGAAGGTACACCCAAACCTCCACGCTCTTCGTCTGACTGCCTTCAGACTATCGAAAGTCTCTCAAGAACTAGAGGCTTTTCGAAGGAGGCAGCCAGAACGATTGCCAGAGCAAGGACGACATCCACTCTCAGAGTCTATCAGTCTTAATGGGAAGTCTTCCGAAGCTGGTGCAAGGCCAATGCAGTTTTCCTCAACCAGTACCACTGTAACCCAGATTGCTGACTTCCTGTTACATCTAAGGAACGTAAAATCCCTATCAGCTCCTACGATCAAGGGTTACAGAAGTATGTTGGCAGCGGTTTTCCGCCACAGAGGCTTGGATCTTTCCTCCAACAAAGATCTACAGGACCTCCTTAGGTCTTTTGAGACCTCAAAGGAACGTCGGTTGTCCACTCCAGGCTGGAATCTAGACGTGGTCCTAAGGTTCCTAATGTCATCAGGATTTGAACCGTTCCAATCAGCCTCTTTTAAGGACCTCACATTAGAAACTCTTTTCCTCGTGTGCTTAGCAACAGGTAAAAGAGTAAGTGAGATCCACGCCTTCAGCAGGAACATAGGTTTCACATCTGAAACGGCTACATGTTCCTTGCGGCTCGTTTTTTTTTGGCTAAAACGAGCTTCCTTCCCGTCCTTGCCCTAAGTCGTTCGAGATCCCAAACCTGTCCAACATGGTGGGGAACGAACTAGAGAGAGTACTTTGCCCTGTTAGAGCTCTTAAGTACTATTTAAGAAGGTCAATACCATTACGAGGACAATCAGAAGCCTTATGGTGTGCTATCAAGAAGCCTTCTCTACCAATGTCTAAGAACTCAGTTTCTTACTACATCAGGCTTCTGATTAGAGAAGCAAATTCTCATCTGAAGGAAGAAGACCTTGCTTTGCTGAAGGTAAGGACACATGAAGTGAGAGCTGTGGCTACTTCAGTGGCCTTCAAACAGAACCGTTCTCTGCAGAGTGTTATGGATGCAACCTATTGGAGAAGCAAGTCAGTGTTCGCATCATTCTATCTCAAAGATGTCCAGTCTCTTTACGAGTACTGCTACACCCTGGGTCCATTCGTAGCAACGAATGCAGTAGTAGGCGAGGGCTCAGCCACTACATTCCCATAATTCCATAACTTTTTAACCTTTCTCTTGAATACTTTTTATGGGTTGTTCGGTCGGCTAAGAAGCCTTCCACATCCTTGTTGATTTGGCGGGTGGTCAATTCTTTCTTGAGAAGCGCCGAGGTTAAAGGTTGTGATGAGGTCCTTTAGTATGGGTTGCAGCCCTGTATACTTTAGCACCTTTGGGTTGATTCAGCCTCCAAGAGGAACGCTGCGCTCAGTAAGGAAGTCGAACTTAAAAAAGAGACAGAGTAACGGTTCAATTCGACTTCCTTACCAGGTACTTATTATTTCATTGTTATTTGAGATAACTGTTATATGAAATATGGGATACTTAGCTATCCTTTAATCTTGTACACTGGTTTTCACCCACCCCCCTGGGTGTGAATCAGCTACATGATTATCGGGTAAGTTTAATATTGAAAAATGTTATTTTCATTAGTAAAATAAATTTTTGAATATACTTACCCGATAATCATGATTTAATTGACCCTCCCTTCCTCCCCATAGAGAACCAGTGGGACCGAGGAATAATTGAGGAGGTGTCAACAAGAAGTACTTGAGTACCTGGCCACAGGTGGCGCTGGTAAGAACACCCCCTTCTAGTATTGTGATAGCTGGCGTATCCCTCCATAGAATTCTGTCGGGCAACAGAGAGTTGACAGCTACATGATTATCGGGTAAGTATATTCAAAAATTTATTTTACTAATGAAAATAACATAATAATGTTGAATTTAAATTTGATTTAGTTTTTTGTACCTCATTTAGGGTTTATGATTGATTGATTGATGGAGGAGGAGGAGGAGGAGGAGGAGGAGGAGGAGGAGGAGGAGGAGGAGGAGGAGGAGGAGGAGGAGGAGGAGAGAGAGAGAGAGAGAGAGAGAGAGAGAGAGAGAGAGATACAATCTTTTTTTTCTAATTAGTTCAAATATGATTTACTGTGCATTAACGATGTGGATAATTTTCCATGATCAGACCTCTAACCCAGGTGCTATAGTCCATCTCTTTTAGCGATGCATATTTGCACCGACTCGCGGCGGTGCCCTTTTAGCTCGGAAAAGTTTCCTGGTCGATGATTGGTTAGAATTATCTTGTCCAACCAATCAGCGATCAGGGAACTTTTCCGCGCTAAAAGGGCACCGTTGCGATTCGGTGCAAATATGCATCGCTAAAAGAAATGGACTATAGCTTCCTCCTTCGTTACTTTTTAAAAGGGGCGTTTTTTAAAATTATATAAAAAATAATCCTCGTCTCTTACCTTGGAATTGATTATTGTACAGTAATCCTGGAGAACTTGGTTTTTTGCATTTAATTCATGCGGTTTCTTGGTGCGTTCTCTATTAGTGTACTTGCTGTTCAGTAGCTCGACTTACTTCAGCAAACTTTCATGATCTGAAAAGAAGATAATTCATGGATAAGCATGTCATGAAACACTTCTGAAAACAAGTAAAATCTATTGAATTGAAAAAAAAGAAAGCAATGATAAGAAAAAAAAAAGTCAGTGCAGTAAGCCAGTCTTTTCCAATGACTACACTGGAAGGTTATTCACCAATAATAAGATTATACATTAAAAGCATTGATGGCCACTCATAGGACTGCTAACACAGAACTCGTGTAATATATGTATCAAATTTGTACAAGTATATACATAATGGCCCCAGAATATAGTCATCATCATCTCCTTCTCGCCTATTGACACAAAGGGCCTCAGTTAGATTTCGCCAGTCGTCTCTATTTTGACCTTTTAAATCAATACAGTGATACCTCGGGATACAAAAGTTTCTGCTCACGAAAAGTTCAGGATACGAAAAGCAATACAAAGATTTTTATGCCCCAGTATACGAAAAAATTTTCAGGATACGAAAAGCTTACGAGATCCCAACCATTCACCGAGAGTACAGTACCTTTTTTTTCAGGGTATCAACCCTTAATTTAGGTGTACAGGTAACAATACACCTTCACTGATCCAAATGCTTTACATACAGTACCGTAACTTTTATACAGTAGTAAAGAAAATGGACCCTTTTCTTAGGGCTTGGAGGGAATAACTAGGCTATAATTACATTATTGAATAATCTCATGGTGGTTTCTGGAATGGATTAGGCTGTTTTTAACGGTTGGCTTAATTGTTGAATGATAGAAATGGCTGCATTGCATGTTTATTACTACAGTTTAGCGTGTTTATGAAAGAAAAGGTGTCTTTTCGTAAGGCTTGGAACGGATTAGGCTATTTACATGTAAAACGCGACTCAGGATACGAAAAAATCGGGATACGAAACCGTATCCTGAACGGATTACTTTCGTATCCTGAGGCATCACTGTACTTACCCATTCATCACCTCCCATCCCACTTCATGCTTCATAGTCCTCAGCCATGTAGGCCTGGGTCTTCCCACTCTTCTAGTGCCTTGTGGAGCCCACTTGAAATTTCAGTGAATTAATTTCACTTGGGGAGTGCCATAATTTTAGTACTTGCTTTCCTGTAAATATCAAAAACAAATCTTCTATTATTTCTATGCACTAAAACATCTAAAAATGGCAATTTACAATTATTCTCTTCTTCAATAGTGAATTTTATGGAGTATACTAAACTATTTAACTTTTCCAAAAAAATATTTAGATTCTCATATGTAGGCCAAACACAAAAATTATCGTCAACACAACGAAACCAAAAAAACCCTTTAGGCAAAATCGCTGGTAACAGTTTAACTTCGAAAAATTCCATGTAAAGGTTACTGAGTACTGGGGATAGGGGATTACCCATTGCCGTCGTATTCATAAAATTTGGCCTCTATAGTCTAGCAATGAGAATTGAACGTCATTTAAACCATTATTTGTTTTTTGCCAGGAATATATAAAAGGAATGAAATAACCGAGCTTCCGCAACCCTAAGAGGAAGACCTAAAAAAAATAATAGGTTCATTTTTATTAAGTGAAATAAATTTAGAAAATACAAAATGAATATTATACCTGATGTAGAGAAAATGACAAAGCAGCATAAAAGAAAGTAAACTCAAAATAGTTAGATTTATAGTACGAGCTATTGTAGAGGCTATGCCTCGTCCCTGAACCCGAAGAGAATTGAGAGCAAGAATGAAGGAAATAGGACCAGGGATACGGCAGAAGACTTCAAAGTAGGAGCAGATAAGGAATGAGGGTAAATTTGCAGCTTAAACTCTGGCTGGTTTCGTGATAAAGAAATGGTGTGGAATCCACAATAACCAGTAAAGTACAGGGAAGCAAAACCTATTATAACCCAAACCACCTAACCAGTATAGGGTAATCCCAACTTATTTCCTGGGTAAGCTTTGCCCACCTATACCAAGTTAAGCTTTAGTATTAGTCAAATTAACATATTCAGGTACCATCTGACCACAATAAAGGTAAATACTAAAGGTAAAATTCATCAAAAAACTATTTAAGTAATTAGCACAGGCTTAGGGTTGTGATGGGCGATGGAGTAACGTCGCTGACTGGTGAATGCCAGACTGGGGTTTGCGTCCCGCTCAAACTCGTTAGTTCCTTTGGTCGCTGCAACCTCGCCATCCTTGTGAGCTAAGGATGGGGTGGTTTGGGGGAGCCTATAGGTTTAACTGCTGAGTTATCAGCAACCATTGCCTGGCCCTCCTTCGTCCTACCTTAGGCGGAGTTCATAAGTATATATGGTCAGTCTTTAGTCTAGGGCATTGTCCAGCTTGCTAGGACAATGTCACTGTCCCTTGCCTCTGCCATTCATGAGCAGCCTTTAAACCTTAATTGTGCATAACCCATTCATCACAATTTGGAAACCTTAAGTAATGCTAATACCAAGTCTACAGTATACTGCTACTACAATTACGAAAAATAAGTCACTAAGGTTATTTTAGATATGAAAATAACGTAGGTTGAATAAATCTACTTTAAAATGGTTTCTTCTGCTTTAGAAATACAATCGAGGCCATAGCATGAGCAGTTTAAATCTACGGTAGGGTTGGCAGACAGATGACAAGAGGCCTTGTTGGCTAGTCTTGTTACGTCATATTCATAAAGAAAAGTAATTATTTATAATCAGCCCAGTAATTTAATTTACAATGGCAATCTTCTGGGATGGCCTTAGCTTATACCAGTCATCGGTAGAAACACAACAGCCAACTTTGTTACACAATTGTAGACAATCATGTACCTACTTACCAAGAGACTGATTCTCGATTAGTCTTGTCTTTGCCAGCAAATACCAAATAGTACGTCTTAGACAGTACACCGAGATGTTAGTTTATCATTTGGGTGTTTAAAAACATAATTAATTGCGTGAAAATACTTACAATAAGCTAATTGTAGCAGGAGAGACACGGTTTTCTTGAACGAAACTTGCCGCGCACTATCACAACACACATGTTAGGTCACGTGACTTTGTTTACATTTTTTGTCAACGTTCCAACAGACTTGCGAGCCACGAAGGGAACGCTATTTTAAACCGTTCCAACAGACTTGCGAGCCACGAAGGGAACTATTTTAAACCAAGGTCTATAGACCTTGTTTTAAACCATTTATCTATCATATACTTTCGTAAATCACAATTATATATTACAAATATCTTTAATATGTCATATTTCATCCAATTAATATCAAATTTGTCGTTACAGCTTCAATATTAGCCTTTCATTCTGACGTATAAAACACTGGATTTCAATTGTAAATGAATGGCATGGCCTTCAAATTTAATATAATTAATAACCAACGAATATTCAGTAATGCAAAATGCTGTCTAGATAAAAATCTAAATCTGGCATTATTTCACAGCAGGTAGTAGGTTGGCCAAGGTACCTGCCACCCGTCGAGATACTACTACTAGAGTGCTACTGGGACTTTGACTAACCAGATTATTATTATTATTATTATTATTATTATTATTATTATTATTATTATTATTATTATTGGCTAAGCTACAACCGTAGTTGGAAAAGCAGGATGCTATAAGCCCAGGGGCTCCAACAGGAAAAAATAGCCCAGTGAATAAAGGAAATGAATAAACTAAAAGAGAAGTAATGGACAATTGAAATAAAATACATCAAGAACAGTAAAAAAAAAATAGAAAAGATATTTCTTGTATAAACTAAAAACTTAAGAAAAAATAAGAGGAAAAGAAATAATGTAGAATAGTGTGTTCGAGTGTATCCTCAAGCAAGAGAACTCTAATCCAAGACGGGGTTCCCTTGCTTGAAGGTACACACGAGCATACTATGCTATCTATTTCCTTATTTCCTTTACTCACTTGGCTTTTATCCCTGTTGGAGCCCATATATGCCTTATAGCATCCTGCTTTTCCAACTAGGGTTGTAGCTTAGCTAATAATAATAATAATAATAATAATAATAATACGGGACGAATATATTAAAATAAGTAAATTATTTTTATTTGGAGTAATATATTCAATTCTTAATATATATGTATATATATATATATATATATATATATATATATATATATATACATATATATATATATATATATATATATATATATATATATATATATATATATATATATATATATATATATATATAAATTGATAATACAAATATATTAGAAGAGACTGATGCCAAATTTTCTCTTGGCAAGGATCCTTCATTAAAAAAAGAACTATTGTCTGAGCTTTAAAATTCTTCCATATAAAATATATATTTTATAAAATAATGCTACAAAATACAATTATATTTAAGAAATAAAGTGCATTAGATCCAATTCATGTTTTCTTTGACTGTAAAATTAGAAATCTTGAAGGGTTTTTAGTCATCTAGTTTGGTAACGTGGCAAAAAAGAATTTGGTGTTATGGCTTATAAAACATTAATATACAATTTTAAAGGCAATTTTAAGTCTTAGGATTTAATAGAGATGATGATTAAGGAATATTCCATCCTAGAGATAGGTATATAGAGATGAAAACCTTAAAAATAGAGATTTATCATTAGCAGACGAATTTATTTAGGGAAACAAAACTAAATTAAGAAAACAATATCTTATAAATTGGCCCATTCTACCATGTAAATTTTGGCTTTAATTTTGATACTACGGTTCCTGTATTCCATTTAATGATTTATCGATATTTATTATTCATTATAGGTTCATAATCTCAAGAAATTCATGGACACAGCGATGGTATGGACACCTATTGGCAGTAGAAGTAACTATTTATGTAGACACATATTTGATACTATATGGCAACTTTGTATATCCAAAAGAAGGTATTTTGTGCAAGATATGGACTATCCTATCATTGCAATATAAGACAAATACATTAGTAAATAAAATTACTTTTATTTGGAGTTATAATATATCCAATTTTGAAGGCAAATACTGAAAAGAGAACTAAAATAAAAAAATTTACTAGCCACTTCTAGCAACTTCAACCTTGCCCATTTTAGTCATCAAAATAGCTATTGTTCAAGTTTTAAAATTCTTATAGATAAAATATATTTTATGTACAGAAATAATATAAAAAATATTTATATAAAGTTACTAATTCTTTTACATATCATTAAAGTCCTATTTGATTGTAAAATTAGAAATCTTTAAGGTATTTCGCTCATTTCTTCTGGTAACACAAGTTGCTGACTCTGTTTCAGAATTCCCTCTGCTATCTATTTTACCAAATATGATTAGCAAAACACCTTTAAGATTTCTAATTTTACAATCCAATAGATCATTATTAGTATCTAAAGACATTTATTACGTGAAATAAATATATTTTGTATTATTATTATACATAAAATATATTTTATATGAAGAAATTTATAGAGCAGACAATAGGTATTTTAATGAATACTCTCAGAAACAAAAGTTACTAATAGTTTTTTTAAATTAAATTTTTAAATGCTTTTCCTCTCAGTAATTGCATACATTATTACTCCAAAGAAAAGTAATATTATTTCTTAATATAATCGTCTTACATTGCAATAATTAAATAGTGTATGCCTTGCATAAAATAGCCTCTTTGATATACAAAGTTGCAACTAGTATTAAATTTTTTTGCAATATTTTAGTTACTTTTACAGTCAACAGGTGGCCATACCATCACTGTGTCCATGAATTTTTTTGAGATCACAAGCCTATTATGAATAATAAATATCGATAAACCATTTATTAGAATAGATGAACAATATCTAAAAATTTTAAAATTAAGTTTAAAAAATGCAATTAGAGAATTAGTCATATTTTATCTTAATAATTTAGTTTCGTTTCCCAAAATAAATTCGTCTGCTAACAATAAAACTCTATTTCTATAATGTTTTCAAGTAGATATAGCTGTCTCTAGATTGGAATATCCTTAAATGACTAATCATATTATATTTTAAGACTTACCATCGCCTTTATAAAGGCTTATTAATGTTTTATAAGCCATAACACCAAATTCTATTTTTGACACGTCACCATCACCATTGGAAAATGCTTTACCACTTGTATTACCAAACAAGATGAGTAAAACTCCTTCATGATTTTTAATTTTACAGCCAAATTAAACATTAATTTCATCTAATACATATTTCTCTATGATATAAAGGTATTTTCTAGTAATATTCTCTAAAATATATATTTTATATGAAAAATTTTTATAGTTTAGACAATAGATATTTTGATGAAGAATCTTAACCTAGAGAAAGAAATTTTTTGGGCTTTTTTTCAAATTTATTTATATCATCTGTTGTTATCTTAACACCTGGCTTGATTATGTTTCCAAATTAAAGTAATTTTGCTTTGTAATAAATTATTTTTTAATTTTAATTTTTTCTTAATTTTTGAAGCTCTCATTGTAATGAAAAATAGCCCAGGTACGAACATATGTCTATAAGTATAGATACACATGAATGATGTTTATATATATATATATATATATATATATATATATATATATATATATATATATATATATATATATATATATATATATCTGGGTGTGAATACCTTAACATGTGAAAAGGTTTGCGTATCACCAAGATAGCTATGCTATAAGAAGAGTCAAAGCCACCCATACTAGGTTGGTTTGCTGTGAGCGATCAGACAAAAATCTCCCACCATCACTCAACCGCAGTTGGCCAGTGGGGTGACAAAAAACTTGCCAAACTCCAGACATGAATAAGGACATGTCTTAGACATTTGTCCTCCAGTGGACTA
>NC_090727.1:92864372-93001872 GCF_036898095.1 Palaemon carinicauda | reverse complement strand
AAGTTGCATGGCCTTGTGTGTGAGTGTGTGTGTGTGTATGTGTGTGTGTGTGATGGCGTTTCAATTTCAGCGGTCAATCTGTACTTAATTGTTGAATGTGTAAATGCCCTGTTTTTATTGCGATACCAATTATAATACATTACACGTTTTGTATGTGGCTTCTGAGATTCAATATATATATCCTGTATTAGGTTTTAAAAGAGACTTTCACAAAGCCTCTTTGGGTAGATGTATTGAGAGAGAGAGAGAGAGAGAGAGAGAGAGATTCTATATATTAATCCATTCTTCACTGTTATTTCAAAAGCACTCGGACTATAGGGAGCCTCTCTTATGGTCTTCGTTTGAGTTGAGCGATATTCTCATATTATTTCGCCCAAAGGATTACATAATTTTCATCAGAATTGAGCGATAGTTTCATATAGTTTCGCCCGTTGGAATATTGAAGAATGTTGAGTGCTTCGTAGTTCTATGACTGAACATTTATGGTTCTGAGCGAAACATTGTGAGAAACAACTCAAGGTTTAGTCAGTATTTCCCGTTAGGATAAAACTTTTTCATTTATTTTCGTCTAGAAGGAAGCAGGTGACAAAAAGACGCTATGGGGGAAGATAGTGTTATTGCTCTCTCTCTCTCTCTCTCTCCTCTCTCTCTCTCTCTCTCTCTCTCTCTCTCTCTCTCTCTCTCTCTCTCCAGAAGAATCCCAAACTGCGATTTCCCGCCTTTATTTCCCGCCCTCTAGTCTTGGGTAGTGCATTAGCCTCTGTACCATGGCCTTCCACTGTCTTGGATCAGAGTTCTCTTGCTTGAGGGTATACAATGGCACACTGTACTATCTTATATCTCCTCCTTTTATTTGAATTTTTTTTATACTTTATATAAGAAATATTTATTTTAATGTCGTTACTGTTCTTGAAATGATTTATTTTAACTATTCATTACTTCTCATGTATAGTTTATTTCCTTATATGCTTTCCTCACTGGGCTATTTTTTCCTTGTTTAAGCCATTGGGCTTATACTTACTTTACTTTTACTTTTAGAGGTTTATTTCTCGCCCTCCATCAAACACTAAAGGTCTGTTCAGGCGGGCCTTGGTGTATGAAAAAATAATTCCTTTCCAGTTAATATTTTGCTCTGTATCGTTATCAGTTATTTCGCTAGCATTTGTATTCAGGCTTAATAGTTTTCAGGTCAATATTATAATACTTTCTAAAAAGATAAGTCTTCAGGTTTTTCTTGAAGGCAGCCACATTTGTGCTATTCTTGACATCGAGTGGAAGGTCGTTAAAGAGTCTCGGTGCAGCATAACTGAACGTTCTTCCTCCTATTGCATGATTCACACTAATTTCGAATAGTCTATGTGGGTCATCTGCATGTCTAACTCTTACAGTGGCGCTGGTAGCTTCAGGGTAGGGGATCAAGCAATCACGAAGATATTTAGGCTTATCACCTGTAAGTGCTTTGTGAGTCAACAAGCAAATTTTAAATTCAATCCTAGCCTTAACAGGTAACCAATGTAGATCGATCAGTGCAGGAGTTATTCTCTCCCGAAATTTAATGCCTTTTATCAGTCTAGCCGCCCGGTTTTGCACATTTTGAAGCTTCCTTAGTAGTGTATTGGGCAATTTGTAGTACAGAGAATTGCAATAATCAAGCCTTGATATTACATGACTCACCACTAAAATTTTTGTACTGCCCTCTGTTAAATATTTTCTAATAAATGCTATGTTTCTCAGGTGATAGTTACACACTTTCACTGTGTTCACAATTTGGTCCTTCATTGACAAATTACAGTCTATCAGTACATCCAAATTTTTCACAACAGGCACAATCCCAACATCAGCATCACCAATTTTTATACTTTGAATTAACTGGTAATTCTTCAAAGCCACCCTTGTGCCGAAAAACATACATTCTGTTTTATCATCATTTAATTTGAGCTTTTTCCTCTGCATCCATGTTTTTATTTCAGTCATTATCTCATCAATTTTCTTCTTTGTATCTTGTGTTGTTGAAATTGAAAGGTAGAACTGAGTATCATCTGCATATAGTTTAAAGCTCACTTTTTGTTTTTTCAAGATGTGTGATAGCTCGATAGTATATATGTTGAACAAAATAGGGCCCAGAACACTACCCTGTGGTACACCTTTCATAAGAATTCTCTCACTGGATCGGTTTCCAGAAACTTCTACAATAATCTTCCTATTCATTAAGTAACTTCGCAAAAATTCCAGTGCTTCCTCAGTCACTCCAATAGACTTTAAGTCGTCAAGTAAGTACTCGTGCACAACAGTATCGAAAGCAGCACGAAGATCTAACATAATCAAAATTCCACACTTTCCCTCATCAAGAAGACCTATCATATCATTCATTATTGAGCATAAGGTAGTTTCTGTAGAGTGATTAGCTCTGTAGGCCGATTGATTTCCCGGGAATACTTCTAACTCATTAATATGCGCCCATAGTTGCTCACTTATGACTTTTTCAATAAGCTTCGACATGTAGGATAAATTTGAAATGGGCCTATATGAATTTAGCTCGTTTACATCACCTTTTCCTTTGTATATTGGTTTGATCAACGCAGTTTTTTCACAGCTAGGAAAACAGGATTGTGATATATTTAGGTTAATTATGTTCAGGTAAATATTATATTCAACTTGCTTGTTTGGAGCTTCACTTATTGAACTGTTTGGGAAAGGATTGTTTCCACAATATGTATTCTTCATCTCTCTCATAACCTTTAACAAGTCGCACATATTTATTTCCCTAAATTTTATTAACTTCTTACCCGCCTTCACTGGCATAACTGACTGTCCTTCCAAGTGATTTTAGGGGAAACCTCTGTAAATTTGATCAATTTTTTCATTGAAGAATTTAGCAAATTTCTCTGCACAAACATTATCAGGCAAGACATATTTTTGCTTTAATCCCATCAAATCATCTAGGTTTTAGTGAAAGTCCCTCATGTTATTAGTTTTTTTTACTTTCGCCGTTGTAGAATTTTCTTTTTGTTTTTTCCAACAGGATGTTATAGTCATTTCTGGCCTTATTATATAGATTTCTGGATTGTGAGGATTTGGCTCTTTTCCATCTACCTTCCATCTTACGTCTATGTCTTTTTGCCTTTAACAGCTCACTATTATACCATCTAACATTTTCGCTTAAAACTATTTGTTTGCTCTTTATGGGACACATGGTATCATACATTTTTTCAAAATTGTCATTATATTTTTTGGTATAACACCCAACACATTCTCTATCTACCATATGTTCACATTGTGTGTTCTCACAAGACATTTGCGCTACACTAGCTTCAATAAAATTCTCAGCATCAAAATTTTCCCGTTCCCTATATGTGATCCATTTTTTCAATACTCTGATGCAATTTATATTAACATCAAAAGCAATGAGGAGGATAGAAAATCATTGGGTATTATTAATCACCCTGCAAACCCAAAACTGCATTCCCATGTTAATTATAACCTGTTTGAATAGGGAAATTGGAACTCACCAGCCCCAATGATGTGGAACCATACATACATACATATACCAAGGCACTTCCCCCAATTTTGGGGGGTAGCCGACATCAACAAATGAAACAAAAACAAAAGAGGGGACCTCTACTCTCTACGTTCCTCCCAGCCTAACAAGGGACTCAACCGAGTTCAGCTGGTACTGCTAGGGTGCCACAGCCCACCCTCCCACATTATCCACCACATATGAAGCTTCATAATGCTGAATCCCCTACTGCTGCTACCTCCGCGGTCATCTAAGGCATCGGAGGCAGCAGCAGGGCCTACCAGAACTGCGTCACAATCGCTCGCCATTCATTCCTATTTCTAGCACGCTCTCTTGCCTCTCTCACATCTATCCTCCTATCACCCAGAGCTTCCTTCACTCCATCCATCCACCCAAACCTTGGCATTCCTCTTGTACTTCTCCCATCAACTCTTGCATTCATCACCTTCTTTAGCAGACAGCCATTTTCCATTCTCTCAACATGGCCAAAACACCTCAACACATTCATATCCACTCTAGCTGCTAACTCATTTCTTACACCCGTTCTCACTCTCACCACTTCGTTCCTAACCCTATCTACTCGAGATACACCAGCCATACTCCTTAGACACTTCATCTCAAACACATTCAATTTCTGTCTCTCCATCACTTTCATTCCCCACAACTCCGATCTATACATCACAGTTGGTACAATCACTTTCTCATATAGAACTCTTTACATTCATGCCCAACCCTCTATTTTTTACTACTCCCTTAACTGCCCCCAACACTTTGCAACCTTCATTCACTCTCTGACGTACATCTGCTTCCACTCCACCATTTGCTGCAACAACAGACCCCAAGTACTTAAACTGATCCACCTCCTCAAGTAACTCTCCATTCAACATGACATTCAACCTTGCACCACCTTCCCTTCTCGTACATCTCATAACCTTACTCTTACCCACATTAACTCTCAACTTCCTTCTCTCACACACTCTTCCAATTTCTGTCCCTAATCGGCCAAGCTTTCCTTCTGTGTCTGCAACCAGTACAGTATCATCCGCAAACAACAACTGATTTACCTCCCATTCATGGTCATTCTCGTCTACCAGTTTTAATCCTCGTCCAAGCACTCGAGCATTCACCGCTCTCACCACTCCATCAACATACAAGTTAAACAACCACGGCGACATCACACATCCCTGTCTCAGCCCCACTCTCACCGGAAACCAATCACTCACTTCATTTCCTATCCTAACACATGCTTTACTACCTTTGCAGAAACTTTTCACTGCTTGCAACAACCTTCCACCAACTCCATATAACCTCATCACATTCCACATTGCTTCCCTATCAACTCTATCATACGCTTTCTCCAGATCCATAAACGTAACATACACCTCCTTACCTTTTGCCAAATATTTCTCGCATATCTGCCTAACTGTAAAAATCTGATTCATACAACCCCTACCTCTTCTAAAACCACCCTGTACTTCCAAGATTGCATTCTCTGTTTTATCCTTAATCCTATTAATCAGTATTCTACCATACACTTTTCCAACTACACTCAACAAACTAATACCTCTTGAATTACAACACTCATGCACATCTCCCTTACCCTTATATAGTGGTACAATACAAGCACAAACCCAATCTACTGGTACCATTGACAACACAAAACACATATTAAACAATCTCACCAACCATTCAAGTACAGTCACACCCCCTTCCTTCAACATCTCAGCTCTCACACTATCCATACTAGACGCTTTTCCTACTCTCGTTTCATCTAGTGCTCTCCTCACTTCATCTATTGTAATCTCTCTCTCATTCTCATCTCCCATCACTGGCACCTCAACACCTGCATCAGAGTATTGTGTGTCCCATTGACAAAATGCATACACTCACTTTTTGACAAGCTGCTACACTTGGTGTTAACCTGACAACATCCTATTACAGTACACACCTGTGACCTTCTGGTGCATGTTGGAAATCTAATTCTGATTTATTTAGATTTTTCACAGCAATTTCCAGGCTCAGTACCTGTACTGACCCAGCATTGCATACCTCAGCCTTAGTATCAGTTACAATTTCTGATGTGCACCTTTTTTATCTTTTAATAAATGAAGCTAACATTCATGGTCAATTGCATGTATGGCACAGCAACAACAATGGACACATCTCAATCAGACCTCCCAGCCACTGACGTCGTCTTCAGCTTTTTAGCCTGTTGCCGCTAATATCACTCGCAGAAATGGTGCTTATTGTACCATCCAATGCAACTTTTTCCCCATAATAATGGTTTGCAAATTGTCAGATTTTTCCGCAGTAAAAACATAACCCAACGCTAGCGGAGAAACTGGCACAGCCTCTCAGGTGCACAAAACTCGCATTTCACTTTTACCTTGTAGCTGGATTTTGTCACATCTCTCTTATTTTTCTGGTAAATTGTAATTACAGCTGCTTATTCTAACTGTGGCATAGCTGTTTCCTCGTCCCCCTTGATGCCTGCCTCGTTGAACTATCTTTGCTCCCCTTTTTATATGGGATATCTACATTCCTGTGCTGCCTCCTTGAATCTCATTTTTCCAATGTTTCACTAATTTAATTAGATTTCTCAGAGGGTTCTGAAGTATCCTGTTATAGCTTTTGATTCATTATGCCAATGCATTTTCACTTGAATCATCACTGTATTTATGGGTACGCAAACATGTACTCGATGGCTTCCCGCTGGGACCTGTAGATTTATTTCGTTCGCTGTTTCTCCTGTTTGACATCCTGTGAAGAAATTATACCACAAAACTGCTATGTTCGCTGTCTTTGGAGAAATTTTCATTGGTCATCAAAGGCATTGTCTACCCTTAAACCATTCCTAGTGGCTGAAAAGAATTTAGTGTCTATGCTCCTTGTCATTTGTCTTTCCAGAGTAGCCTGATATTCATTACTGCCTCATCGCAGAGGAACTTACTGATTTTTATCCAATGCATAGATTGCTTACAGTGTCTGAAATCCTCTGTTGAGACTTCATATATGATATGCTTACTATTTCCCCTGCCTTGTGCTGGATTATTCCAACCTGCTTGAACTAATGCATGTAGAAGTTTAGATCCATAGCCAGTCTCTCTTCTGCTGTTTCTCATCTTACTAATGTAAGGGTGTAATTCAGCAATCTTCAGTGAAACCCCAACAATCTGTGTAAGTAATATTCCGTCAGTGTACCATGTAGGATACTGTATTGGTATCATTATTATTATTACTAGCCAAGCTACAACCCTAGTTGGAAAAGCAAGATGCTATAAGCCCAAGGGCTCCTATAGGGAAAAATAGCCCAGTGAGGAAAGGAAATAAATAAATGATGAGAATAAATTAACAATAAATCATTCGAAAAACAGTAACGTCAAAACAGGTACAGTATGTCCTATATAAACTATTAACAACGTCAAAAACAGATATGTCATATATAAACTATAAAAAGGCTCTTGTCAGCCAGGTCAACATAAAAACATTTGCTCCAACTTTAAACTTTTGAAGTTCTACTGATTCAACTACCCGATTAGGTAACAGCTATCATAAAACTTCTAGAATACTGTGTAGTATTGAGCCTCATGATGGAGAAACGCCTGTGTATATAGAATTAACTGCCTGCCTAGTATTACGAACAGGATGGAATTGTCCAGGAAGATCTGAATGCAAAGGATGGTCAGAATTATGAACAATTTTGTGCAACATGCATAATGAACTAATTGAATGACGGTGCCAGAGATTAATTTCTACAGTAGATCAGGAATAAGAAATTTTATAGACCGTAAGTTTCTGTCCAACAAATTAAGATGAGAATCAGCAGCTGAAGAGCTGACAGAAGAACAATACTCAAAGCAATGTAGAATGAAAGAATTAAAACACTTCAGAATAGATTGATCACCGAAAATATTGAGTATTTCTCAATAAGCCATTTTTAGTGCAATTAAAGAAGACAGACCTAATGTGTTTCTCAAAAGTAAATTTGCTGTCGAGAATCACACCTAAAATTTTGAAAGAGTCATACATATTTAAAGAAACATTATCAATACTGAGATCCGGAGGTTGAGGAGCCACTGTCCTTGACCTACTTACAATCATACTTTAAGTTTTGTAAGGATTCAACTTCATACCCCGTAATTTGCACCATGCACTAATTTTAGCTAGATCTCTATTAAGGGATTCAGCAACCCCAGATTCTGGGGATGAAATTGATGCAGAGAGTAGCATCATCTGCATATGCAACAAACTTGTTTTCTAGGCCAAACCACATGTCATGTGTATTTAGTATGAAAAGTAATGGGCCAAGAACACTACCCTGTGGAACACTGGATATCACATTCCTATACTCACAATGGTGCCCATCAACAACAACTTTGAGATCTATTACTTAAAAAATCAATAATAATGATAAGAAACGACCCACACACTCCCGACTGTTTGAGTTTAAAAACAAGGGCCTCATGATTAAAAAGGTCAAAGGCAGCACTAAAATCAAGGCCAATCATATGAACTTCTTAACCACAATCAAGGGATTTCTGTACAGCATTGGAGATTGTAAGAAGGGCATCACATGCTACAAGGCCTTTACAGAAACCAAACTGCAGACTAGGGAATAGATGATTACCTTCAACAAACCTATTAAGACGTTTTGCCAGAAGACGTTCAAAAACTTTAGATAATATGGGAGTCATGGAAATTGGGCGGTAATCAGTTGGACTTGAGCTACCACAAACACATTTGCATAGAGTAATATTGCTAATTCTCCAACAAGTGCTAAAAGATCTTTTTGCTAACCTGCGCAAAATAACAGATAACTTTGGAGCTAAGAAATCTGCAGTCTTTATAAAAAAAAAAAAAGGAAAAATACCATTTGGGTCTACACCTTTATAAGCATCAAGGTCCATCAACAGAGCTTTAATTTCATGAGATCAAAAAGCTAAACTAGTTAGTTTAACTTCAGGAAAACAGGAATGAGGAAATTCAAGTTTTTCATTACTCTGTTTACTATAAAAAGCATCAGCCAAAAGGGTTGCTTTTTCTTTTGGACAGTGAGTGACAGCCATCTGGTTCAAGTTGCATCTACACCAAAGAGTGCAGATTTAAGGGTAGACCACCATTTATGTTCCTGAGTTGTACTAGAAAGGGTTTCTTTTATGGTTAAATTGTAGGCTATTCCTTTTCAGTTGAAGCATAAACTCTCTGAGCAAAAGCTGTAAGCTGAATATAGTTATTCCAGGTTAAATCTGAACTATTACCCTTCCAAAGATGATACCTCCTGCTTCCCCAAATAAGCACGTCTACAATCATCATTGAACTACAGTTTGTCCTTCACTTGGTACCTTAGTACACGATGAGTGATATGCCTGTCAATTATGTTGACTAGATTCTCATTCAAAGGGACAACAGAATCAACAGTACTATATAATTGTGACCAATTCAAGCACAAAAGATCATGCAAAATCCTATTCCAGTCTGCTTGGGATTTCATATAAATTTTACAAGAGTATGATACGTCAGGGACAGGCTGCTCGGTCTTCACTACTAATAAAATCAAAGGATGATAAGTCCCGACTGGAGAACCAACCTCACTTGTAACAATGCCAGGGGAGTCAGTGCATACGAGGTCCAAGCAATTACCAGACCTGTGAGTAGCTTCACTTATAGTATTATTATCATGGACTAGATCAAAACTTGAATTGCTGGAGTTTCAGTAACCAGTCAAAATATATTTGCATATTAAACTCATGTTTGAAGGATTCTTGGGTGTTTATAACTTTCTCTTTAAAGAATGACTGAGACAAGGTAAAATGACAACACTCTAGGAGGACAATGCCTTAGAGACTGAGTCTATATACATATGATGAGCACTAAGCCCCGTCTTCTCTCAAGTTAGGACCAGAGAGGGTCAAGCAATGGCTGTTGATGACTCAGCAAGTAGATCTGTCTGTCTGTCTGTCTGTATAGATTGCCTTACCTTGTGTAAGACCAGTAGATCCATATGTTGCCCCAAAACACCCCATCCATACCACACAAAGATAATCAGTTATACAGAATTTAAACAGCTCGTTGAGCGAGATATTTTACTATATATAAGAGAGACATAATCTCTACAAGTTTTGAGTTTCTTAAAAAGAAATCCAGCTAATTTTTACTCCTAAATTTTAGAGCTCCCTCTAGTTATTAGAAAATGTTAACCTTATTAGTTCACACTAATCTAACTATATAGGTTATTTGAATATCAAATTATAGGCTTCTAATGTCAATATTACAACACCAGCTGGAATATTTTTCAGATCATAAGTTAAACTACGTTTTTCATCATCTGTTTAATGTTTGCTTAAATTCTATACTACACTCTACAGCCGTACACACACACACAAACACCATAACCAAAACAGTCATTTATTCCTTTAAATCAAAGTTTACTTGAAATTCTACAAAATATGAATTAAAGTTGGGGAGTTCCTTCACTATCTAAGCTCTGTATAATAATAGAATCTATTGAATATTCCTCATTAGCGATTTTCAACACTTCAAACCAGCAAACAAAATTATTCAGTCATTTAAGCAATCTGTGAAATGCAACCTACTGTTCATGACGTCACTAAAACGTATTTTCTTAATAAAAACACAGATTTAGTCTCTAAAATGTATCCTTTTGATATATTATGTTATATAAACATCTTATAAGCCCTATCTCTATATATTTTCCTGATATATATCTTTAATTTCCCATGAAACAATAAATCTTCTGCCCCGCCTCTCGTAACTAGACATCGTAGCTAGAAACAGTATTATTCTTTCGAATTTGACGTATATATTTAACTTGCGGCCTTTAAAAATAGCCTTTATTTGTTTAGATAAAGAAGTACTATCTTTTATAAGGTTATTTTTGTAAAAACCTAATTTTCTAAGTCATAATTCATCTGATATTCGTATAGGTATTTCCCCCTCCCCCCCTTAGGCCTTCTACGTAATTTCATTCATAAAAACATGATTAGTGACGTCACCTACAACCACCAATCACAACAGAAGACGAATCAGCTAATGAGACAACAGATATTTCCCGCTAAATATACATAAGGCGAGAGATTCTTCTGGTTTATGGGCTGTTGTTGGCAAACAAATAAATAGTGGTAAAGCTTTTGAGCTTTTAATTGAATAAAGTAACTGGTTTCTCGAACAACAGCTCATAAATCGTAGGAACTCTCTCTTTGCGGGATATTACAGTCCTTTGATTGGCTGTATATTCTCAGCTGTGATTGGTTGTTATATTTGTTTACAAACTCACACCTCATGTCTAACATCGTAGCCAAAACTTGGTTGATTATTTCTTAAAAGACGACATATTTATTCTGGTTAAAGAATAGAACAAGATTCATTATTTATTTTATTAGTAAATAAATTATATTTAAAGTTTATTTTTACAGGAAACTATAATTTATCAGTCCTAATTTATCTGCAATACGTATAGATACTTCACTCCTACCGAGACGAATCCATTCATAAAATACTATTGCCTGACGTCACATACTACAACCTATCACAACAGAGAACGTCTCAGCCAATGAGACGACAGATATTTCCCGCTAAAATTGCATAAGGCGAGAGGGTTCCTCCGACTTATGGGCTGTTGTTGACAAAAAAATCAGCTTCACGGGATTCTATTTCGCGCAAACGCTCTAGCTGCTAATGACGTTTTTTTTTCATCCTATTCTGTTTTTCATAAGCGTTTTCATGTAAATTTACGGGTAATTGGGCAGGATTCTTCAACAGCAACTCATAAGATGCCGTTACTCTTGGTGGTACATTCCAGTCCTCTGATTGGCTATATCTTCCTCAGCTGTGATTGGTTATTGCCTTGGTTTCACGCACAAACGAACACACGCATAGAACATCGTACCCAGAAAGTCAGTCGATTATTCCTTCGAATATGACTTATTTATCTAACTTACGGACTTTAATAAGATTCTTTATTTATTTTATTTTAAAATTAATATTAAGACTAAGATTTTTTTTGTAAAATATAATTTTTGAAGCTCTAATTAATCTAAAATACGTATAGGTTTTTTTACCCCTAGGTGACATTGTTTAACATCGTAGCCAATTCGTAGATAAATTATTCCTTCAAAAATACGTATCCATTCAGCTTAAGCAATTGAATAAGATTCATTATCTATTTGATTAGTAAATTAATTATATTTAAAGTTTATTTTTACAGGAAACTATAATTTATCAGTCCTAAATAATCTGCAATACGTATAGATATTTCACTCCTACCGAATCGAATTCATTCATAAAATACTATTATCTGACGTCACATACTAAAACCAATCACAGCAGAGGAAGTATCAGCCAATGAGACGACAGATATTTCCCGCTAAAAATGCATAAGGCAAGAGGGTTCCTCCGACTTATGAGCTGCTGTTGACGAAAAAGTCATATTCACGGGAGCCATTTCGGTCAAACGCTCTAGTTAATGACGTATTTTGTTTTCATAAGCGTTTTAATGTAAATTTACGGGTATTTGGGCAGGTTCCTCCAACAGCAACTCATAAGCTCCCGTTACTCTGGGTGGTACATTCCAGTCCTCTGATTGGCTATATCTTCCTCAGCTCTGATTGGTTATTGCCTTCGTTTCACGCACAAACGAACACACGCATAGAACATCGTAGCCAGAAAGTTAGTCAATTATTCCTTCGAACATGACTTATTTATTTAACTTACGGTCTTTAATAAGATTCCTTATTTATTTAATTTTAAAATTAATAGTATTACTAAGACTACTTTTTGTAAAATTTATTTTTTCAAGCTCTAATTAATCTAAAATGCGTATAGGTTTTTCTACGGCTTTACCCACAAACGAACACACACACATTTAACATCGTAGCCAAAAGAACAGTCAATTATTCCTTCGAATATGACTTATTTATCTAACTTACGGCCTTTAATAAGATTCTTTATTTATTTTGTTTTGAAATTAATAATATTACTAAGATTATTTTTTGTGAAATTCAATTTTTTAAGCTATAGGTAGTCTAAAATACGTATAGGTTTTTTTTTATTCATGAATACGAGTGTCTGACGTCACATACAACCAGCCAATGAGACAACAGATATTTCCCGCTATAAATGCATAAGGCGAGAATATTTTGTAATACCATATACGCAGAAAACTGTAATTGTTAAACTATTTTTGTTTAATTAAAAGACATTCAATTAAAGTATTCTTACATTTATAATGCATACACCTTTCTCCTTTCTGTATTTAAGTAAATACAATGAGTTATGGATAATGACGTCATCAATCAAAAATCAATAATAGCTATGAATAATGACGTCATGAGTCAAGAACCAATTACGAGCTCGATAGTTAATGACGTCATTATCAAAGCAACCAATCACAGCACATAACCTTCCCACTAGACGAGCTTAACACGGGGGCTTATGAAATGCTATGCTGACTTATGGAACCCATTTTAAATATATCAGACATATAATAATGTATGAAGGAAAGCAAATACATTAATGTATACTGTACTGTGAATGTGTTTTTAAATAATAATTATGCATACGTATCAACACAATTGTTTCCTGTTGCACTGGAATAACTAATCTCTTTCATATGGATTATAAATCATAATTTGATGTTCTATTGGTCATTTATTCATAATATAATGCACATTTAATCAAAATTGGTTGATTTTTATATTGTTCTTCCATGTGTACGTAGATTGAACAATAAGCTAAGCTATGAAATTATGTCAGCCATAAATGAAAAATTATAGTGTACTCTATAATGGATGAAGATAATTTGTGTGACTTGTGCAAAGATGAAGAAGATACTACTGAACATTTATTTCTATGTCCAAAATTAGGACAGCTAATGAATGTAGACATAAGATTAGGTACACTGAAAAATCCTAGCAGGGGTCTAGCTGCATTTATAGGTAGGGCAATGCATATAAAAGAAGAATTTAAGAAGTCAAAACTGATGATAGCAAGGTGTTATCCTATTCAATTTCAAGGTAGAAGGGAATAAAAGTAAAGATTGAGAATCACATTACGGTATTAACTTATTTAAGGCACAGGTAATATAAACTTATTAACAATAATAAGAATAAGCTTAGAGGCTTTGCACCTATCACTTATTTTGCGGAGTGAGTAATAAGGAACCAGGAATGAACCAGGAACCTGAACCTGAACAGATTATTAGACCAAAACATAACAAACAATCTATAAAATAAATATCATTCTGGAAAATATCAATAAAGATGTTTTAATATTATTATTTTTATTACTAATATTATAACATGTAATAGTAGTTTGAATAATACAATGAATATATGTATAACATTTCTCAATTCTAAAACAGAACGCAACCTAAACCACTTTGTTGTTCAACAGACGACGCTTATAAATGTAAACAAAGTGAGTGCCGGGTGAGAAAGCCACGCTGTTTAATTCAACTTTAACCTGGTCATTAGGTAATTTTGGTATTTTATGCCCTTTTCAGCATCCTGCGTAATTCCTAGGGACATGCTTGAAACGTAATTTAAATGAAATGCATATATTTGGGATTTTGTGTGTGAAATTTAAGAGCTATAATTCCGTATGTCCTATTAATGATTGTCCCAAATTGTGGTGTATGTAGGATAGCGGACACCTGCATGTACACTTATGGCTAACTTAGAATACGGCATTAGGTAAGTAGGGGGTAGTTTATAGTGCTACGGCCAAGCGTCCTAATTTGCTTATTATCGCTCCGACTGTTATCTTGTATAGAATAACAACGTTTGGAAATGGTCTGCGGATCTTAAATATGATTGTGTAAGGGGGGGTCCAGGGGGGGGCGTAGCCCCCTGGGTAAGGACATGGCTTTTAGCATAGGTTAGGTGGGTTTTTTAAGTTAGCTTCTCCCGTCGTATTCGTAGGTAAGGAAACTGTTGGGTAAGGGGGGGTCCGAGGGGCGAAGCCTCCCTGGGTAAGGATACAACTTTTAGCATAGCTTAGGTGGTTTTTTTTAATTTAGCTTCTCCCGCCGAAATCGTTTTTAGAACGACGGCCACAGTTCAGAATATTCCCGTTTTCGACGGGATCTGGCCGTCACCCTACGAAGGCTCCTAAGTAGGTAAGGACATAGCTTGTAGGTTAGGTTAGGGGGAAAAGTTTAGGTAAGTTGATGTCCATTCTTAACTCATGAGGAACTGGCTGCTGATATACAAAGGCTCCAACCATTATTTCCCTTGCAAATAAATAGTTAATAAGATATACCCCAATATATCCTACAGTAATGGGGCCAGTCAGTGGGAACCATGGGTTTAGGGTAGGCGAGACTTACTGGCGAATGGATGATTAATGGTAAAACTAATTTTTTTTATATATACGTTATTCTCTGGGACGCATAATAAATCCACGAAAAATTGCACAAAATATGGGGATCCTCTTCCCCTGAAATGTATATTTCATTCATTAGGTCATGTCTTGTGTGTTGGAGGTTTCGGAGCCTTTGTATATCAGCGGCCAGTTCCTCCAGCGAGCATAAAATATAGACACCGACTAAACTAAACTGACCTCTCTATGACAAAAATTAAGGCTGTTAGAGCAATTTAAAAAAAAAATATACTGCAAAATGTGCTTGAAAAAAAATAACCACTGGGGGTTAAGGGTTGGAAAGTTCCAAATAGCCTGGGGGTAAAAGTGTTAAGTAATGAGGCCATGCCCTTTTAATCTATATTAAGTGGGTGTGACCAGGTTATTTAAGTTTCCTTTATTTTATTATTCCTGTGTTCCACCGACCTAAAGCTGTGTCGTCCTAAGAGGTTACTATAGGAGAGGTGTAGCTCTCTCTCTCTCTCTCTCTCTCTCTCTCTCTCTCTCTCTCTCTCTCTCTCTCTCTCTCTCTTCCCCGTAAGAATACCCAGCTCTCTTAGGTAAGGTTAGGTTAGGTTGAATTTGATACAGCTTGAGATTTGCCTACATACTGTAGTTGAAATCAATTCATACAATATGTACTGTACTGAAAAAGATTGTCTCTCACACAGAAGTAAACTTAAGTCAACTGAAATCTTATGTAATATAGACTTTTATTCAAATCTGTATTTTGTTCCTACATGAGTACAAACGCTTGTCGTTTAATATGGATATGATATCAGCAAAGTTGGAACTTGGGTGTTAAGATTTTCAACAAGGTGTCGGTAGTTTCTGGAGGGTAGAGGAGTCCCGCCCCTCCCTGTCAGCTAACCGAATAACGACTGACTTTAGCCTCCAAGACGTATATATGTGCGCTAAGTGTTCCACATTTGGCTCTTAGTTTTACATTTTCTTTTTCAGGCTGTATAAGTAATGTAATTATTATTATTATTATTACTTGCTAAGCTACAACCCTAGTTGGAAAAGCAGGATGCTATAAGCCCAGGGGCTCCAACAAGGAAAATAGCTCAGTGAGGAAAGGGAACAAGGAGAAATGAAATATTTTAAGAAGAGCAACAACATTAAAATAAATATCACTTTATAAACTATAAAAACTTTAACAAAACAAGAGGAAGAGAAATAAGATATAAAATAGAACAGTGTGCCCGAGTGTACCCTCAAGCAAGAGAACTCTAACCCAAGACAGTGGAAGACCATGGTACAGAGGCTATGGCACTACCCAAGACCAGAGAACAATGGTCTGATTTTGGAGTGTCCTTCTCCTAGAAAAGCTGCTTACCACAGCTAAAGAGTCTCTTCTACCCTTACAAAGAGGAAAGTGGCCACTGAACAATTACAGTACAGTAAGAAGAATTGTTATGTAATCTCAGTGTTGTCAGGTGTACGAGGACAGGGGAGAATATGTAAAGAATAGGCCAGATTATTCGGTGTGGGACTGTATAGGCAAAAGGAAAATGAACCGTAACCAGAGTGAAGGATCCAATGTAGTACTATCTGGCCAGTCAAAAGACCCCATAACTCTCTAGTGTAGTATCAAAATGGGTGGCTGGTGCCCTGGCCAACCTACTACCTACTAAATGGAGAAACCATGTTTAGGCATGCAGTCATGCCCAGGAATATTTGTCAGGCGGTGCGTAACAGTCATGAGCAAGTTGTCCGTGTAGATTCCCATCTGCTGTGCCCTTTATGCAGAGGTCATGACTGCTTACAGTCTCCGTCATATGAGAAATGTAAGTCATTGTCCTCCTAGTGGCAGGAGTATAAATATTTTGGTGTAAAGACGAGAGAGAGAGAGAGAGAGAGAGAGAGAGAGAGAGAGAGAGAGAGAGAGAGAGAGAGAGAGAGAGAACCAAGCAAATCAGATTCTTCTCCTTTTGAGTCATCCTCGTTGTATAAGAAATCCGCAGGGCCCCATCATTCTCCTGGTTGAACTCTGGCTTCTGATCCTTCGCTGTCGGTGTCCTCCAAAGGGAAGGCGACAAAGGATGACGATACTTATGTAACCTTAAGGCAAGCCCAGAGCGATTTGCGTTTACCTGTCTTCCATAAAGACACAAGTACAGTACTGTACCCATTCTCCTGTAGGTGAACCTAAGACATAGTTCTTTGAAATGACGATGCAGACATGGGCGATGTCCTAAGGAAATTATGGCCTTCCTTAGGTTAGAGGCTCTGGCTTCGAGAAACGTCCTAATTAGCCAGAGCTCGGTTCTTTTTTTTTTCCACACAAAGAAGTAGAAGGAACGGCGGAAAAGTAGAGGAACTCCACCAAGGACTCACTTTTCCGTTGTGCTGTCATTTTTTATATATCTGTAACACCAGGACCAACCCCAATAAATATAGCTATGACTGTCTTAAAACCATCCTTTAAGTAGATCCCTATACCTCAAAAAGCTAGGGTATCAACAATGCAGTCTATTAAAAGAGCAATGGATTCACTACAACTCTCACATCCCTGTTTTGCCCAGTGCATAAGGGGAATGGGTAGAAGGGGAGCTATAACCCATTATGGTAGGCAAAGGGCATTACTACAGGGCAGAGAACTGGACAGTGGAGGTCCTCAGACACTGATACCACTTCCCGTTCTCTAACTCTCGTTCTCCTCTCGCTCAGACTGTGGCAGCAAGATTGTCGTCATACCACCAGAATTCTCAGAAAGATGCGATTCTTCAAGGAAAAGCCCAAAAGATGATGGGAAAAGATGCAATACAATTAGTCTTGGATGGGTCTCCAGGCTTCTACTGTTGTCTATTCCTAATGGAAAAATCAACAAGAGGTTGGAGACCTGCAATTGACCCTTCCACCATGAACAAGTTTATATAACAAAATGTATTCAAGATTGATATAGCAAGCACAGTAAGAATGGCCATCGGGGAGAATGATTATAAGCTCTCTGGACCTGAGAGATGCATGTTCCCAGATCCCTGTTCATCAATCTTCAAATTAACCCTTTTACCCCCAAAGGACGTACTGGTACGTTTCACAAAACCCATCCCTTTACCCCCATGGACGTACTGGTACGTCCTTGCAAAAAAAAGGCTATAAATTTTTTTTTTTTCATAATTTTGATAATTTTTTGAGAAAATTTAGGCATTTTCCAAGAGAATGAGACCAACATGACCTTTCTATGACAAAAATTAAGGCTGTTAGAGCAATTTAAAAAAATTATACTGCAAAATGTGCTGGGAAAAAAATAACCCCCTTGGGGTTAAGGGTTGGAAATTTCCAAAGAGCCTGGGTGTAAAAGGGTTAAAAGTTCTGTGCTGTGGAGAGTTGACTGCCTCCTAAGTATTCATTCTAGTTTTCACAAGCATATCTGCTTTGGAGAATGCCAATGGGATTCGGCCACTGATATACCTGGACGATTGGCTAATCCTTACATTCTCATGGAGGCAACTCCTTCAACATCAGAACAAACTTCTCTCCTTCTGCCATGATCTGGGGATCGTGGTAAATCTAGAAAAATTCAGCATCATACCCTAACAGAGGATGGAATATCAAAAGATGTTAGTGGACAAGTCTTTCCATCTTATAATTGGGTTCCAAGAGTCACAGGAGTAGCATGCCATTTTCTACGCCATTAACATTTCCCAGCACGTCAGCAGTACTTACTGGATCATCTGTCATCATCAGAGAAACTCATCCCTTACTGCAGTTTACATCAGCAGTCACTTGAGTGATGTCTGAGGAAATGATGGTCACCAATGAAACAAGAAGTGATGTCTGATCAAGATGGATGGCTGAGGGATATGAATCTCTCGAAAGGAGTGCCCTTCACCAGTGCTGCTTCTTTTTTTCTATGTTTTAAAAGAAAGTTCAGGTGTCCATTTAAGGAGCCAGTTCATCGCAGGTCGCTAGTCACAAGAAGAAAAAAGCCTGCACATCAACCTTCTGGATCTGAAAGCAGCGTTCTTGACACTGCAGTCATTCTAATAAGATCTGATTGGTCACTCTGTTGATTGGATGAGCAACAACACCACCTGTAGTAGTATATGTCAAAAAGAAAGGAAGTACAGTACTGTATGTTTCAAAGCACCTCATCAAGTTGGCGATGCTGGCTAATGAGTAGGCACTGAAGAAAGCAGTCGAATTGTCGGGAATAGTCATTCCCAATAAAAGTAATGTTATCGTAGACACCCTAAGTCGACAAGGAAAAGTGGTCAGATTGGAATAGTCCTTTAATCCTCAAGGGGTGAGGAGCCTATTGACTTATTTTTGCATCCCAATGATCTGCCTCCTTGTGACGAGACTCCACAAGAAGCTCCAAAGTTCCTGATCACCAGTTCTGGATCAGGCAGTGTCATTAGAGGATGCATTTTAATATCCAGGGGCTGGCCTGGACGTCTATGCTTTCCACCGAATTTACGGAAATACAGTGCAATTAATAAACTAACCGATTTCCTTAGAGTAACATGGATTGATGAAATGCCATCAATGCTTTTTTATCAGATATTATTTCATAGTATTCTTCGTGAATACATGTTTAGACATATATGTGGAAGATCTGCAGATAGAGGATCCATTTAGAATGATTGATAAGTAGGATATTTTATGAGGAATTTTATTCTTGTGCCGTATCTAGACTTTGAAGGCAAAGACTACACAAGTTGACATGGCATTTTACAAACTTAAATAATTCAAGTCTGCATTTAGTATTGGCCTTTTACATACTGTAAACTCTCATAGACAGCCTTTTAAAAAATTTTCCTTGGACCAAATGTATTTGAAATCAGCTTCATTAATCAAGGGATCTTAGCTTGAGAGTTTTCATATTGTAGAATATCAGGAAGGCAACGTTTAGGAAAGGGTATAGTTTTGTAACCCTTTATATTTTAAAAATTCAAATCTAGATTCACTGAAAATTATACTAGGAAGTTCCCAACGAGATAATCTTTTATTTGACAGTCTGTTCTAAGACATTTCCCCTTAGAAATAAATGAGAAGTTCATTTTAATGGAAGCCTTTGTAGCTATCTACATTAATTCTGTAATATTCTGATCACTAACCATATACTGTATGATGGGCAAATTCACAATCATAGATTCCTTGTTCTTCTTTTTCTCTGATTGAGAAAGTCTCCCATTCGTGGTTATTATATGTTGGTAGTATTGATTTTATTTCAGGCTCTGTATGGATTTCCTTCGGTTGTTTGAGAGCTTTTTTCTTGAAAAGATGAGACTGAAGGATTTTGTGCCAAAAGTAGACTATAGCATTTCTAGACCAGAATCTCTTATAATTTACACTTGATATCCTGCAATAGACTTGTTGTTTTTCCCTTCAAGAAGGATAGCAGGGTAGTCTAGGATTATTTTGCTATAGTGCTTCATTAATAGATCTAATATCCTATAAATTTTGCTGAAATTTTAAACAAGAATCTATTGGGTCATATGTAGTAGTTTCTGATGCCCATGTATCACCAAGCCATGTCAGTTTTATCTTTTTTGGTTTCCTGGTTGGTTCTCTGGTCGTCCCTTTGATTCATGGATATTTTGTATTTGAAATACTCTTCATACTGATCCCAGAGTTTCAAGACTTGGAAAACCCAATGTTAGTCTATATATTGAATTGGTTACTTCGTACATACATACATACATACATACATACATATACCAAAAGCACTTCCCCCAATTTTGGGGGGTAGCCGACATCAACAAATGAAACAAACAAAAAAGGGGACCTCTACTCTCTACGTTCCTCCAGCCTAACCAGGGACTCAACCGAGTTCAGCTGGTACTGCTAGGGTGCCACAGCCCAACCTCCCACATTATCCACCACAGATGAAGCTTCATAATGCTGAATCCCCTACTGCTGCTACCTCCGCGGTCATCTAAGGCACCGGAGGAAGCAGCAGGCCCTACCGGAACTGCATCACAATCGCTCGCCATTCATTCCTATTTCCAGCACGCTCTCTTGCCTCTCTCACATCTATCCAACTTCGTGACTAGGTTTATTACCAAGTCATGTCAATTTTATCTTTTTTGGTTTCCTGGTTGGTTCTCTGGTTGTCCCTTTGATTCATGGATATTTTTTATTTGAAATACTCTTCATAATGACCCCAGAGTTTCAAGACTTGGAAAACCCAATGTTAGTCTATACATTAAATTGGTTATTTGTGACTAAGGAATATCTTTTATGGAAGTGTTATGGATGCCATTAGTTAGTAGTACAGTACCTTACGTGATTCAATATTGCTAACCCATCTGGATGAATAATGATTAGTAATGAAAAGAGTCGGTAAAACTGTACTGTAATTATTTATCCTGATGTCATATATTTAGTGTGGATAAATCTCCTTTCATATTTAATACCACAAATTTATATTCGGTCATGTGGCTGATAAAGAAAAGCCTTTTTGCTCTAAATCCCATAAAATCAGAAGATGAAGAAAAATTGTTTAATATTTAACCCTTTAAGAGGAAATTAGTCATCAAAAAGTTAGTGGTATAATTTAATAAAGGCTTTTTTGTATATTCTTGGAATTATTTTTATGCTATGCTAATATATACGGCCCCTCATAAGCCACATTAATACTGTACTATGCTATTGTTCATTTAACCCTTTTACCCCCGGGGTATTTGGAAATTTCCAATCCTTAACCCCCAGGGGGTTATTTTTTTCCCAGCACATTTTGCAGTATAGTGTCTTTAAATTGCTCTAACAGCCTTAATTTTTGTCATAGAAAGGTCAGGTTTGTCTCATTCTCTTGGAAAATGCCCGAATTTTCTCAAAAAATTATCAAAAAATATGAAAAACTAATTTTTATAGCATTTTTTTGCAAGGACGTACCGGTACGTCCATGGGGGTAAAGGGATGGCTTTTGTGAAAAGTACCAGTACGTCCTTTGGTGGTAAAAAGGTTAAGCTGTTTTGTATGTGCATTTTCTAATTTTTCTTTATATTCCAGGTTACTTGTTAAATATGATCCAGCAAGATATGAACTTTTATGCAAGTGAAGTGACCTAACCCAAGCTAGTTTTGGAAAGGAACATACAAGTAATGTTTGCAAGAACATTAATTTTTTATGATGGCTCAATAACGGTGTATTCGGTGTTCTGAAGAAAGAACAGGTAAATATAATCGATCAGTAAGTAGCTGATGTTTTTATTCTTTCAATGAAAATATACATTTAGCGATTAAATCCTATTTAAAATAGAAATTTCTTATTGCTTTTGTACAATACTAGATAACCATGATGTATTTTTTTATATTTGTTGAATTGGGAACCACTTTATTTTAATTCTCTTTCCCATAAATTTCATTGCAAGATAAGGTTTGTGTTCTACTTTACATTGTGGTGATTTTTAAAATATTTTCTAGTATTTGATGACTAGCATAGTTGTATTCTAGATTTATACAGTATACTATGTGAATAAGTACAGATCAAGTGCTGTATTTACTGTAGTACGGCACAGTGATACAGTATTGTTATAGGGATTAATTACGGTTTTTAGGTACAGTATAGTGAATTACTTTGAGGTAGGGGTTGATGATATGCCTGATGTGTAAGGGATGAAGCATTTTCCTTTAACCCTTTTACCCCCAAAGGACGTACTGGTACGTTTCACAAAAGCCATCCCTTTACCCCAATGGACGTACCAGTACGTCCTCGCAAAAAATGCTATAAGATTCTGTTTTTTCATATTTTTGATAATTTTTTGAGAAAATTCAGGCATTTTCCAAGAGAATGAGACCAACCTGACCTCTCTATGTCAAAAATTAAGGCTGTTAGAAGAGCAATTTGAAAAAAATATACTGCAAAATGTGCTGGGAAAAAAATAACCCCTTGGGGGTTAAGGGTTGGAAATTTCCAAGTAGCCTAGGGGTAAAAGATTTAATAATCCATTCTTCTTTTTTTAACCCAAGCCTGGAATTTGTATACAGTGAGCCCTCGTTTATCGCGGTAGATAGGTTCCAGACCCGACCGCGATAGGTGAAAATCCGCGAAGTAGTGACACCATATTTACGTATTTATTTAACATGTATATTCAGACTTTTAAAACCTTCCCTTGTACGTAGTACTGTTAACAAACTACCCTTTAATGTACAGAACACTTAATGCATGTACTACAGTACCCTAAACTAAAACAGGCACAAATATTAAAGGTGATTTTATATCATGCGTTTCCTAAACACGCCATAAAGCACGATAAAAAATGGCAACCACTGTTTTGTTTACGTTTATTTCTGATCATAATGAAGAAACAAACGCATTTACACATCTGTGTATAGGTTAGTTTTTGCATCGATTATAGTGATTATTCAGTACAGTATGTTGATTTTGTTATTACTAATGTTTTACTTAATTTTTCTTAGGACTTCCAAATGAAATGTTTTTCTTTATGACGCCGCCTGAAACGACGGCGTCATAAAGTACGCTCAGTAAACAAACGAAGGCATTTAACGCGCATGATGAAAGTGATAAATAATGATATTACAGTAAAAGCTTTTAGAAAATGTTATTACAAATATTATTTACCGTATCTATATAAAATCATACATACGTAGCAAAGCAGGAAAACATTTTAAGAGAGAGAGAGAGAGAGAGAGAGAGAGAGAGAGAGAGAGAGAGAGAGAGAGAGAGAGAGTTGTCTTACGTACGTAAATGTAAATTTTAAACAAAAAAAATTGCCCCATTTCATATAAAATAGGTTATTACAAATATTTTACTTTATCATATTACAGTAGTCTGTATAATACTGTAAAGTTCAGTACAGTATGTTGTTGTTTTAGTTGTGGCGATGAAATTCTCACGAAAGAAAAACACGGCATTCATTACAACAGCTGATTCTCTCTCTCTCTCTCTCTCTCTCTCTCTCTCTCTCTCTCTCTCTTCGTGTTATACAATACTTACATATAGATGAAGAAACTAAAATTAGTTTTCTTAGTGTCAATTAAATACGAAGCGAAAAAATTATGCCGACTTTACATCCATTTCAATCGTTGCTAAAAATACGGCATTCGATTTCATCAGCAAACCACTATTTTTTGGGAAACATCATTTTGTTCTAGAAAATTGTTTCTCTTTAAATAGTTAATTGCACATTAAGAAAGCGTGTACTTTTGTTTTTAAATTTCGGGTGCGTTTTAAAAATTGAGTATTGTTGACTTCTTTTTGTTTTACTTTTGGCTGTGATTAGATCAGCTGACGTCTAGCTGCCGCTCTTGAGAGTGTACGGATACACTAACAAAGTATCGTTTATACCATTTCTTAACTTATTCAAACCGTCTACAGTATACAGTTGATATTACATAAGCACCAATGTGTCATAACCTATAAAATTTTTTTGTTTATTACATTTAAAACAACACACACACACGCACTCTCTCTCTCTCTCTCTCTCTCTCTCTCTCTCTCTCTCTCTCTCTCTCTCTCTCTCTCTCTCTCTCTCTCTCTCTGGGCTACTTTTCACTACCTCCCATTCCTTACCCCTCTCTATCTCTCTAACAAATGATATCTTTGTTGCTCCTCAAAGTTTCATTTATATTGAAATCAATCATGATTCAATTTTCCTTACTTTCTCCAATCTCGCACCATCGGTCACATCGCGGTATTTTCGAAATTTCCGGAAAATCCGCGATATATGTATATACATGCGTTATGAAAAAAATCCGCGATGGTCGAACCGCGAAGTAGCGAGGGCTCACTGTAAAGGTGAAAGTCATGTGGTAATTGATTTTTAGCTGAAAATAGTCATCTTTGGGCCTAAAAATTGACAGTTATGACGTGATTTTAGAAGGGAAGGTAAGATCGACTGGCTTTTTACCTCTTCCTTAGGGTGCAGCAGTTACTCTGGTATGTGCTTGACCGGACGATAGATGCATTTGAGCCACATGATCAAGCAACGTTTCTTAGCAATAAGTTTGTTCAGAATTATTTCCCTTATCCTCCTGGATGAAGGGGAGGATAGACAACTGTATGCAGCCGCGTTCTCATATGACCGTACATTTAACCCTTTTACCCCCAAAGGACGTACTGGTACGTTTCACAAAAGCCATCCCTTTACCCCCATGGACGTACCGGTACGTCCTTGCAAAAAAATGCTATAAAAATTAGTTTTTCATATTTATTGATAATTTTTTGAGAAAATTCAGGCATTTTCAAAGAGAATGAGACCAACCTGACCTCTCTATGACAAAAATTAAGGCTGTTAGAGCAATTTAAAGAAAATATACTGCAAAATGTTCTGGGAAAAAAATAACCCCCTGGGGGTTAAGGGTTGGAAATTTCCAAATACCCCGGGGGTAAAAGGGTTAAGCAACATATCCTAACTTGATTATTATAATTCATCTAAATTGTTTTAATATTATCCTTTCCTTAATATTTGTTCATGTTAACTTCATTAAAATAATTAATCTTTTCACGTTCACAGTACAGGATGGTACATTCTGTGAAGATCTGGATGCAAAGGATGGTCAGAGTTATGAAAAATCTTATGCAGCATGCATAAAGAACTAACAGAACAACAGTGCCAGAAATTAATACCTGTACACGTTTTAGTTCACGTTTTTGTTTTCCTCTGACATTCCCTTTTTCACATCTGTTTTCCTTTGTTTTGGAAAGAATTTCATCACGTCAAAGAGGCAAAGACAACGAAAACATCTCGCTATGTCGTTTATAATGCTTCCATAATGATAAAATCACTGACTTCAATTATACAGGTATAGGTTCTTCCTTGATCTACCAGTCCATAGTAGGGACTTATCCTAACATATACCTCATCTTCATGTCTATGAGTCATCACTTTTGTTTCTATTCAGTACCAAAGTTCTTAGACATTTCCCAGGAATGTAAACCTGCCAGTTGGTTTTAAGACTTCTCCCTCCTAAGGGTAAAACTGATATTAAAGAACGATGGTTTGTATTCGTGTAGGAACAAATCATTAGTTTTTGGAGTAATTTGTATTTTTAAACATACTTACCTGGTAGTTATATATATATAGCCTAGTCCCTGACGTCACGGCAGAATTTCAAAACTCGCGGCAATCGCCGATTGAGTAGCCAGGTGTACCACCTGTGCGCCCTCTACCCAAGTACCTGGAACCATTCCAACTATTCCTCAGATCTTCCCTGCCGCCTCACCGGTGACATCGTTGGAATTTCGCTCGCTGTAGCCTGTGTTATTTGCAGTTATTTTGGTGAAGTACACTTTGGCTTTGGCTTTCGCTCGTTTTGGATTTGTTTTTTGGTATTTTCTTGGCCCGATTAGATATTGTTGTTTTGACCTTTGCTTGTTTTGATCTCTCTTTCGATTTTTTCATAATGTCTGACTCTTCTTCGAGTATTAGAAGGTGTGTGAGAGGTTGTAAGACCCGGCTTGCTAAAGCCTCTCTAGATCTCCACTCCATTTGTGTGAAATGTAGTGGTAAATGTTGCGAATTGGATGATCGTTGTGATGAAAGTGTAATTCTGACTGAGAGTGAGTGGTTGGAGTATGATTGCTACACTCATAAGCTTGAAAGGGATAGGATCAGGAGAAGTTAAAGTTTGTCTCGTTCTTCTAGGGATTGTTCCCCTCCCCGTGATAACGAACCTATTGATCCTTCCCCTGTAGTGGTAGTTCCAGATCCCACTACTGTTAAAGCTAATGAACCAACTCTTAAGGACATGATGGTGGCCATTCAAGCCCTGGGCAAGAGAGTGGAGTCGCTCGCAGCAGATATAACTAAATTATGGTCCGATGTGAAAGAGTTAAAGAGTGCAAGTGTCGGTGCTAAAGTCAGTGCAGTGGAGGGTGCGGCTGTTCGGACCTGTCATTTTCCTAGCCCTAGACCTCTTCCAAGCTCCCAACCCCTGGGAGAAGAAATGTCGACGGGAAGGCGAGAGGTGTTAGCTCCCGAGCAGTCGTCCCCTCAAGCGTACCTGTTGACGCTTCGCAGGACGCTCGCCCTCGCCATGGGAAAGGCGAGGTAAAAGTGTTTTCTTCTTCGTCGGATGACGCAGCGCCCAGACAGGGCTGCCGTCTTACATCGAGACCTCTCAAGAGAAGATTTCCGCTGTTGAGTAGCGTCGTGTTATGACGCCTCAGGCGCCTGGTTGCAGCCATTGGAGCATTTTTCTTCCTGCTCCGAGGAAAGTTCTCCTGCCAAGCGGCCATCTACTTCGGTAGGAGATAAAAGGAAGTTGGAAGATGTCAGGCGGCCATCCCCATCGGTTGGAAATAAACAGTTATCGGAGGCTGGTATGATCTCTGTACATGCTCCTCCTCCCCCTTCGGATTGGTACTCGTCTCCTGAACGTTCTGCGGTTTCCTTGAGTGATGTGGAGGGAGAACTAGTTGAGGAAGCAGCGTCTCCTGTTTGTCCACAGCAGCAAGTTGCTCCGAATTTAAGTGTACTGCAAGATATGCTGCAGAAATTCTCCTCCCTCATGAAGGTCTACCAGCCCACAGACAAGAAGAGAGTTGCTTGCCAAGACGCCGAGCGTCAAGAATCTTCACGCCTTGACGCCAAGCGTCAGAAAGCTAAGCGTCGAGAAGTTGAACATCATGCCAAGCGTCGGGAAGCTGGAAGTCATGACGCCGAGCGTCAAGAAGTTGGACGTTGGGACGCCGAGCGTCAAAACCTCGGACGTCATGAAACCGAACGTTGAGATCGCGGACGTCATTGCTTCGAGCGTCAAGGTTTGAAACACCGTGACGCCAGGCGTCATGATATTGGACGCCATGACGCCAGAAGTCAGGATAAAATGGGAGTTGACTCCAAGGAAGCAGGACGTCTCTACTTCGATACGAGACCTGTCAGAAGAAGGGAATGATGACTGTCACCTTTCCCCTAGTTATCCCTTAGAGGAGGTGTCGGAAGAAGAGGACCCGAAAAACCAACATTCGTCGGCGGACTTGAAAAGACTCATGAGAGTTTTTTCTGAAGTTTTTCCTGAAAACCTTGTTCTTGCTGCTCCTCGTTCCCCGCCTTTAGAGTTTACACTCAGGAAGGGTTCGAAAGAGTCCCATTTTATGAAGATGGTGTTGTCTCGCTCATTTAAGAGAGCCTAAAAGATGATGGGGGACTGGATGTAATCTAAGAAGGACCAGATTAGCATCCAGATCGAGCGTTTGGTACGAGACTGGAGAAGCTCTCGGCCTGGGAGTCCCTGCCTCTGCCCAAGGGGACTTCTCGAGTCTGGTGGACGCCCCTCGTCGGACGGCCATGAGGAGAACTAAAGTGTTTTGGTCGACTTCGGAGTTGGATCACCTTCTCAAAAGCATTTTCAGAGCCTTCGAGGTGTTTAATTTCCTCGACTGGACTCTAGGAGCCTTGGGGAAAAAGGTGTATTCATTTGAAGGATGTAGACACAAAAGGCCTCGTCCACATTATATCTTGTATGGACAAGGCTTTGAGAGACGGGTCCACAAGTTAGCGGCTCTTTTCTCGGCGGGTATCCTTAAGAAAAGAGCCCAAATGTGCGCTTTTCTGGCGAATGGGGTTACACCCATGCAGAAGTCGGAGTTACTGTATGCACCTCTTTCTTCGCTCCTTTTCCCGCAAGAACTGGTCAGAGAAGTCTCTTCCGCATTAGCCCAAAAGGCCACACAGGATTTACTGTCTAAGATAGCAAGGAAGGTTCTGCCTACATCCTTCTCGAGTGCCTACATCCTTCTCGAGTCGTAAGCCTAAGGAGGAAGCACCATTCCATCAGTTTTCTCAGCCCTTTCGCGGGCAATCATTCGGCAGGGGTAGTACCAGACCCGAGGGAAGGAGAGCGAAGAGGAGAGGCTCAAGACCAGGTCGAAGCAGGGTCTAACTGCATTCGCCTTCAGACAGCGGTAGGAGCCAGACTAACCAACTTCTGTATCCCAAGGAGGGATACAAAATCCCTTTCCTAGGGAAACCTCCTTTAGTAGTAACTCCGATAGACCTCTTGGCCAGATACAGAGAAGAATCAAAGATACAGGCGATGCAACAGCAAATGTCGCTCTTAATAAAGAAGGAGGCAATAGAGAGGGTGCGAGATTTACGGTCACCAGGATTTTACAGCCGCTTGTTCCTGGTTCCCAAGAACTCGCGGGGATGGAGACCAGTCCTGGATGTGAATGCACTCAACTTCTTCGTACAGAAGACAAAGTTCACTATGGAAACAACGAAATCAGTCCTAGCAGCAGTCAGAAAGGATGACTGGATGGTCTCATTAGACCTTTAGGATGCGTATTTTCACATCCCCATCCATCTGAACTTCAAGAAATACCTGAAGTTCATGTACAAAGAGGAGGTATTCCAGTTTGGGGCTCTTTGTTTCAGCCTAAGCACTGCGCCTCAAATCTTTACAAAGTTAATGTCAAATGTAGCAAGAATGCTGCATTCAAGAGGTATCAGAGCCTCCCTGTGTCTGGACAACTGGCTACGCAGAGCTCATTCCTAAGATCGCTGTCTGGGGGATCTGCAGATGACGATGAAGTTATCAGAAGAACTGGGTCTTCTGATAAACAGGGACAAGTCACAACTGACACCATCCCAAGAGATTCTGTACTTGGGGATGGAGATTCGGAGTCGAGCTTTTCAGACTTTTCCGTCTACCTCAAGGATGGAACAAGCCCTGGTGAAACTTCAATGGTTTCTAAAGAAGCGAAAGTGTTCTGCAAGGGATTGGATGAGTCTTCTGGGAACCCTTTCCTCGTTGGAGCAGTTTGTCTCCCTGGAAAGACTGAATCTTCGCCCTCTTCAGTTCCACCTCAATCTACATTGGAATAGGGGAAAGGAGCTGGAGACGAAATGTATCCCCATTTCAGAATCCACAAAGCGATGCCTTCAGTAGTGGAACGACCCCGTCAAACCTCAAGAGGGTCTTTCTCTGGAACAGAGGAACCCAGACCTTGTGTTGTGTTCAGATGCCTCGGACTCGGGGTGGGGAGCAACACTGGGAAAGTTGGAGATCTCGGGTTCCTGGGCAAAAGATCAAGAGATCCTCCACATAAACCAGAAGGAGCTGTTGGCAGTCCTGTTAGCCCTCAAAGGCTTCGAAGAGTCAGTCCTGAACAGAGTGGTACAGGTCAACTCCAACATTACTACGGCGTTGGCCTACATAGGCAAGCAAGGCAGAACCCACTCGAGGTCTTTTTATGAGACTGCGAGAGAGCAGAAAAGGTCAAGTCTTGTCTACAGAATGGACACTTCATCAGGAAGTCTGCAAGAGCCTGTGGCAGACTTGGGGTCGTCCTTGTATAGACCTGTTCGCAACCACGAAGAGACTGGAGACTTACTGTTCCCCAGTGCCAGACCCCAAAGCAGTTCACATCGACGCTTTCCTCATGGACTGGTCCCATCTGGACGTGTATGCGTTCCCACCGTTCAAGATTGTGCACAAAGTGATGCAAAAATTTGTGTCGCCCGAGGGAACCAGATTGAGTCTAGTGGCCCACAAGAGAGTGGTTCACAGAAGTACTGGAATGGATGGTGGACACACCGAGAAGCTTCCCTTTGAGAGTAGATCTTCTCAAACAACCCCACTTAGGAAGGTACCTAAGCAGAACACCATAAAAAATCTGTGATTTGAAATAAAGGTTGGAAGGAAAAATGTAATTAGATATGATATTTATTACATAAATAAGCCTTTAAAATGACGTAGTAACGTAGTTACAAACAATTGGTTGGAGAACAAGGCAATTCACGTAGATCGTAGGGCGTTTCCTTCGTTCTGCTTCGCTCGCTGTCTGTAAAGAAATATTCAGGAAGATTAGTATCTAAAAGTCATGGTCATTTATGTAGAAGAATATACCCATCGCAATAATAACCCACTTAAAATTACCTTACAATTGAGCAACTGAGGTTTACATTAGTATCAGGAAGGAAATAAAAGGGCCGATACACCGAAACCGAACACCATCCTGAAATGAACGGTAAACCTAATATAAATTTGCTCGGTCGTAATATAGGAGACAATCCGTCATAAATATAACCACTCGAAACATTAATGTATTAGACGATTCTCTTACCCAAGTGTTAACAACGTGAATTTATGAATAAGCTAGAGTTACTAGTCCGAGAGCTAAATCACCTGAAAGGACAAGAGAATACGATGTATAAAACATATTGACCACAAAAAACTAATACAAATCTTCATAAGATTAAAAATGACAGACAGGAAAACTTTTATAGACAACACAAGGCAATGAGAGTTCGCAATGATAACCTTAAAAATAAGCCCTATATATTCTTGGTACTCACCATTGTCGAACCATGTACAAAGGCGTTGCAGATGGATTTTTGCAGATGTTCACAAGAGGGTGACATAGACCAGGGATCCCAATAAAAGCCTTTAGCCTAAGACAGGCATGTCGGAAGAGTCTAAATTGCAGGAACCTTCCCAGGTGAGTGAGGTCTCAGCTCTCTTCTCTGTGTCTCTTTCTCTGACACTGTCGGACGGCCGGGCTGCCTGGCTCCTCGTCTCCGTTTTCGCTCGAGTAAAGCATATGGACGGAGGAGGAGTTACCAAACTACCCATCTTTAAAGACTGGACGGCAGGAAAGACAGTTTGATGGTACCAAGAGTAGGGCAATTGAAATACCAAATTCTTAATAATTACTAGTCTTTCCTGTCGCCATGTGAAAATATGAAATGTCTTGTACCATAAAAACCTCCAAGCTCTACATCTAACTGCCTTCAGATTATCGAAAAACTCAAGAGAGCAAGAGGTTTTTCGAAGGAAGCAGCTAGTGCGATTGCGAGAGCAAGGAGGTCTTCTACCATCAAGGTTTACCAATCCAAGTGGGAGGTTTCTAGAGAATGGTGCAGAAACAACTGTTTCCTCTTCCAGTACCTCTATGACTCAGATTGCTGACTTCCTTCTGTAAGCGTAAGTTTTCGACCTCAATCATCAAGGGATACAGGAGCATGTTAGCGGTCGTCTTCAGGCATAGGGATTAGGACCTGTCCAATAATAAAGATCTCCAGGACCTTCTCAAATCCTTTGAAACGACATCAGGAATCGCCAGCTTGGAATCTAGACATAGTCCTTAAGTTCCTAATGAGTACCAGGTTTGAACCTTTACATTCAGCTTCGTTTAAGGACCTCACCATGAACACACTCTTTTTGGTCAGTTTGGCGACAGCAAAATTGTCAGTGAAATTCATGCCTTCAACAAAATTGTGGGCTTTAGAGATAACAAGGCTATCTGCTCCTTACAGCTAGGTTTTCTTGCTAAGAACGAACGCCCTTCACAACCCTGGCCCAAGTTTTGAGATTCCGAACCTTTCGGATTTGGTTAGAGAGGAATTAGAGAAGGTCCTGTGTCCAGTAAGAGCCCTGAAGTTCTACCTGGAAAGAACGAAGAATTTACGGGGCAAGTCAGAAGCACTTTGGTGCTCAGTCAAGAAACCTTCGCTACAGATGTCTAAGAATGCGCTATCCTTCTTCATCAGGCTCTTAATAAGGGAGGCTCATTCTCATTGTAGTGAGACGGACCTCAAGCTTTTGAAGGTCAAGGCACATGAGGTTAGAGCTGTGGCAACGTCTGTGGCCTTCAAGCAGAATAGGTCTTTGCAGAACATCATGGACACGACATTCTGGAGGAGCAAATCTGTGTTCGCCTCACACTATTTGAAACAAGTCCAGACTCTTTATGAAGACTGCTACACTCTGGGACCATTCGTAGCAGCGAGTGCAGTAGTGGGGGAAGGATCTACCACTACACTCCCGTAACCTAATACCCTTTTTCTTCCCTTGGAACTGTTGTATTTTTATGGTTGTTTGTGGAGATTGGACGCAGTACACAATCATTGATTTATAGTCAGGTGGTCAGTTTGTTCCTTGGGAGCACCCGGAACAAGGGTATTGGAGGAGGTCCTGTCACATAGAGGTTATACACCGTTTTGACAGCTCCTAGAGGTCTTCAGCCCCCTGGGTGGATCGCTGGATCTCTTAAGGAAAGTGGACATAATGAGGCAGGAATTCATTGAAGTCAGCTTCCTTAACAGGTACGAACCCTTAAGCTTGTTTATTAACTCTTAGGTAAATTCCAACAATGTGTCAATCAGCTATATTTATAACTACCAGGTAAGTCAGATGTTTATAAATGATATTTTCATAATAAAATAAATTTTTCAATATTAAACTTACCCGATGATCATATAGCTGCATCCCTGCTGCCCGACGAAAAAAACCTACGGGCGGAATACGCCAGCGATCGCTATACAGGTGGGGGTGTACATCAACAGCGCCATCTGTCAAGTAGGTACTCAAGTACTCGATGTCAACAAAGAACCAATTTTCCCTCTGTCGTGCCACTGGCAAGACCTACTAAATACGCCGTCCCTAACTGAATTTGTTTTCACAACGATTTGGTGAAGTACACTATTCCAGTTTTGAGCTTTCGCTATGCAGGGGTTTTATCTTCATTTCAAAACTTGAACTCGTTTTGGATAGATTTAATTATGGTGACGAAGAGAGTATGGACTCTCTTTCACTTTTAAATGGCCGACCCTTCCCTTAGACGGAAGTGTGTTTAGGTTTTTGGTAATTTTGCTTAACAAGTTATAGATCTATTTATTTTATATCTCTCCGCCCTTATAGGCCTCTTCGATTAACTTTCCATTTATTATAAACTTATAAAAATTAATTTTTATGTTTGTTTATATGCGACCTTTCCTAATAGTAGGCGGTCCTTACTTGGAACCGAAGTTTATTAACATTGAGCCCGTCATATCGTATTTAACCTTTTAAGAATTCAATACTTTTTTAATTTTAATGTTTTATGAAAGAATTTCTTTGAAAGTCTCGTACTGTTTTCAAAGATGAACCTACGTTTAGTTTTTTAGTCTCCGCAGTTGTTGACGTTCAGAACGTTCAACATGTGCTCTATCGTTACGATAGAGAGAGAGTGTATCACGGTTTCACGTTGCAGTAAGAGTAAACCGATTCTAGCGTTTCGTTCATTCTTTCTTAGCTTAAATGGTTTAAATTCTAAATAAAGGAACTTTTTATTTGGGAAACCTTTCAGTTTTTTCCTTTAGCAAATAACATGTTTTAACGATATATAATTGGGCTCTTCTCTCAGGTGCTAAGTCAAGAGAGAAGAGAGAGAGAGATAGAGACGGAGGGAGAGAGAGGAGAATAAACGTTTCGTTCAAGCGGGTAACGTTGTTCTCGTTTTTTACTCTTCTCCCTAGTCGCTGTAGGGGAAGAAGGTAAAACGTTTCTAGAGTTTTATTCTTGTTCCCAGGCTTTATGCGGTGAGAGATTGTAAACGTAGTTTATTTGATCTAGTGTTTAGTCTCTTTTCCAGCCACTGAATTCGTTTTTTTTTACTCTTCTCCCTAGTCGCTGTAGGCGAAGAAGGTAAAACGTTTCTAGAGTTTTATTCTTGTTCCCAGGCTTTATGCGGTGAGAGATTGTAAACGTTGTTTATTTGATCTAGTGTTTAGTCTCTTTTCCAGCCACTGAATTCTTTATCTTTATTTATGTTTTTCTGTTGCATTGTAAAACTGTTTTCGCAATTACTACCTTTTAATGAAGGATAGGATTGCGTGTTTCAGGTAGAAATCAGTTAAAGTTTCGATTTCAGTGAAATAAGTGCAAACAGAAAATCAAAAGTGATAAAGTGATATGTGCAAAGTGTTACAGTGTTGCGTCCGAGGGTTCGTCTGTTCGTGCCAGTTGTTCACCTAGTCCGGGACCTCTTACAAGCTCCCAAGCCCAGGGGAGAAGTAATGTCGAACGACTTATGGGTTCCACAGGCCTTGATCGACGAACAGACGTTTTTCCCTCCGTGGTTTCGGGCGTTTCTACACACGTTGCCGACGTGAGATCGCCCCAACCACACAAAGACGAGAGAGCTCATTTATTCCTCGTCTGCGGAAGAGGTTTCTCGTAGAAACCATGGACCAAATCTTGCAGCTTTTTAAGTGCAAGTCGGTCCCTTCCGCGCAAGTCCAACGGCCTAGGTGTAGCCACTGGGTCAGTTCGGACTCGCTGCAGTCATCCGACGACTGCACACCTCCCAAGAGAGGCAAGGTGGTACCGCAACAGGCAGTAACTCAGTCACAACAGACAGTAGCTCCGTTTGTTGCCGTTTTTTGTAGACCCTAAGTGGTCTTTACTGCAGTCTATGCAGACTCAGTTAGCTGCGGTTTTGCAGGAGTTTCGTGCGGAGAAGGTTTACACTGCTCTCGTTAGCCTACAACCTGCCACGATTTTGCGCCCAGCTCACGCTGAGGCTGCCTGCTCCCACACTCCGGCTGCGGAGAGCTCCACCTCCGATGCGCAATCGACCCTGCCAGACGCATGTTAACGTTAGCCGACGTGCGGCTCCCTCCGTTAACATGCGTGAGCTACCGCATCAGCAGTGGGAAGGTGGAGTCAAGCTGCCGTGTTTTGACGTGATGCGTTAGTTTCCGCAACCCACGGCAGTCCCCACCACGCACCACCACTCCGCTTTGGTTGTTGCCTGCTCCCACACTCCGACTGCGGAGAAGGTTGACGATGCACCCGTTGGCCTACAGCCTGCCACGGTTGTGCGCCCAGCATGGCTGCCTGCTCCCACACTCTTGTTGTGAGAGCTCCTCCACCCATGCGCAGTCGACCCTGCCAGACGCATGCTGACTCCCACAGACACGGAGCACTCCATTGCCGTGCGTGAGCTACCACAAGCTGCCGTGTTTTGACACGGTGTGTCAGCCTCCGCAACCCACTGTGGTTTCCGCCACTCGCCCGCAGCAGACTAGTCAGTCAGGAGTTGAGGCTTCCCCACACAGCTTTGGTTGTTGCCAGCTCACAGACTGTCAAGCAGTTACATGACGTTGCCTTCTGGTCTGCTACTAATGCACCAGTGCTGTATGTCCTCACGCACCTGTTGCGGTTGACAGTTCAGTTTTTGACAGTTCACAGACTGTCAAGCAGTTACATAACGTTGCCTTCTGGTCTGCTGCTTATGCACCAGTGAAACCCTCACTGAGATAACCTAGCTTTTCTCGGACATGGTTCCTGTAGATGAGAAAGTGCTGTTCTCCCTCCTTCTGATATTCCTTTGAGGACTCTGTCATTTGGAGAGGAGCCTTAAGCTGCTTAGCCTCCTATGGACTTTAATTAAAGCATAACAATGCTTCCAGGGATGGTAAATGGTTCCGCTTCAGTCGCTAACCCCGTCTGTTGCCACACCTGCTCCCATAGACCCTAATGGGCTTTGTTGCAAGACATGCAGTCCAAGCTTGTGTCCTTGATAGAGGATTTTTTACGGAGAAGAACCTTCTAGCCAACAACCTTCCTACCGGTTGGTTGTACGCCCTGTTGACGCTGAGGTATCCTACTCACGTCCGCCAGTTGAGATGGTTCCTCCACCGGTGCGACCCAGTGTGGGTTGCCAGTCGCACGTTGACGTTAAACGACTCTCGGAGGTGGTTGTGGACGTTCAGTGTGTCACTAGGAAGACGTTCAACAACCAGCAGAGGTGACTTGTTGTGACGCAGTGCGGCAACCTCAGCAACCCGGTAGGGGGTTGACTGCACAACCCAGACAGTCTAGACAGTTTCGGGTTGACGCTGTACTTCCTCGCGTCCCCATGGTTGACAGTTCACAGACTGTGCAGCAGTACCATGATCTTGTGTCCGGCTCCGTCACGCATCCACCAGTGCGACCGGATTCAGCGAGTCAGACGTTGCCCACTCCGTTGCCGTTTCCTCATCAGTTTCGGATGAGGAACCCTCTGATGAGGACATTGCTGAACAAGACGATCAACCCCCAGCCCTGCTATCCATCCAGAAGATGCTGGAGAAGGAACACTGCCCTGTCAGGCTGTGGATGAGTCTGGTTAGGACACTGTCATCCGTGGTTCAATTTGTGTCACTTGGAAGACTACACCTCCGTCCTCTTCTGTATCATGTAGCTTTTCACTGGAAAAGGACAAGACGCTAGAAGCGGTCTCGATCCCGGTTTCCGGAAAGATAAAGTCTGGTCTGACTTGGTGAAAGGACTTTATCAACCTTTGAAAGGGTCTTCCCCTGACTGTTCAGACTCCCAACCACGTTCTCTTCTCGGACGCATCGGACGTAGGCTGGGGTGCGACATTAGGCGGTAGGGAATGCTCGGGATTATGGAACTCGAGTCAAAGGACAATGCATTTCAACTGCAAGAAGCTTCTGGCAGTACGTCTGACCTGGAAAAGCTTCAGGTCTCTCCTTCAAGGCAAAGTGGTGGAGGTGAACACGGTCAACTCCCTGCTTTGACGTACATCTCCAAGCAAGGAGGGACCTACTCTCTGACATGGTACGAGTTCGCAAGTAACCTCCTCTCCTGTTCAACAGGTCTAGACTTTTCACTAGTAACGAGGTTCATCCAAGGCAACTTGAATGTCATAGCAGATTGTCTCAGTAGGAAGGGACAAATAATTCCAACATATTGGACCCTCCACAAGGATGTATGCAAGAGACTTTGGGCCACCTGGGGCCAGCCAACCATAGATCTCTTCGCAACCTCGATGACCAAGAGGCTCCCAATACTTTGCTCACCTATCCCGGACTCAGCAGTAGTTCTTATAGATGCCTTTCTACTAGATTGGTCACATCTAGATCTATATGCATTCCCTCCGTTCTAGATTGTCAACAAGGTACTGCAGAAGTTCGCCTCTCACGAAGGGACAAAGTTGACGCTAGTTGCTTCCCTCTGGCCCGCGAGAGAATAACTCACCGAGGTACTTCGATGGCTAGTAGACGTTCCCAGAACACTTCCCCTAAGGGTGGACCTGCTACGTCTGCCACGCGTAAAGAAGGTACTCCAAGGCCTCCACGCTCTTCGTATGACTGCCTTCAGAATATCGAAAGACTCTCGAGAACTAGAGGTTTTTCGAAAGAGGCAACCAGAGCGATTGCTAGAGCAAGGAGAACATCCACCCTTAGAGTCTACCAATCGAAGTGGGAAATCTTCCGAAACTGGTGCAAGTCAGTATCCGTATCCTCGACCAGTACCTCTGTAACTCAAATAGCTGACTTCCTCTTATATCTGAGGAAAGAACGATCTCTTTCAGCTCCCACTATCAAGGGTTACAAAAGCATGTTGGCATCAGTCTTCCGTCACAGAGGCTTAGATCTTTCCAACAATAAAGATCTACAGGACCTCCTTAAGTCTTTTGAGACCACGAAGGAGCATCGTTTGGTTACACCTGGTTGGAATTTAGACGTGGTTCTAAGATTCCTTATGTCAGACAGGTTCGAACCACTTCAATCAGCCTCCCTGAAAGATCTCACCTTAAAGACACTTTTCCTGATATGCTTAACCACAGCTAAAAGAGTCAGTGAGATTCATGCCTTCAGCAAGAACATCGGATTCTCATCCGAAACGGCTACATGTTCTACAACTTGGTTTTCTAGCCAAACACGAGCTGCCTTCTCGGCCTTGACCAATATCGTTCGATAGTCCAAACTTATCGTATGGTTGGAAATGAACTAGAAAGAGTATTATGTCCTGTAAGAGCTCTTAAGTTCTATTTTAAAAACCTTTACGAGGCCCGTCTGAAGCTTTATGGTGTTCAGTTAAGAATCCATCTTTGCCTATGTCAGAGAATTCTTTATCCTATTTTATCGGACTGTTAATACGAGAAGCTCATTCCCTTCTGAATGAGGAAGACCAAGCTTGGTTGAAGGTAAGGACACACGAAGTTAGAGCTGTCACAACTTCCGTGGTCTTTAAACAAAATAGATCTCTGCAAAGTATATTCGACGCAACCTATTGGAAAAGCAAATCAGTGTTCGCGTCTTTTATCTTAAGAATGTCCAGTCTCTTTACGAGAACTGCTACACTCTGGGACCATTCGTAGCAACGAGTGCAGTAGTGGTGGGGGCTCCACCACTACAATTCCCTAATTCCAGAACCTTTTTAACCTTTCTCTTGAAATATTTTTGGGTTGTCCGGAAGGCTAAGAAGCCTTTCGCATCCTATTTGATTTGGCGGGTGGTCAAAATCATTTCTTGAGAAGCGCCTAGATTAGAGGTTTTGATGAGGACCTTTAGTAGGGGTTGCAACCCTTCATACTTCAGCTCCTAGGAGTCGCTCAGCATCCTATGAGGATCGCGAGGCTCAGTAAGGAAGACGTACTTAAAAAGGCAGAGTAATTGTTCAAGTCGTCTTCCTTACCAGGTACTTATTTATTTTATGCTTGTTATTTTGAATAACTGCTAAAATGAAATACGGAATACTTAGCTCATAATAATGTCAACATGTAATGCTGGTCTCTACCCACACCCCTGGGTGTGAATCAGCTATATGATCATCGGGTAAGTTTAATATTGAAAAATGTTATTTTCCTTAGTAAAATAAATTTTTGAATATACTTACCCGATGATCATAAATTAAAGGACCCACCCTTCCTCCCCAATAGAGACCCAGTGGACAGAGGAGAAAATTGGTTCTTTGTTGACATCGAGTACTTGAGTACCTACTTGACAGATGGCGCTGTTGATGTACACCCCCACCTGTATAGCGATCGCTGGCGTATTCCGCCCGTAGGTTTTTTCTGTCGGGCAGCAGGGATGCAGCTATATGATCATCGGGTAAGTATATTCAAAAATTTATTTTACTAAGGAAAATAACATTTTTGAACATACTTACCTGGTAGTTATATATAATTTAGTTCCCACCCTCCTCCCCTCTAGAGACCTAAGGGCATGGAAAATCTGAGGAATAGTTGAAATGGTTCCAGGGACCTTGGTAGAGGGCGCACTGGTGGTACACCTGGCTACCCAATCGGCGATTGCCGCGAGTTTTGAAACGCTGCCGTGACGTCAGGGACTAAGCTATATATATATAACTACCAGGTAAGTATGTTCAAAAATTTATTTTATTATGAAAATATCATTTCTCCTAGCCCTGGCCTCTGCCGAGAAAGTCAGCCAGCGACATGATCTGTCTTATGATATCGCCCTTTCAAGGGGATGGGGCCAAGTGACACTGAGTTTCATATTTGTTTTTGTTAGGTTGAGAGTCTCGGTACTGTGACAGATGACCCAGACCAACTGTTACTCTGCCCTGTGAAGGCACTGAGGAAATACTTGAAAAAAACCTCCAGAGTCCGCCTCAGATCAGCAGGCTCTTAGTGAGCACGGGGAGGACCAAGAGGAAGATTACTGGATCAGACTGGTAATCGAGAGAGCCATACAACCAGGCTCCTCAACACCCAGTCGTCATCCCTGTGATCACGACTTCAGGGGTGTCGGCACATCCCTGGCGTTCAAGAAGAATTTATCTCTTGACGCAGGTTTAACAAGCGGGCGTGTGGAAACGGCAAATAACATTCACCGCCCACTACCTGCAGGACATTGCCCACAGGAACCTGAATACATTTACTGTACCTTAAGTCCTATGGTGACTGCACAAAATGTGGTCAATAACACCTCAGCTCCCTTGTAGGACAAATAGCAGTTGGTTGTGGGCAGATGTTACCCACGAGTAAGTCTAGGATGAATGCACGAGTGACTGGCCATTTCATATTTCACTCTCCCCGCTCTTGGGGTCAAACATCTGAGGAATTATACAAGCTTTCTTCCTCTGACTGCAGGTGGGTACCATGCCCTTTGTGTAACCTGATATATGTTTATGTATTTATGTCCTCATTCTCCAAGCGAGGTGGTCAGGCAATGTCTAGGTTAAGTGGGGAGCTTCGCTCCAAAATTATGCTTACCTGGTCAAGTCACATTGCTAAATTCTAAATATAGCACAGATTGCCCTGACTGCCATCCTATAGTGATTACGAGGTGTCAGGGCGCCCTCTGATCAGCTCACGCGAAGCAAAGTGTGTCACCCAGGGAGTCTTCAGCCAGTTGGATTTAGGACTTCCATCCACCATGGGGTGAGTCTCCAACGTAAAGAGTGTGAGGTTTGTATATAGTGCTGGAACATATGACAAATTTAGAATATGTATTATTCCTGACCATACAAACCTGAAGTTCTTCACACATACTGGTCCCGCCATCACCTTCCCCCGGAAGTCCTGCCGTAATTGCAAAGTGACTGTTGTTTACTGGCACTGGTGTGAGCTGGGAGGTTGGTCTACTCCCACTAGCTCCCTCCGTTAACTAGCAGAGCCTAGTTACACCTCCAAACAGCTTTAATGGCTAGTTTCAGCTATTGCCGAAGTAATATTCCTATGTAAAGAGTTCCAGGTTTGTATAGTGCTACCTCCCTCCGTTAACTAGCAGAGCCTAGTTACACCTCCAAACAGCTTTAATGGCTAGTTTCAGCTATTGCCGAAGTAATATTCCTATGTAAAGAGTTCCAGGTTTGTATAGTGCTACCTCCCTCCGTTAACTAGCAGAGCCTAGTTACACCTCCAAACAGCTTTAATGGCTAGTTTCAGCTATTGCCGAAGTAATATTCCTATGTAAAGAGTTCCAGGTTTGTATAGTGCTACCTCCCTCCGTTAACTAGCAGAGCCTAGTTACACCTCCAAAAAGCTTTAATGGCTAGTTTCAGCTATTGCCGAAGTAATATTCCTATGTAAAGAGTTCCAGGTTTGTATAGTGCTACCTCCCTCCGTTAACTAGCAGAGCCTAGTTACACCTCCAAAAAGCTTTAATGGCTAGTTTCAGCTATTGCCGAAGTAATATTCCTATGTAAAGAGTTCCAGGTTTGTATAGTGCTACCTCCCTCCGTTAACTAGCAGAGCCTAGTTACACCTCCTAAAGGCTTTAATGGCTAGTTTCAGCTATTGCCGAAGTAATACTCCTATGTAAAGAGCTCCAGATTTGTAGTTAGGAAAAATACAATTTATTTTAAATTTTTTGTTTTTTTATCAGGCAGAACTAGGAGAGTAAAATAACAACAGTGCGTCCGCGGCAGAGGTAGCCCTCTCGAGCACAGTTTTCTATATCGGCCCGATTTCTATACGACGTTTTAGAAAACTGGCTGCAGAGAGGGCTGCTCTGCCGCAGCGAAAAAATAAAAATAATCCAATTATGGTAATTATAAAAAAATTTCTAAATTCTTTATTGATGTTTTCCATGTCTTCTTTATCTGACAATTTGACTAAACTTTACCTTGAATTGTGCCATCAAAATTTAGATATACAGTATTTCTATTAAAGAAAAAATATATTTTTTCATGAAAGTCTTTAAAAAAAATCACTGCTTGTTTATTTCAAGTCAAAATTCCTCTAAAAATTTCAGTCAAAAATCCTCTAAAAATTTCAGTCAAAAATCCTCTAAAAATTTAAGTCAAAAATTCTCTAAAAATTTCAGTCTAAAATCATCATAAATAATTCTGTAAAAAATCCTAATTTAAAAAATTGTCAAAATCTCTCTAAAAAATTCAGTCAAAAATCCTCAGAAAAAATTACTTTGCAATTTCATTTCAAATCAAAATTCCTCATTACAGTCATAGCTGACATTTGAGTACAACAAGCCTTATTTTACATAATAATTCAGAAACATTGACATTTTCACATAATCATGATATTCTTCCAAGAGCAGTCAAGGATCCTAAATCAAGCTTTGCAGTCTGCGTTCGGGTCGACGCTACAGGCAGTGTCACGCAATAGGACATAACCCCAGAAGTAAAATGTGTAAGGGGGAATTTGGAACTTCCCCAATGGCTGGCCGTTCCGGTGCCGTTGCTGCCCGTCGTCCGGAAACGGCAGATTTCGACTGATAGGGTGGGATAGTATGGCATCTTAGGTCAGCTTAATAATAATAGTACAGTAGGTGATTATGATACATTTATGACCCACACGGCTGGCATGCATAGCACATTTCGCTACCTCATTGCAAGAGGGTCGTAACTCCAAATTTGCTAGTTTTGAGTTATATGGTGTACAAGATTGCCGAATTGATTCTGCATCTTTTGGTAAAAGAGTCGTAAATCTAGGTGAATTAGCGGCCGAGAGATGGCACTAAGAAGATTTGTGAAACATGATCAAATTCATAGGACTTAGCAACTTTCAAATGCGTCTCCTGAAAAATCAGGAATTTGGAGTTACGACCCTCTTGCAATGAGGTAGTGATTTGTGTACTGCTTGCCAGAACAAAGGATCATCGAGGTAATGTTTATTTGGAACGGAGCTAGCCACGGCGGAGTGAAATCCATTTCAGGTATGTCATATAAACTATAAGTAATTGTGATATAGTACTTTGATAGTTACCCAAGCGGTTGGCGTGCACAGAACATCTATGTACCGCTTGCCAAAATACAGGAGCAGCGAGATGATGTTTATTGCAAGCAAAACTAGCCACGGCGAAGGAAAATCTATTTGAGTGGTGGCAAATTGCAGAGCCTTCTCTTTAGCCAGTTTTCTAAATCGTCGTTTAGAAATCGGGCCGATATAGAAAACTGTGCTCAAGAGAGGCACCTTTGCTGCAGTCACTCAGTTGGTGTTGCTTCGTCCCATTAGTTTTACATGAAAAAAACATTTTTCTCTGTTGATTTTCATGGATTTGTTTTATTCTGCTGTTATCTTCCGCACATACCTAGTTTTACTTTGCCACCACCCATAATCCCGATTCCCACCTGGGGACCCCCATTACTGTTGGGGTATGTAGGGCTTTGGTGATCGGAAAACAATGGCTTTATAGAAGGTAACAACATAAAACAAAACAAAACAAGAAGACCAACGAAAAACGAAAAAAATAGTTTTTCATGTTTATTACCAATAAACATTATTGCGTTGCTTGTGTTTTCTGGCAAGCGTTAAATGGTTGTTCTGTGCACGCCATCTGCGTGGGTCACTATCAAAGTACTGTATTATGACTGCCTATAATCTATTTACAGACACCAAATGTTTTTGCTCTGTCGTGGCTCGACTCACTCGCAAATAAACAGAATCTCATCACTCCTTTGTTTAACCCTTTTACCCCCAGGCTATTTGGAACTTTCCAACCCTTAACCCCCAGGCATTTTTTTATTTTTTTATTTTCAAGCACATTTTGCAATATTTATTTTTTAAATTGCTCTAACAGCCTTAATTTTCATCATAGAGAGGTCAGGTTGGTCTCATTCTTTTGGAAAATGCCTGAAGTTTCGCCTAAAGTTATCAAAAATATGCAAAAAAAAAAAATGTAAATAGCAGTTTTTTGCAAGGACGTACCAGTACGTCCATGGGGGTAAAGGGATGAGTTTTGTGAAACGTACCAGTACGTCCTTTGGGGGTAAAAGGGTTAAGCAAGAGGTACATGAATGTTCTACACACGCCAGCCGTGTAATCATTATCTAACGTATCATAATTCCATAACTCCTGTATTATTATTATCAAGCTGATCTAGGATGCCTTATTGTCCTACCCTATCAGTCGGAGTCTGGTGTTTCCGTTTGACGTTCAGTAACGGCACTGGAACGGCTAGCCGTTGGGGAAGCCCCAAGTTGCGCCATGCGTCTTATAGTTTCGGGTTTACGGACTTTTGCGTGACGGTGCTGGTAGTGTCAATCTGAACGTATACCCCCAGGCTTAACACACTTAGGACACTTGACTTCTCTTGGAAGAACAATGTGGTTACGTAAAAATGTCAATGTTTATGAATTATGTGAAATAAGGCTTGTAGTACTCAAATGTCAGCCATGACTGTAACGAGGATTTTCTTTATTTGAAAGAAACTGGTAAAGTTATTTTTCTATGAGGATTTTCGAACGAATTATTTAACATAGTTTAAACCTCTCATAAATGTCGGCCATGACTGAAATGAGTTTATTTGAAATGAACTGGTGAAGTGCATTTATAATGATGGAAATGGAAATGCTAAAAAACAGGTGATGAAATTATATCTGAATTTTGATTGGCCAATTCGAGGTGAGGCTTAGTCAAATTTTGAGTAATCATGTCATCTTAAAAATCTTGGTACCGAAAAACATCATCAAACAACTTAGAAAAATGACATACTGTATTTACTGTAATTTCATTATTTTTTCCCTGTTATGCATTTGCACATTATAAGGATGAGAGTCTTATTATAATGTTGAAGGGTTGTGTTATTTATAGGAACAAATCTTTCAAGTTGCACTATTCACCTTAACCACCCCACAAGTCCTTCTGCAGCCAGGTCTGTTAACCTCATTGAAAGCTTAATGGCCATTCTAGCTAAGCTTAAATCATACTCATATTAGGTTAGGAAAAATACAAATGATTAAAAGATTCTTTTATTTTTTATCTTAATTGGTTATTAAATTTTTTATAAATGTAATATCCTCTTGATTTCGTATGAAAATACTGTACCTTACTTTGTCAAATGATGAGTATCCACCCTGAATATTAACCCTTTTACCCCCAAAGGACGTACTGGTACGTTTCACAAAACTCATCCCTTTACCCCCATGGACGTACCGGTACGTCCTTGCAAAAAAATGCTATAAAAATTTTTTTTTTCATATTTTTGATAATTTTTTGAGAAAATTCAGGCATTTTCCAAGAGAATGAGACCAACCCGACCTCTCTATGACAAAAATTAAGGCTGTTAGAGCAATTTAAAGAAAATATACTGCAAAATGTGCTGGGGAAAAAATCACCCCTTGGGGGTTAAGGGTTGGTAATTTCCAAAGAGCCTGGGGGTAAAAGGGTTAATAGCCTAAGAGATTAATTTTTATTTATTGTAGGTATATATTGCCAGTTCAAAACTAATCGATATTTTTCTTCCGTAGATTAGCGAATGTATCTTTTGCCCTGCTGGTTGAATGTTGTCAGACAGTGGTTGGACATTTTGTGATTTTATACCGCTAGTGATTTGCATTTTTCCTAACAATAAAAACAGGAATGCATCAAGTTTGACTTGACGTCTCATCCACCGCAAGTCCTAGGTGAAGGTCAAAGTGGCTAATCCAAGTGCTGATGGGAAGATGGGCTTTCCTGCCACCCGCCAGTAAGTACCGACACCTTGTTATGAACTTTTAACAGCCTCAATCCGTCTAGGTTGAAATCATATTCCTATTACAAGACTCAAGATGGATAGTAATGTAAACCCATCGATTTACTGTGCCTTGGATTACAGACGCAATAGCCTTTTGGAGATCTATTTCTTCCGTGACCACTTGTCTATGTAACCTAGCCCTATCTTCTGATGATAAGTGATAAGTCGTTGATTTGAATCAACACTTGCTCCTCATATGGAGCGATTGTTAACCCTTTTACCCCAAGGCTATTTGGAAATTTCCAACCCTTAACCCCCAAGGGGTTATTTTTTTCCCAGCACATTTTGCAGTATATTTTTTTTTAAATTGCTCTAACAGCCTTAATTTTTGTCATAGAGAGGTCAGGTTGGTCTCATTCTCTTGGAAAATGCCTGAATTTTCTCAAAAAATTTTCAAAAATATGAAAAAAGAATTTTTTATAGCATTTTTTTGCAAGGACGTACCGGTACGTCCATAAGGGTAAAGGGATGGCTTTTGTGAACCGTACCAGTACGTACTTTGGGGGTTAAAGGGTTAAACATCCCCGAATCCTAAACCAACCAGTTTAGTTATAGGCATTTCCTCCCTCCTAAGAATAAGTCTATTAAGGGATGAAGATTTATATACATATAGAAACAAATTACTAATTCTAAAAGTAATTTATACTATTTCTAATTATATAAACCAGTCCTGTGCCTACCTCATGCAAACCACAAGTACTGTTTGAAGGTCCGAGTGGCTTCTCCGCTACCCAACAGTAACTACGGACACATAAATTTGAAGAAAAGGCTAGTGTTCTAGCTGCTCTAAAATCATACTCCTTTGACAATTTTTATTTTGAGATTTTTTACTTATAGACAGAAATACGAGACATTTTTGTTATATTGTTACATAATTAAAATCACTTGTTCCACAATTATGATTTTACACATACATTATCTGCAAAGGGTTAATCTAGGAAATTCGGTATGTATAGGTTGAAATAATTATTTTACAGATGAATAGGTTATTAAGAGATATCTTCCTCCCTCTTTAAATATCTTTTTTTTTCAAAGGCCTTTAGTTTCTTTGGGTAACTGGTCATTTTTTATTAAAGGGTCTTGTCCATTGCCTTGGTATGAATGCCTTTACCTCCTTTACTAATTGATTACATGGATATTAAAACAATTTTTATGCTTATTCATGCTCTTCTAGGCAAATGGTTTCAATTCGTATTTGAAGCGAGTGTTGTAGATAATACTGTAATTACATATGCAAGTTTACTATTTCTGGGCTGCGACCCGTGTCGCCCCGTGAAATGCTCCTTTAGCACCATTTCTAAGGTATATAACTGCTATATATTACCAGAGAAAAAATTGCATAGGGATGCCAGGTTGAACCCAGCTCGCTCACCTATAAAAGGTGTCGATATATAATACTGGGGCGTGATAAATCACAACCAGAGGCCTCGCACCATTTAGATATCTCCTGTCAAAATCCCCGAACAGCGAGGTGCCGTTCAACATCCCACTACTACTAACAATCCCACGCCAGTGTCGTCACTCCTTTTTAGCACGCAATTTGATAGCCGTTTTTTACCTTGTGTGTGTATTTCCCGGGTTTTTTTCTGGATTTACCTCAAGATGTTGGACTCCACTGTCCCTTCATCTAAGTTAAGTACCAGATCTATGAGTTTTGAGATTTTGGAGGGGGCCTTGCCCCTTTTTGTTTATATTATTCAGCTTTATTATTCACGACCTTTTGTAGGTCTCTCGTGGGCTCGGCTCCTCTCTCTCTCTCTCTCTCTCTCGTTCGTTCTTAACGATTTTCAATAAGTCCTCCATACTGATTGTTTCTCGTTATGAACCTTACGGATATCCACGGTTCACACACCGTTTTAATTTTTATTGCCTGGTTTTTATGATAACAGTTATTACATATACGTGTGCGTATTTTCGGATAACCATTGGTGTCATTTACCATGTCCTCAAATATTTGCTTCTTATAGCTAAAGGTTAATGATTATGACGACTTATGGTTACCTCTGCCAACGAAGTTGGAAGGAGGTTATGTTTTCACCCCTATTTGTGTGTGTGTTTGTGTACAGCTTCCTGGCCACAATTTTGTGTTTAGATTAATGAAACTTGCAGGGATTAACTCTTATGTAAAAAGGTGCAAATGATTAAAATTTGGAAGGTCAAGGTTATGGTCAAGTAGAATATCCAATTCACGTAGTCAGCCATAAGTTTGTACATTATTGTCACAGAGACTTCAAACTTGGTTCATATTTGAGTGTGTGAAAATCCACGCCAATTAGAACATAAGGCCAAAGGTCAAGTTTGAGAAACAAGCTGCAGCAGGGGAGGTCTGCGCTCTATTGAGTTCCCCTCTAGTTTTTAATGTAAGACGTTGAATGTTATATCTTTCTCCACTCTACATTTTTTTTTCTGAGCGTGTCCTGGAACCTTTTGAGTGCATGATTGATTTAACATATAGACATTACTTAAGGCTCTGTAATGTCTTCCACCCATAGCTGCACTTACTTTTTAACTTACTTTGCCTCTTCTCCTCTTTCTTTCTTTCATCTTCCTGATCATCCTATCAACTGACTGGCTGGCTACCTTTCTCCATTCTAGAAACCAGGAAATATATGTACTGTACAGATAGTTTCAGTCGAGTAATCCAGAAGTCCTATGCTTTCCCTCCATTCAGATGGTGAGACAAAATAAGACAATATTCCATCATGCAATGGCTTTTAAAGTTCTCTTATTCTTCGAAAATCTTTCGTAAAGATGTTTACATTGACCAGTCTTTTGAGTGTCGTATTTGTATAATAGTGGGTAGGTAGGTTGGTTGGCCAAGGCACCAGCCACCCATTGAGGTACAGTACTACGTACTGCTAAAGAGCGATTGAGTCCTTTGACTGGCCAGATAGTACAGTAATAACATTGGAACCCCATCTGGTTATTACTCATTTTCCTTTGCCTACACATACTGTACACTAACAGTCTGGCCCTTTTTCCTTTACCACCTGACAACACTAAGGTAACTGAAAAATTCTTCACTCAATGGGTTAACTACACTGTAATTGTTCAGTGCTAGTTTCCATATAGTAAGTGTAAAATAGAGACTTTAGCTACGGTAAGAAGCTTTTCTAGGACGACACTCCAAAATCGAACCGTTGTTCTTTAGACTGGGTAGTGCTAAAGCCTCTGTACCATGGTCTTGCTCTGTCTTGGATTAGATTTCTCTTGCGTTAGGGTACACTCAGGTACACTTCTATCTGTTTCATTATTTCCTTTCCTCACTGGGCTTTTTTCCCTTTTGGAGCCTGTTGGCTTATATGATCCTGTTTTCCCAACTTGTGTTGTAGGTTAGGTAGTAATAATAATAATTGTTAAAAAGTTTTCCTTGATATTGGGACAATATACTGAATACCTATTTTATCAAATGTTATCATTGTTGAATTACTCAGCAGGTATAACAATAATTTAACCAGTTTGTTCTCGCCTGGAAATTCCACCAAGATGGGCAAAGAAGAAAGGGTATAATTTTTTACTTCAATTGTTCTTTTAAAGCAATGGATTGTATAAATCTTACGTCAATTACTCTTTACTGTCAACTAGTATTTAATTTCAATTATAATAGTAGTTCCTGTGCATATACAGTACAAGCCTTTAGCCCTTTAAAATAAGGAAAGGTCTAAGGATGCGGACACACTGAGTAGCCCCGCCTGTCTGCCAGTTGGAAGCCTTTCACTATTGGGTTTGGCCGCAATGAGTATAGACTTACTGTTGCTCCATAACCAAGGCCTTCATCTTTTTCATTTTCTTTACAGGAAGTAAATGCTGGCAGTTGGTGTCTGTGATGAATGAAAAGGGTGGATGCTACAACCAGTTTATGGCAAAACTGGCTGTTGATACACACACTGTGGCTTTAGGCGTATGTTTTGAAAGGGAAAATGAGAGCCAAGTCTTATGCAGTGTCTGTTTTGGCAACGCCTAAGAACATAACGATGAAGTCTTTTACCTCTTTGTTTCCCTCGAGTTTGACTGCTTTTGTGTATATGCCCCGGGCTCCGTCCATGGGAGTATCCTGCGATCTCCATTGGCGTGTTTTTACGGTTCTGGTGGTGTGTGGGGTTCCCCCCATTGATTGCCGTACCCTATAGAAGGGTAAGAAACACGTATGTTGCTGTGCGGCCGGCTAACAATGAGGCTTGGGCCTCCTAGGGTGTGTCAGGTAGTTTAAGGGAGCTGGTAGCTCACCCACTGTGTTCCCAGTACCAGTGTCTCCTGTGATAGAGGGCATAGGTGAGGTGACCCCAGTGATTATTCTCCATTATCTGTTCTGTGAGGGTTCTGCGTTGCTTAACCCTTTCGTCCCCAAAGAACGTACCGGTACTTCTTGCAAAACACTGTTATTTACATGTTTTTGATAACATTATGATTAACTTCAGGCATTTTCAAAAAGAATGAGACCAACCTTACCTCTCTATGACAAAAATTAAGGCTGTTAGAGCAATTTAAAAAAAATATATAGCAAAATGTGCTTGAAATTTAACCTTACCTTGGGGTTAAAAGGGTTAAGCACTGGTAGAGCCAAGAAGGAGCTGTGAAGGAACACGATCTCTCATGGCTTCTTGATATTATCTGTAAAGCGTACACCTCGATTTCTGAGTGTTGAGGTACCAGCTAAGACCATGAAGTCATGGGCCCCACCTTGCCTTTAAAGAGGAATCTCCCAGTCAGCCAGGTGTTGAAAACTGGGGTATGCAAATGCTAAACAACCTTCACGGTCTTTTGCCAACAGGTGTATACCCACAAATACGTCACTTTTGTGCTTGGCTACTCATGTAGTTGCATAGCCAGCCCATCTCTCACACGGGACTGGAAGCATATTATCTATGGTAATGCATGGATGGAAGTCTGGAATGAAAGGTAAAATGAATGGCTCTTCTCCGTGTTTTCTTTACCTTCTCTTGGGGGACAAAGTGATCAAATTATCACTTGATAAAGCTGACTTGATGCCTGTAAGTTTACACTTCTGAGCCCCATTTTTTAGATTCTAGAGATCCTCTTTAGGCAAGGGGGAAGATAGTGGAATATACACCAACCCAATTATCATACAGCAAGTATACAGTACTGTATTATTCCGGACCCTCCATAGGGGAAAGGTATCCCTCCTTTGACTACCTACCAATCTTGTACGGTATATTCATCCATATGATGTAGACTGACATTTCCAGGGAAGATAAAGGAACAACTAGTTTGGTCTTACGGTGAATTTCAACAAACCAATCCTTTTATCTCCTTATTTTAAAGATTGCTAAAGAAATTTCCTCAGGTTCATATAGCTAGGAAAAATACATACTACTTTTAAAAACTTTATATAAATTTCTTTTTTACTCTTATTTCAATAGAATCTAATATTCTATGCAGTGGATAATAGGATAATATGTGGATATTTAGTTGTAATTTGAAATAAATTTTTGGGGATACCAAAGTACACCATTTATTTTTTCTAATTTACTTTTTTATCCCTTTAAAGTAACGATTAGTTTTTTTAAGAAAATAAAGGACTATGGAGACCTTAGATTACTTTTTCTTAGCTTTGCATAATGGAAGAAATCAGTTCATGATTTTGATTTACTTTAGAAAATAGGCTCTCTAACTGGTTTTGTACATGTTAAATGAATTTTGACTTGAATGATGTATGCTAATCTGTTAAATCTTGCCCTACAGAGGTGTTGAAGAAAACAGAGCTGAATTTATTACGCTTATGCTTTATAGATGATAAACAGAGGATAAAAAGAAAGGACTATGCTTTTACTTGGTCGCAAATCACCAACATTGATTTGTTACAAAAGCTGTTTTTGGTGAGTACAGTACAGTATACTTGGTTTTGTTTTAGTTTGTTTTGCCTGTTATACTTGGTTTTGTTTTAGTTTGTTTTGCCTGAAATAAAAAACTCCTTATTTTAGTTTTGTATTTTAAACAGGTTGGTTTTCTGTTTTAATCAGGGTTGTTTCCTAACCTTGGAGTTTTAGTTTTCTGTTGAGTTTTAGTTTTCTGTTTTAAACAGGGTTGTTTCCGAACCTTGGAGTTTTAATTTTCTGTTTTAAACAGGGTTGTTTCCTAACCTTGGAGTTTTAGTTTTCTGTTGAGTTTTAGTTTTCTGTTTTAAACTGGGTTGTTTCCTAACCTTGGAGTTTTAATTTTCTGTTTTAAACAGGGTTGTTTCCTAACCTTGGAGTTTTAGTTTTCTGTTGAGTTTTAGTTTTCTGTTTTAAACAGGGTTGTTTCCTAACCTTGGAGTTTTAGTTTTCTGTTGAGTTTTAGTTTTCTGTTTTAAACTGGGTTGTTTCCTAACCTTGGAGTTTTAGTTTTCTGTTTTAAACTGGGTTGTTTCCTAACCTTGGAGTTTTAGTTTTCTGTTGAGTTTTAGTTTTCTGTTTTAAACAGGGTTGTTTCCGAACCTTGAATTTGTGTTTTAGTGTTCTGTTTTAAAGAGAAGTTGGTTTTCCTAACCTTGAATTTGTTTTAGTACCTTGTTTTAGTTGTTTTCTGTTGTTGGTTTTCCTAACCTTTTTGTTTTTAGTTGTTTTGTTTTATTTTTTTAGATTGTTTTACCATGGTTTAGTTTTCTGTTTTATAAACGAGTTTGTTTTTTTACCATGGTTTAGTTTTCTGTTTTATAAACGAGTTTGTTTTTTTACCATGGTTTAGTTTTCAGTTTTATAAACGAGTTTGTTTTTTTACAATGGTTTAGTTTTCTGTTTTATAAACGGGTTTGTTTAACCTTGGAGTTTTAAAAACATGTTTTAGTTTTCTGTTTTAAACAGAGAAGTTTCCTAACCTTGGAGTTTCAGTTTTATGTTTTAAACAGGTTTGTTTCCTAACCTTGGGAGTTTTCTGTTTTAAACAGAGAACTTTGTTACCTTGAACATGTTTTAGTTGTTTTCTGTCAGTTTTACCTTGTTTGAGTTTTCTGTTTTTTTAACTAATGTTTTCTTAACCCTGAACTTTTTTTAATTGTTGTATTGTTTTACCTTGAATAGTTTTTTAGCATTAGTTTTTAAACAAGTTTTAGTTGTTTTCTGTCCATTTTACCTTTTTTTGTTTTATTGTTTTACCTTGAATATTTAGTATTCCAGTTTTACAGGTTTTGTTTTGGTCGATTTCTATTCTACCTTTCTTTGTTCTGGTTTTCCCAGATTTACTGCTTTTTAAGAAAGTGAATTTTTTTGGTTTTCCATTATTACTAGTTTTGTCTTGTTTTTTTTTTTTTATTTTGGTATTCCAGGTTTTGTTTTAGTTAATTTCTGTGTACAAAGTTTTTTGGTATTCTTGTTTTCTGTTTTACCTTGAAAAGTTGTGGTTTTTCCAGCTATTTGGTCCTTGACATCAAAGCTTGTAATTTGGTTTAACGGTTTTATTCTGGCATTTTTATTTTTTTATCAGTTTCGTTATTGCTTTTGTTTGAAAATTAAACGCCTTTTTGACTTTAATGGTTTTATTCTGGCTTTTTAATTTTTTTATCAGTATCGTATTTTGCTTTTGTTTGAAAATTAAACGCCCTTTTTGACTAGTAATTATTCACAAGAAATTTTTCATGTTTGATATTTTTCATCATACTAATATATTTTTGTTCAGTCATAAAAATGATTATCAAACTATATTTTTGTTCAGTCATAAAAATGATTATCAAACTATATTCAGCTGCTTCAAAGATATGACTTTTTACAGATGTATTGCAAGACCCTCGGTTATCAGGACAAATTGTTAGTTAGTAACTTTAAAGATATGACTTTTTACAGACTTTTGCGAGAACCTTGGTTATCAGGACAAATTGTTGGTTGGTAACTTCAAAGATATGACTTTTTACAGATGTTTTGCAAGAACCTCGGTTATCAGGACAAATTGTTAGTAACTTTAATTGATTTTTGGGTAATGTTAAAGGGATTATTATTACAATTTCAGAAATGTTTAACTACAGAAGCAATGGTTTATAAATATTATATAAATTACCATTACAATACAAATGATATGTTATGATGGTACATATCATGATGTAACTGAAGCCTTATTATTATTATTACTATCCAAGCTACAACCCTAATTGGAAAAGGAAGATGCGATAAGCCCAGGGGCTCCAATAGGGAAAAATAACCCAGTGAGGAAAGGAAATAAGGAAACAAATAAATGAAGAGAGCAAATTAACAATAAATCATTCTAAAGAAAGTAATGTCAAAAGAGACGTGTCATATATATAAACTATTAAAAACGTCAAAAACTTTTGAAGTTCTACTGATTCAACTATCCGATTAGGAAGATCATTCCACAACTTGGTAACAGTTGGAATAAAACTAGAAAGTTATTTTTGGGGTTTTCTTCAATGTCGTTTCTTCTCTTCCAGGTGGTTCCTGTTTATGAACTTCACGGCTTTCCAGGTGGTTCCTGTTTATGAACTTCACGGCTTTCCAGGTGGTTCCTGTTTATGAACTTCACGGCTTTCCAGGTGGTTCCTGTTTATGAACTTCACGGCTTTCCAGGTGGTTCCTGTTTATGAACTTCACGGCTTTCCAGGTGGTTCCTGTTTATGAACTTCACGGCTTTCCAGGTGGTTCCTGTTTATGAACTTCACGGCTTTCCAGGTGGTTCCTGTTGATGAACTTCACGGCTTTCCAGGTGGTTCCTGTTGATGAACTTCACGGCTTTCCAGGTGGTTCCTGTTGATGAACTTCACGGCTTTCCAGGTGGTTCCTGTTGATGAACTTCACTGCTTTGCCAGGTGCCTTGTAGTGGAATGAAGTCTTCTGCCGTTTTTTTTTCTTCCCGAAGAAGTCTTCCTGTTAAAGGTGGTAAGTTATATATTAATTGACTCATACAAAAAGCCTGGATGTAAGTTAATAAAGAAAATTAAAATAATCTTTTTCTTAACCATAAAAAACCAGAAGAAAATTAAAATAATCTGTTTTTCTTAGCCATAAAAAACCAGAGTTCTTTAAACTAAAATGGTATTTAAAAACCAGAGTTCTTTAAAACTAAAATGGTATTTTTTATTCAATATGAAGACTAAAGTACTGATAATTCATTTCAAGAGTCACTCGTCTAACTCTAGTTCAAGATACCAGTTGTGGATGACAATGGAAGGGGTAAGCATCCATGTGTGTTAAAAGGGCAAACACAAGAGATGCTTCTCTCTGTTCATCATATAACCCAGTCCCACTACACTGCCACAATGGTTTAGCAGCAGAAGTAGACAAGACACTTGAACCTTCTACTTGTTCTTGAAAGTTGTTCAGTCCAAAGGGTGACGCTCCAACTGGGAAGAGATCTCACACTCCATTGATAGTACAAACAGGTGTTAAGTTCCCCGGGAAAGTATAGAGTCCCTAGTGCCTTTCCAGGAACAGAAAGACACACAAGGAAATCATCCTTCGGCTTCACACACTGCAGCAGTCAAACTTCAGACGGTGCACATCAACGTCCAAGGATTGCCAACCTCCTTGGGATTATGTTGCTGACGTCACACCGCCACATGATGATTATTACTAGCTAAGTTATAACCCTAGTTGGAAAAGAAAGATATTATAAGCCTAAGAGCTACAACAGGGACAAATATCCCAACAAGGAAAGAAATTAAGGAAATAAACTATGAAAAATAATGAACAATTAAAATATTTTGAAAATGGTAACAACACCAAGACAGATATTACATATATAAACTATAAAAAGACTTATGTCAGCCTGTTCAACATGAGCGAGGGAATAGACAGAAAATATGAATGCTTTATGCGGGTGAAAAAATTTAGTTATTAGAAGGTTGCACAGGAAATTATCACACATCCTACACTTATCAATAAACCACTGAACATTAATCCTTCCTTCTAAATACTATGTCCTTAGCAGAAAAGATTTAAAAGCCATTTCCAGCTTCACAAACTAGGAATTAATATAACATTTGATTAATAGCATTACTAGGAATTACCTAAACAAAATAGACTTAAGATTAGTAGCATGATGTTTGCAAAAGATTAGAGACTTGTAATTCAAAGAGACTACTAATTCATCTTTATTTGGAGCAATTACAGTGTATTATCAAAACAGGGAATGAACTCTACTTAAAGCAGACCCAAATAAATTTGTGATGTGTGAACCAAATAGCGAGAGGATTTCATATAGAGAAATGCTATACTGTACCGAAGATTTATCAATGATTGTAATATCTGAAGTGATTTGTATTTTACCTAAATATACAAAACCAAGTCCTTTAATAAGCGTATACTTTCAGCAAAGCTTGATCGTGGTTGTTAAAATCTATAACGAAGTGTTACTGGCTGGTGACAATGAAGCCCTGACTCCTAATTAGCCACTAGATTACATCCATGGCCTGGTATGCGGTCAAGGGAAGAACCTATATCTGTGAGGGGGATATGCTGTCTACATGTAGGGTCATACGAGAACATGGGTGCATACACATCTATTCACCCCCTCGTTAGGAAAGATGGGAGAGGAGCTTCTAAACAAACTTACTACTTAGAAAAGATGCTTGATCATGTGGACCTCAACCTACATTCATTGTCCGGTCCAGCATATAACATAGTGATTACTGCATCCCAAGGAAGGGGAAGAGAAACAAGTTAAGGCCACTTGACATTACCTCTCATTCTGGAGTAACATCACGACTTATGCAAGGTGAGATGCCTCTTGTCCCGTGGGCAAGCTTGATTTACTGACCTGACCTGCTGAGCCCCTATTATTATTACTATCATCATTACTAGCCAAGCTATAACACTGGTTTGAAATGCAGAATGCGCACTCTCACAAGAAGGTAAACGAAGAGGTGAGGGTACACTTCTGCAGGAGGGACCTGCTGTAGAAGGGCACAGTTCAGTAGGAGAATAAACTAGGCTATGAGTAAACATGCGAGTGCTCTCTCGTGTAGGAGCATGAGAACACACAGGAGAGAACTCATGGGCACTTGAGCAAGCAAAGGTAGACACACACCTAGGGCTCTAGTGGGCATGTGAATAGCCGAGACTGAAGGAGTGTGAGTGAAAACAAAACAGGTGCAGGAGCATGAGCACAAACACAAGTAATGGAAGGTTACACATGCATAAATTAGCATGTTAGTTGGTACACATGAGCATGTAAGGAAGTGCTTGTCATAAGTAAAAGGAGGACTCTCAAGTGTCCTCTGCATTGTCCCGTCTTATTTTTCGTCTTTGGTGAAGCAAGTCCATGGGGCAGTACTGTCTCTCCCATGAGGAGAGATACGGTAGCGTAACATACGCAACTCCTATTGATCAGTCTTCTAGGCCTTGGTCCAAAAAGAAGGGTGGAACACTTCATTATGACTGGAAGTGAGTGAAGAGAAGAAGTTGTCTGGCATCTGGCTGATGCCAAAGACACACTGAGGAAAGAGATCCTCGGTACTCTATGAAGAGGCAGCACTATCAGGAGATAAGTCTCTAAATTCTAGAACCACCTGTATACAAGAAAATTCTGACAATAAGGGCAGTGACCCTCCCCTTCAACTCGGCAGCAGTAGCTACTCCTATCATGCATAAGGAAATAAACAGTAACAGTAATGCTGTCAAACAGGAACAAGAAACCATATAAGCAAGATACACAGACAACTGTCAGTTAGCTACAAATGTCTGGAAAACAGAAAAACCTTTCATCTTCATTAATATCCTTTGCACAGAACAAACTTCCAACAATTATCTAAAGGAATAAGATTAAAAATGCCAGTCGACAGTGCTGGGAGTATAGTACGTCTAATTTCCGGCGGCTGAAAAAGTGGCCATTCAGTATTACACCAGGGGAGTGAGGCTTCCTTGCCACCTACCAGTAACTACTGACACCACCTTATAAATTTTAACATCTGGGTTCTAGCAATGCTGAATACATAATCCTATTAATAAAAAAATTATCCATTCTTGCATATAATAGACAGTCTGGGAAGTTTGTAGACAATCTTTGTTTTTATCTAACTTGTTAAAGGATGAAGATTTGTATACAGTCCATGTAAAAACAAATATTGTGTTGCAATGTATTGTGGGAGTCATTTGGCAATGCAATTAAATTTTATATTGGAGTGCCAAGGTTGCTAGGTTTAAAAATGCACGTATGTATCGTGAGATCGATGAATATAGAATTTCGCTCAAATTCATTGGATTGAGTTTATTAAGAAGCTATATACTGTATTGGATTGAGTTGATTAACCCTTTTACCCCCCAAAAGATGTACTGGTACGTTTCACAAAACCCATCCCTTTACCCCCATGGACGTACCGGTACGTCCTTGCAAAAAAATGCTATAAAAAAATTTTTTTTTCATATTTTTGACAATTCTTTGAGAAAATTCAGGCATTTTCCAAGAGAATGAGACCAACCTGACCTCTCTATGACAAAAATTAAGGCTGTTAGAGCAATTTGAAAAAAATATACTGCAAAATGTGCTGGGAAAAAAATAACCCCTTGGGGGTTAAGGGTTGGAAATTTCCAAAGAGCCTGGGGGTGAAAGGGTTAAGAAGCTATATACTGTACTGTCACATTTGAAAAGTGAGGGAAATGTGTTTTACAAAATTTTTAGTAAGTTTGAAGTGAATGCAACACTGTATGCATGTCATTGTGCAATTATGTAAAAAGGTAAAGTAGAAAATAAGTAAGCATCGGCTGATTTTCGTCCAAGAACCACAGATTTCTCTTCATATTTGCTGTGACAGAGCAAGCTAGCAAGCTAAGCATCAATTATTTATAAGTGTAAAGGAAATCGAGCATTATGGAAGAAGAAACTAATGCTTTGAGGGAAGAACTGAGGAGGAGAGTAGTTGAGAATGAAAGGTTGAGGAAGACAAGTGAATAACTGAGGATGATAGGGAAAGAGAAGAAACAGTGAAAGGTTACCTGTAAATACCTGAGATAATGGAAGCAAGAACATCTGAAATGAAGAAATTAGAGGGAAAGGAGATGCAGAAAAGAAGAGACTCTCCTTACACCAGCACGCAGGAAGTTGAACGAGGGTACTAAGAAAAGCAGATGTCAAGAAATGCAAAGTTTTAACCCTTTTACCCCCAGGCTCTTTGGAAATTTCCAACCCTTAACCCCCAAAGGGGTTATTTTTTCCCCAGCACATTTTGCAGTATATTTTTTTTTAAATTGCTCTAACAGCCTTAATTTTTGTCGTAGAGAGGTCAGGTTGGTCTCATTCTCTTGAAAAATGCCTGAAATTTCTTAAAAAATTATCAAAAATATGAAAAAACAAATTTTTATAGCATTTTTTTGCAAGGACGTACCGGTACGTCCATGGGGGTAAAGGGATGAGTTTTGTGAAACGTACCAGTACGTCCTTTGGGGGTAAAAGGGTTAATAAAATTACATAAAAGCAAAGTAAAAAACCCAGCCACTGAGGGGGACAAGCCAGCATCAACTTGGTGCCGGCCCCAAGCCCGGGTAAATGGGGAAGGTTGGCGGAAGGGAAAAGCATCCAGCCATGAAAAATTAGCCAAAACCAATATGGCCAGTGGCGATTGTGAGATTAACCGGTGATGAAGTGTGGGACAGGTAGATGGAGAACACTGGCCAGAAACATCGACCCCACATAAAAGTGGGAAAAGATGTAGACAAAGAAGAAGAAAAGTAAAGTCAAAGTATTCACCAACAAATAAGAGATCAAATGGGTAAGGATAAGAAAGCAAATCAAAGAAAATTTAGGAAAAGTCTTTAAGATATCGTTATTACATAAAGTCCCTGATAGTACAGTGGTTTGAAGAGAAATTATTGGTAGTTTTGACAAAAATAATTAGGAATGTACAAATTTGCCAGTTTTTCGGAAGGGAAATTGGCTTACTTTTTTACAACAATTATGCGTGCGGGTGAACAGTTATGAATCTGTGAGAGGTCGAGTGATCAGGCGAGTATGAAAAGAGCTGCCATTAAGACAAAAAATGAACTTATAGCAGATAGAATTGCAGAAAATACGACAAGACATGCATGCATAGACTGGAAACTTTATGAAAGTAGTACAATAGTACCGTTTGCAGTCAAGGATAGAAATGAACGTATGGCATTTGTACTGAATTTCTTTTCCACTGTCCACGTCAGTGTCCGAAAGTATCAATTTGTAAAGCATAAAATGAGATGTGTAAATGGAAAATTGTAATGGGATGGTGTGCTGGAAACAGTCTATCATGTAACCCAGTGAATGTCATAATAATCTATCCGAAAGTATCAATTTGTAAAGCATAAAATGAGATGTGTAAATGAAAAATTGTAATGGGATGGTGTGTTGGAAACAGTAGATCATGTAACCCAGTGAATGTCATAGTAATCTTTCTTGATATATACTACGGGAATGAGAGCGTGAGCGAATGCAAAAATAGAACTGTGTACGCCTGGCATCTCACATATAAGAAATAAAAGATTCATAAGATATATAAAAGAGAAAAGTCAGATTAAAAGGCGATTTAGATGTAATAGCTTTGGTCATTAGAAGAATAATAATTTAGGGTCACTAGATACTAAAGAAAATGCATCATGTGATTGAATGTTCTAAAAGTGTAATAAGCTATGCCATACAGCAAGAGTGGGTTCCACAGAGTGAAGGGAAATGCAAATTGTGGTCAGAAAAGGATATTGTCCCAGGAAGCATAAGGCTCCAAGAAGTAAATGTACAAACTGAACATGGTTGGTCTGGTAGTGAATGTTTAGGAGAATGGTGAATATTTATCAAATCGAGAATCAATAAAGTAAAGGGAGCTGTAGTCCGTTCCAGCAGTGCTATATTACATATCCTTGTAGAAGGTCAGTAACTTGTCTCTCTGTGGAGGATACTACAGTACATCCTATCAATTAAAGGCAACAGGTCATTTGTAATTGTACAATTATAATTAATATTTACCACCATCATGGATAGAAAGTCAACAGAATGAGTTTGAAGGATTGAAAATTTGGAGAGATATAAATGTTGATGGTGAAATTCTATCAATATGAAAAGGAAAATGAGATGTAATGATGCTGTGGAAATTAACCCTTTTACCCCCAAGCTATTTGGAACTTTCCAACCCTTAACCCTCAGGCGTTTTTTTTTTCAAACACATTTTGCAATATATTTTTTTCAAATTGCTCTAACAGCCTTAGTTTTTGTCATAGAGAGGTCAGGTTGATCTCATTCTTTTGGAAAATGCCTTTAGTTTCTCATAAAATTATCAAAAATATGCAAAAAAAATGTAAATAGCAGTTTTTTGCAAGGACGTACCAGTACGTCCATGGGGGTAACGGGATGAGTTTTGTGAAACGTACCAGTACGTCCTTTGGGGGCAAAAGGGTTAAAAGAACCTCATAAGCTTGAATATGATCAAGTGTGAGGAATGGAAGTAGTGTGTGCATGGGAAAGAAAGAAAGGATAAACTACTATCTCAGGATATAAGTATTATACATCTGCCGAAGAATAATCTCGGTGAATGTCAGGGCAAAGTTTCTGGATGGATACTAAGCAAATGAATGAGCAAACGGATAGATGAAGTGTATACCAAGAATTTGAGAAAAAGACTAACGAAGAAGTTCTACAAAAGATCAATATCGAAAAAAGATTACTTGACAATTTGGATGAAAGAAAACTAACTTTTATTGGACACCAGGTTCGGAAACACAATACTCTGGAAAGAACGCTACTAATTGGATCAGTCTATGGTACAAGACCGAGAGGAAGGCCTAAAACTAGATTGAGTGACAATATCAAGGAGATGTGCGGGCTAACGATGGTGGAGTTGGAAAGGAAGGCTCAAGACCGGAATGAATGGAGAAGTTTTGTGCATCGAACACCCCGTACTTGATGATGATATCAAGAATGCTAGAAAGAAGAGATATGTCATGAACAAATGTAACTGAATAAGTGACAAAAACTGTAATGTCAGAAAGAACAAAATTCATTGATTGAATGTGAAGCATACTAGAGTGGCAGGACCTAGTGATGCGAGACTACAAAAGAAGTTTTGACGAAGGAGAAACTTAATTTTGGATGGAGGTGCTCTGTGGTCTCCAATGACTTTCCTGTTCAAGGCTAGAACAGGGAATTCAATACAGCCCAATACCAAAGAAATATTGTTCCCTTGCTCTAGGGGCAGTGCACCATCGTGCAGAGTACAGACTCGGTGAATTATAGGGGAGACCTGCAGTTCACGCCCATTACAACTTGCCACAACACTTCCAAATCTGCAAGTTGTCAATGACTGCTGAAGATATAAGAAAAGTAATTAAGAGGTTCAAAAATAGGAAGACAGAAGATATTACAAACCAGATACTGCACTGGAGTGGTGATAAGTATGATTAAATAGCTATCAGGGTTTTTTAAATGCTAGCCTACAGGATGCAAAGTTGGTGAAAGAATGAATGAATATAAAGATAAAAGTGACTTGTAAGAATTATAAGGGACAAATGTTACTTGATATACTAAGGAAGGTGTATGGTACAATTTTGATTGGCAAAGGAAGGAAGATGAAAGAAAATTTGGTAAAGGGAGGAATATAAAGCATTATGGCACACCAAAAAAATATGATAATTTGTCAAGGTATAATCTGGGTCAAAATGAGATTGTATGGTACTGTATACATTGAAAATAAAAGCTAGAAAAGTGAAAGTTTAAAGAAGCATGTAAGGGGAGTGACTGGTGTTGCGGGGAAGTGGGTGCACGACTTGATAAGTCTAACTGTCATCTTTATGAATGGAGTAATGTAAAAAGTCAGGAGAGAAAAATGAATTCAGTGTAACCACTACACATTACAGTAACACCCATGAATTTGTTGCAAGAGAACAAAAGCTAAGCAAATTTTGACACAATGGATTTTTTTCATAAAAAGCTACTTGCACATTTCCTATATACCTTACTGAACAGGAAAAAGTACTAGAAACCTGCTATCCTTTTATAAATACCAAATACCTACAGTATTAAGCTTCCATGTGAAGTACAGTACTGTACTTTTTAAAGCACCCAAGACATTTCAATAAAATACGTTGCAATGGTCCATGGATAGAGATAGCTCAGAAAGGCAGTAAATCAATGGAGGAGTGCAAGAGAAAGAGGACTTCCTTGCTAGCTACTATGAGAAGGGAGAAGGTTAAGAGGATGAGTGAGACTTAATTGGCTACTGTCAGTAAAATAACTGATAGCGGTGGAATGCAACAGAACTTCAGGCTTGACACGTTACAGTTACACCACAAAGAAGAAAGAATTGCAAGAAGACAGAACGGGACGAAATTAGACAGGATATATGTAATTAGAATGGAGACTTTAGGAAAGACAACGTACTGTGTGGAAACAAAGATATAAATGACTGTAGGGTGTTGATAAAAAATTTCTTGGCTACTGTAGTGAGCAATGTCTGTGTTTACCATTTGGAAAAGGATAAAATGAGATGGGTAAATGAAATATTTAAATGAGATGGTATGCAGGAAACGGTAAAAAATAGAGATTAAAATTGATATGAATGCAAGAAATGGATATAGTGTATATGCGAGAAAGTAAGGAGAAAAGTGTGATTCATAATAGAAGGCATATAGACTTGCTCTTAACAAGCAACCCAGTGAAGGTTATGGCAATATTTCAGGATGAATACTGTGGAATTGTGTCACAGATCAAAAGAGTACACTATACTGTATACCCAGAATTCTAGAACGCAGAAATAAGTATCATAAGATATACAAGAAAGGATAAAAGACAAACTGGAAGGGGTTTAAGATGTAATAAATTAGGTTTAATGAAGGTGATCACTCAGCATATGCTTTAGTTGCGGAGAGAAAGGGCATCGTGTGAATGAAAGTACGGAAGTGTAATAGGCTACACAATTTCATAGAATGGAGGGGGTGTGGACATTGTATTCAGCAAGGCCATTTTGTTGGGATGTGCTAGACTCCAAGATGTATATGTACAAACTAAAGCATGATTTGATCTGATAAGGAACAGCACAGCTCCAATAAGCAAACATATAAACTGAGTTGATCTGGTAGCGAATGTGTAGGGAATGGGAAAAATAAAAACAAAAAGGTTAGGAGTGGATAGAAATACTAAGTGTTTGAAGAAATATATAAAATTTTACAAAACTTGAGTGGTAGAACAAGTAACTTCAATTATTAAAATACGAAATGAGTGCGAGGGCAGAAAAATGTATTTTGAACCTAGAATAAGGGATTAAATGGAACATAGGCAATATTTTGAGCATTAGGAATTTGACAAGAGTACGAGTGTATAAAAAACCGTCGAGTAAATGTACAGGTCCTGTTCTAGAATATGGTGTGTTGCAGAGGGCTACGTAATAGAGGAATGTAACATGCATATGTAAAAATTGCTTCGGTTTGAGATTAATAAATAGGGTACTGTATTAAGTTTAATGAAACTTCATATATTAACCCTTTTACCCCTAAAAGGACATACTGGTACGTTTCACAAAACTCATCCTTTTACCCCCATGGACGTACCGGTACGTCATCGCAAAAAAATGCTATAAAATTTTTTTTTTCATATTTTTGATAATTTTTGGAGAAAATTCAGGCATTTTCCAAGAGAATGAGACCAACCTGACCTCTCTATGACAAAAATTAAGGCTTTTAGAGCAATTAAAAAAATATATACTGCAAAATGTGCTGGGAACAAAATAACACCCTGGGGATTAAGGATTGGAAATTTTCAAATAGCCTGGGGGTAAAAGGGTTAATTACTTTGATTTAGGTAAGCACTAAGATGTTGCTTTTTCAATAATACTGAACTTTTACCAAGTGATAATATCAAAGGTATAAAATTGTATAAAATGAATACGAAGGTCAGTTTCATGATTATCATCAACGGTAGAGTTGTGAGCAATTACCAAGTGATAAGTGTATATTATTATTACTATCCAAGCTACAACCCTAGTTGGAAAAGCAAGATGCTATAAGCCCAGGGGATCCAACAGGGAAAAATAGCCCAGTGAGGAATAAGGAAATAAATAAATGAAGAGAACAAATTAACAATAAATCATTCTAAAATAAGAAACAACGTCAAAACAGACATGTCATATAATAAACTATCAACAACATCAAAAACAAATATGTCATAAATAAACTATAAAAAGACTATGTCCGCCTGGTCAACAAAAAAGCATTTGCTCCAACTTTGAACTTTTGAAGTTCTACTGATTCAACCACCCGATTAGGAAGGTCATTCCACAACTTGGTCACGGCTGGAATAAAACTTCTAGAGTACTGCGTAGTATTGAGTTGTGAGCATATGAAAGTAAATTGTAAGATCACATGCAATTGTAAAAACTGTTGAATAAATATATCTTGTCCTCACAGCCCCAATCCCCACTTATGAATAGATTTTAAAAAGACAATCATCTATGGAAGTGAAGCATTGATATTAATCCGAGAAAGCAGTTGTGGTTAGTACCGATTAAGATATTTGAAAAAACATGTATAACAAAATGAACCTAATGATGACCAGAACAGGATTAATGAAAAATATGTAAACCCCCAACAAAGTTGCATAGAAATATGTGGTTCAAGATAGTAAAGCTGACAGATGGTGTCAAGATGTGTGTTGGATTAAGTAATGTTTATTAATCCTTTTACCCCAGGCTATTTGGAAATTTCCAACCCTTAACCCCCAGGCCTTTTTTTTTTCAAGCACATTTTGCAGTATATTTTTCATAAATTGCTCTAACAGCCTTAATTTTTGTCATAGAGAGGTCAGGTTGGTCTCATTCTCTTGGAAAATGCCTAAAGTTTCTCAAAAAAATATAAAAAATGTGCAAAAAAATGTAAATAGCAGTTTTTTTCAAGGACGTACCGGTCCGTGCATGGGGGTAAAGGGATGAGTTTTGTGAAACGTACCAGTACGTCCTTTGGGGGTAAAAGGGTTAACCTGCTGGAACAGATGCACAGGTCTTAGGAAAGGTATTTCTGTTACAGTGGCATTCAAAGCAGGAAGCAAGAGGGCTGTACAGAAAAGTAGCAGCATCATAAAAAAAAAATTGTCTGCACCAAAGATCCTATTATATAATGTCCAAATAGAGGAGAAAGGAAAACCATATGCAATATGGCCTATACTACTCTGTAATGGAGAAACACAGGCTGACGTATGGAGGAAAACAGAACGCATTTTGTTAGGGGTGGCGCTATGGTTTGCTATGGGTCAACTATTATATTTAACACTAAGATGTACAGGTATTATATGTGAATCCACAATTTTATGTTCATAATTACCCCATGATAGATATGAACATATGAAAATGTCTGACCTGTGATGACGAATTAATGTGACAGCCTAAACCTACATCTAGTAAAAGATATAAGTACTGTATGTATAATTGTAAACAAACTTTGAAGTTACGCACATTGTTATAAAAATACATCATGCAATAGATCATCAAAGTCCGCATATCCAATTCTTATAAAAAAAAAATCGAACAAGAACACGGTGTGTATAGCATGTGTTTCATACACGATCGTACACTAACGTTAGTTTTTTTTCTCTCTGTCTCCCCTGCTCTGATAATATAAACCTGTTTAAGTTTGCTATCAAACTTCTTGTTTGGTTTGAATTTTGTCATTCTTGTTCTCAACTATCTGTATATTAGCTCGCTGTCTTGTTGAATAAACTATCACATGCATCTCTCCCCTCTGTAAGAACCTAACAGTTACATTGCCACATTAGCAACCCAAACCAAACTGTACCACCACCGTTATCAAAGTCGTGTTCCATTTTTCTTGACTGTGCAGCCAATGTCCCTGGGCCATATTGCATAAGGCTTTCCCTTTTTTTTATTAATACAACATTATATAAGATGATTTTGGGGGAGACTATTTCTCCATGTTATTCCCTCTCGACTTGACTCCTGCTTCACAATTCAGAGTAACAGAAATGCTCTACCTCTTCTAACACCTATTCATCTGTCCAGACAGAAATTGTTCCTTTTGAATAAAGATTTTAAAACAAAATGTCCTCAAGTCATTTGGAAACAGACTTGAAACCCAGCAGCCTAATGTTGTGGATAAGACATTTGAAGAGCAGTATGAGGATGAAAGACTAAGAGAGTGAAAATATTGTACAAGAGTATTTGCTGGCAACACTAGAAGAAATTTGATTGCAAAGTCTAAGAGGGATATAAGAAGAAAAGGCAGATTGAAGGGTATTTCAAGTACAACGGAATGGGTGAGAAGAATAAGTAGGTGGTCAATGGGTATCTGTTTTTGGCTCTGGCAAAGTAGATCAGCGTGTGAAAGATTGTAACAGAAGTCAGATTACAGTAAATTTTTCATGAATACTGGATTAGATCCCATAGCAATTATGTGGAGTGCTGTAATCATGGCCCAAAGAATCATTTTTCTAAAATAGGTTAGCCTTTAAGAAGCCAATGTACAGGTTGTGGAATGGAAGGTCATGCGGAGAGCGTGTGTATATAGTTAAGATGTGAAAAAGAAAATGTCAGGAATTGATTAACCCTTTTACCCCCAAAGGACGTACTGGTACGTTTCACAAAACTCATCCCTTTACCCCCATGGACGTACCGGTATGTCCTTGCAAAAAAATGCTATAAAAATTTTTTTTTTTCATATTTTTGATAATTATTTTGAGAAACTTCAGGCATTTTCCAAGAGAATGAGACCAACCTGACCTCTCTATGACAAAAATTAAGGCTGTTAGAGCAATTTAAAAAAAATATATACTGCAAAATGTGCTGGGGAAAAAATAACCCCCTTGGGGGTTAAGGGTTGGAAATTTCCAAAGAGCCTGGGGGTAAAAGGGTCAAGATGTGAGAAAGAGAATGTCAGGAATTGATTAAAAATGAAGTTTGGTAGACCTGGGTATAAAAAGTGTTTGAAGAGATGCATTCCATACTTAAAAAGAATGCATACTGTACTCAAAAGATGGAAAAAGGTTTCACATGTAATGTAGTGATTGAGATGACAATATAAAAGATAATACTGTAGTATAAGTAGGAACAGAGGTTTGATTAATGGCCTCATGACAGGTAAGTATTAAGTAGTTTTTTAAAACAATACTATTATCATCTGCAAAACAGGGGTAATACTCAGTATAAAATTTTCATGAAGACAAGTTACTTACAAGATCATTATCTAAGGTAAAACTAAGTGTACTACAGTGCCTGTTTGTTAACCCTTTTACTCCCAGACTCTTTGGAAATTTCCAACCCTTAACCCCCAAGGGGTTATTTTTTTCCCAGCACATTTTGCAGTATATTCATTATAAATTGCTCTAACAGCCTTAATTTTTGTCATAGAGAGGTCAGGTTGGTCTCATTCTCTTGGAAAATGCCTGAATTTTTTCAAAAAATGATCAAAAATATGAAAAAAAAAAAATTTATAGCATTTTTTTACAAGGACGTACTGGTACGTCCATGGGGGTAAAGGGATGGGGTTTGAGAAACGTACCTTTGGGTGTAAAAGGGTTAAAACAATACTATTATTATCTGCAAAACAGGGGTAATACTTAGTATAAAATTTGTATAAAGTAAGGTTTCAAGATCATTATTTAAGGTAAAACAAAGTGTACTAAAGTTCCTGTTTGTTAATGGGTACTTGTGTAAAATAAGGGTGAAAATGGATTAATTGTAGTTTTAGAGTTCAAGAAACATGGTGAAATAAATGGGTATTTTGTCTAACTTCACCATGAATTTCTGGGTACAGAAGGAACTGTTTGTTGGTATATGAGGGTAAGAAGAGATTTATAAAATATGAAGTGGGATGAACATGAAAACTACAAAATATAAAAGCTACAATGAATAAAAAAGGGATTTTGACGAAGGAAAAATATTTCTGGGCACAACCTGTGTTGCCCAGTGAAATGCTCCTTAAAGTACCATTTCAAAGGTCTAAATACTACTAAATATACCAGAGAAAAAAGTTGCATGGAATGCCCGGAATATATCCAGCTCGCTCACCCCTAAAGGGTGTCAGTATTAAAACTGGGGCTAGTGATACCACTACCAGAGGTCCCTTTCCAATTAGACTTCTCCCTCCTCAAAATCACCCGTTACTAAAAGGTGTCGTTCACTACAGAAGACTAGCTGTAGGCACATTAGATGAGTAAGGCAATCAAGAATAAAGATAGGAAACAAATGGCTATTACAAAACAGGAAATTGTTTACAAAATATTCAAGAAAATAAAAAAAGCTTCAGAAATTTCCAAAGAGTGCAGCTTAGTGTAAAGATTAACGAACAACTGGACCTGAATAAATAATGGAGACTATGTCCTATATCTATGCTGTTTCACAATTTATTCCGGGTCAATACATACAAGTATTCTATTAGTTGAATGAGGAGTGGAGAATAGAAGTTGTTATTATTATTATTATTAAATGCTAAGCTACAACCCTAGTTGGAAAAGCAGGATGCTATAAGCCCAGGGGCCCCAACAGGGAAAATAGCCCAGTAAGGAAAGGAAATAAGGAAAATTAAAATATTTTAGGAATAGTAACAATATTCAAATAAATATTTGCACGGTTTGAAAAGGTTAGCATGACCGATAATATTTATAGAAGTGACTGTTGAGAAGGATGTTGCGGTCTCGAGTAAAGTGGCCTTACATTGGCCTCTAGAGCAAATATGTCTTCATGCTGATGTGTTAAATGCAATATATATTTGGAAAGTTTCAAATGCTATATTACCGTAAGAGATTTACCAATGTGTGTAGACTAGGTGAGTAAGAGTGGAGATAAATATACAGTATAGCTAAATCTAAAAGCGAAAGGCATGTCAAATTTATTTAAAAGTTGAGGAATAAATTATCTATTTTAAGTTCATTAGATTAAATATTGTATACATTAAGTAGATTTATTAAGTTAAAAATGTAAATAAGTTTTTTTTAACAAGACAGTACTTTTACTATGAAAAGTGGAGGTTAATATGTTATAAGAAAATAGTACTGTATGAGAGTCTATTTCAAAATTATTATTGATGGTAAAACAGTGTATGAAAGGGACTATATAAGTGTGTAACCAGGAAAATAAATTAAAGAAAAAAAATAAGTAAATTTATGATTACTTCTGATCCCTATGAATTTCAATCCTGCTATTTTCCATGTTGGAGCACCTGGGCTTATAGCATCCTGATTTTCCAACTAGGGTTGTAGCTTGGCAAGAAATAATAATTATAAATATAATATATCAGACCTAACGTGGGCATTACTCATTGGGCTCTGACTCGACTGGGTCCATAAAGGATAGTGTGTGAGTGAGGTTAGACTTTACAGTTTGAAAGTGTGGCATGGAAGATGAATGGAAGGCTTTGAGATATGAACTATGGAGGAGAGAAAATAAGGATGAAATATTTAGGAAGGAAAACAAGCACTGAGGTGGTTCGTGAAAGGGATAAAAAACAGAAGGGGTTCCCTGAAAACCTCAAAGGAAATAATGAAAGATAGGACAGTATACATTAAGAAAATGTGAAGAATTGAAGGTGCAGAAAAAGATGGAAATAATGAAAGAAAGGATAGCACACATTATTAAGAAAATGTTTAGAATTCAAGGTGCAGAAAGAGATGGAAAAAATGAAAGAAACGATAGCACACATTAAGAAAATGTTTAGAACTCAAGGTGCAGAAAGACGGAAATAATGAAAGAAAGGATAGCACACATTAAGAAAATGTTTAGAATTCAAGGTGCAGAAAAAGAAACAATGAAAGCAAGGATAGCATACACTAAGAAAATGTGAAAAATTGAAGGTGCAGAAAAAGAAGACAGAAATAATGAAAAAAAGGATTGCATACATTAAAAAAATGTGAAGAATTGAGGCTGCGGAAAAAGAAGACAGAAATAATGAATGAAAGGATGGCAGACCTTATTAAGAAAATGTTTAAAATTGAAGGTGCAGAAAAAGAAGAGAGAAATAATGAAAGAAAGTATAGCACACATTAAGAAAATGTGAAAAATTGAGGGTGCAGAAAAAGAAGACAGAAATAATGAAAGAAAGGATAGCACACATTAAGAAAATGTTTAGAATTGAAGGTGCAGAAAAAGAAGACAGAAATAATGAAAGAAAGGATCGCAGACATTAAAAAATGTGAAGAATTGAAGGTGCAGAGAAAGAAGAAAGACAACTCTTGCAATAGCGTCCCGGAATGTGAATAGGAGTACAAGAAAAATTGTATTAAAGTGCAAGGCTGTGAGAAAAGTACTATGTAAAAGCAAATATGAGAGAGTACTCATCAATGGATATGAGTAAAGATAAGCAAGCAGACAGAATGGATGAGTCAAGAGTAACAATGTACAGAAATTATGTTAACAGAAACAATAGCTTATGGCTTTCTCTACTTTACATCTCTTGTTACTAGGATTACAAACTTCAGGGCCTCTATAATAATGCCAAAGTATTGTCTGAAAAGAGTGAGATATGTGGAGATGCAATGAGCAAAGATTATGCTAGAACTATGCAGTTTCTTTTATTGATTTTGTATGGGAAGTACACCATTTTTTAAAAGACTATTACGAGTGCGAGTGAAAGGTCGAGTGATCGGGCGAGAAGAATAAAAAGATACGAGAATAAGATAGAAGGGAGAGTTTGTAGAAGGAAGGGGGAAAATGATTGGAGATGTATATGGCATAGACTGGAGACAGGGAATGAGGATGTAAGGGACGAGAATTTAAATATTTCATACGTGTGAGAGTTTACCCATTTGAAAATGAAGTATAGGAACTAATGGAAGATCATGAGTTATAATGCAGTGTGTATGTGGGAGAGAAAGCAGAGAAAAGTATCCAAGAGCAAATGACTTACGGTATTGTATAGATTCATTAACGTGTAACTCGGTGAATGTTATGGCAAAGTTTCTGGATAAATGCTATGGGAAGGAAAGTGTGAGAACTAGACTGTAGAAGATTATATACTGTAACAGGAATGGTAGACTGAAGACACATGAGACTGCAAGTCATGAAAAGGATACAAGAATGAATGAATGAAAGTCAAATTTAAAAGGGGTTTTAGGTGTAACAGAATGGGTCAAAACATGAATGAAGGCAGATATAAATTTTGGTTGCAGAGAAAGGGTATTGTGTGAGTTAGTACAGTAAAGCAAGTCAAAACACCACCAGTGTAAAAAGTTAGGAAATAAAGCAATAGTATGTGGATTTAGTTAGGAGGGGTGTTGAAATTGTGATCAGCAGATCCATTCTGCCAGGATGTACAATAATACAAAACATGATTATGCAAACTGCGGCATTAATGGTTGTGTAATGCCCATGTATAGGAGATTTAGATTAATGAAAAAAGGAATGTCAGGAATGGATGGTAGTAATATTAGGAGAAATGGATAAAAGGTGATAAAACTAACACAAAATCATGACCTCAGTGATTTGTGTAGGGGTAAGTATAAGTGGCTGCGAATGACAAGCCAAATTTACAGCAGAGGAACAAATAGCTCAATAAAAGGTCAGATTTTGAGCAAAAAAATATGACAAAAGTAAGTGTGTATGAAAGACCGACTAGAAGTAGATTCTGTACTAGAGCATGAATAGGTGGTTATGAACAACAGCGCAAGGCATATTTAGAGAGGATTATCGCTATTATTTTTAATGAAAATATTTCATGATTTATTAAAATGCATCCACAAAATCCATCCTCCTTTACAGCTTGGTTTGAGAGAACAGTTCAAGACAAAATGGATAGTGTATTTAAAGTGCTGGCATAACTGAAGTGTTCGTTAGTCAAATTTCATGTTGAGCCAGGTAGCCTATGCGGCATAATTAGTCTACATGGACAAAATGGTGAACAACCTACTATTTATGGAAGTAGAGTATGGAGGTTGAGTCTGAGAAAAAGGATGCCGTAATGTTGAAGAGGTAGAAGAGAGACGAGAGGAGTAAAATTCACCGTATGTCCAACGAAAAACAACAAACGAAAAAATAAAAGCAAGAAATTACCTAGTGATAGAAGTTGTTACTTAAGGGGTAGAGTATAACAAGATGTGCATTGGATGACACTGTTTGTCTAGTCAGAGGTTTAAGATACCAAAAATACACAAAGTTCAGTGGCTAAGCTCTAAGATACATACAACTTCTGGAAATCATTCAGGATGAGGAAACACTAAGAGCAACCCCTGGTTGCAGGTGAAGTCCCCTGCATGCCACAATCAGTGGAAATATTCCTTCTGTACCTATTACTAATTTTGCTTAGAATCAATATTTTTCAACATTTTGGTTCAAATATTAGATATATAAAATGTGTGCAAGTATTAATAAAATATTTTAATCATATATTCATATGAGCATCTATAATTTTGTTTTTTCTTTGAGAAAATGTTAGTATCCTGCAGCAAGTTCATCACAGATCCCATCCAGAAGAACAAATTACAACTTTATACTTGCCCACATTTAAAAGAAGAAACATAAGAGAAATGTTTAGTGGCTGACATAAAAAGTGATAAATTATTTTCAAAGTTGTGCATTGCTTCACAAACTCGGAATGAAAATCTTGAGGAATTTTTTAAACATGAAAACCAGCCATATTTTTCAAGTATATCTGAATATGATGCACAGCAGACTCCCAAAGGTAAGAGTGACATCATTTAGTTGCTTGGAGACGATAATACCAAAGGATTATGTAACCCCGAACGTTGATGCTGTGATCATGGTTAGAGTAGTAGTAGTCATAATCTTGAGCATGAGGATACTACAATCATAATGGCTATGTCATCCTGAAGTTTTTACTTGCATAAACTTCTAACTTCAGACTGCTATTTGTCTTGATGTGTGGAATGTCTACTAACATGATAACCTTAAAAGTTGCACGAAGTCTAAACATGGGATAGGAACTCGTAGACGTGTTGCACTAACTGCAAGAATTCCATCAAACTGGAATAATGATTTCGTAAGCAAGTGACAAGAGAGAACTCTGAATACTTAAGCTCCCAAATATTGCAGAGAAGACAATCAGTAAAGGACCTTTGTGTGTCACAGTGGGACAGAATGTGTCGAAGTACTCAAGACAGGGACGATATGAGATCTTATCTCCCTGCTCTCATAAGGAAGTGACATGTGTGATTTTCTACACCAAGGACGCAGCTAAAAAGGCATGTCAAGAGATCCTAATAAGAACAGCAAACATTCTTTTGTGTATAGGTCATTTTGGGAGAAGGAAAATGCTAGAATTGTGGGTAGTAGCATAAGTCCACGAGACTGTATCATCTCTTGATGCTGAACTTGCCATGCCCATGCCATATTCCATGCATCTACAGGTTTTGACACATCATCGTTTGCTGGAAGAGGCAAAGCATCAGTGTTGGAAAGATTGGAACACACACCCACAGGTTACAGGAGCCTTTGTCAAACTTGCAAGGTGTCCATTAGACATACCAATATTATGCATAGCAGTCCTCAAAAATTTAGTTGCTCTCCTTTATGATAAAATGAGAACAGATTTTAGTAAATAAAGCAAGGAGAGAACAGTTTGTTAAAAAGGGAAAACAACTGGAAAACATTCTTTGTATAGACAGTGCTCTGAAACGACACAGAAGTGTTACGAATCAAGGAGTAAGTTTTGAATACTAATCTTGATTTACCAAGTCCTGTAATACAGGGTTGGCAAAGATGTGGACGAAGTTGGGAGCCTCCGAGGACTGCATTGCTAGAGGCAACAAATATTGGTAGAGAATAATTTGTTGTGGCTGCAAGAAAGGATGCAAGTCCTCACAATGTGGTTGCAAAAAGAAGTCAATTAAATGTACCAAGTTGTGTTTGTGTGCTGGCCAGTGTACATAGTTAATATGTATGAGTACTAAGATATAAGATTGTAAAAAGCTGTTATAGTTTTGTTATAACTTATGTTCAGAGTCTTATGATCCTCACTACAGACCTTTGACAATAAATAACAAATCACATACAATAATAACCTCAAGATCCGATTATGTTTACCGACGCATGTAATTGAATATAAAATGTCACTGTGTAAACTGGAGCTCGTCATTTAGATATTTCAATTTGTTTAGAATGTATTCATACTTCTAATCATTGTTAATAGTTTCTTCTTTAATGCGATCTGAATGTAATTATATACCTCTGTTGGGTTATCAGCTTATGATAATGTCAAACTCCCTATGAAACATAGTTGAAGATTTTGTGTGACAATTTTTTTTTCACTTTATATAGCTGCTTCCTCTGATGCCTTAGATGACCACGGAGGTAGCAGCAGTAGGGGATTCAGCATTATGAAGCTTCATCTGTGGTGGAAAATGTGGGAGGGTGGGCTGTGGCACCCTAGCAGTACCAGCTGAACTCGGTTGAGTCCCTTGTTAGGCTGGGAGGAACGTAGAGAGTAGAGGTCCCCTTTTTTTGTTTTGTTTCATTTGTTGATGTCGGCTACCCCCCAAAATTGGGGGAAGTGCCTTGGTATATGTATGTATGTATAGTAGTAATATGTTTGAAATAAATCATAGAATATACAAGACATATTTGCCTATATTTAAGCCATCCCACTACAACATTAACAATTTATTATGCAGGAAAATACAGTGATCAAAAGCGAGTGATATACAGTATAGATATTTTGTGGCAATTCTTTTAAAGTAGAGAAATAAACCATTTTTTTTTTTGGGCAAAATGCTATTTAATCTTTTAAATGATTACTTTTTCGGTGCTTGCATAATGTAGATTCAAACTATAGCATCTAAGTCTTACCATTTGAGGCTATATTGGATAACTATGAAAAATACTGATTGTGGATCCAAAGTAATACTGTAGTCATTTTATGACAAATTCAATAAACAAAGTTTAACTAACTTTTTTAATAATAATGAAGAATTGAAGAGTCAGATCATCATAATCTTGGCTACTCAACCTCGGCTCCCATCTTTAGGCCAATCCTTTGCCCCCTGAAAAATAATAAACATCAACAAATTAACAACAGAATTGAAATACAAAAGCAATAAGATTATTCATAAGACCTTTATATCTTCATAGATTATACTGCCAGTAATTGCAAGTTTGGCCTTTTCTGTCTTAAAGTGGAACTGAATACATTACTGTCATGAGATTTACTCAAGCAGGTTAAGTTATTCAGTGCCATCGTGAACTTTTTTTCAAATCTAACAATTCTTTTTCAAACAGATAAAAAGCATGAACACTATGAATGTCAAACGAACACAAAATATTCATTCACACATTCATATTACACATATTACAAATTGATTTTATTTTACTTTATAAATTCCTTAACAATTACATCTTAAATGTAATAGGTATTTTTCCTTACAACAGTTTACAAACCAGAGTACAGTACTGTATTAGGAGTATGATTACAGCGAAGCTGCAATCTCTGCGTAAAAAATTATAAAGGGATTTTGACGAAGGAAAAATCTATTTCTGGGGAGAGACCTGTGTCGCCCGGTGAAAGCAATCAAACGGGACCGATCACCGAAGTTCCAAGGCCGCCTGTTCACAATTCCGGAGAAAGGCTTGTCGGCATTGAGAGTAGACAGGGACTCGTGAATATCCTGGGATTAATGTTGAGGCCGAAGGGCATGTCTTGAGCGCAAAGGCTTTCCTGCCTAGGCGGAAACCCAGATAAGGAGAGAAGTTTCGAGCTATAGGCACATGATAATAGTCGTCGGTAAGATCGACAGAGGTGATGACGCCCCAACGGGGAAGTAAGGTCCGTACCTGAGAGATGGACAACATCCGGAACTTGTCGCAGAGAATGTAAGAGTTTAGCTTTGACAAGTCCCGGTCCACTCTCAATGCCGACAAGCCTTTCTCCGGAATTGTGAACAGGCGGCCTTGGAACTTCGGTGATCGGTCCCGTTTGATTGCTTTCTTACCGGCGAACACAGGTCGACCCAGAAATGAGGTATAAGTAGTTACTGGTAGACAGGTGGTGGGGGAGGGAAGTCCCAGACCCCTGCCACCTCTCTGAGAAGTCGCTTGAACCTCCATCAACAACTTTCTGGGTGGACGAGGCAAGAACACAAACATTCGTCCTTCAATAAAAGACTTATTCTTCCATCCATCCATATACCAAGGCACTTCCCCCAATTTTGGGGGGTAGCCGACACCAACAATGAAACAAAACAAAAAGGGGACCTCTACTCTCTATGTTTCTTCAGCCTAATTCTTAAGGAAGAAGAAATTCTTATAACTAAAACGGCTGGTTATGATCCTAGGATGTCTTGCAGTGTTCATAGAAAGTTAACTTTTAAAGAAAATTTATAAAAAGTTACAGGAATAAGAGTAAAAAAAAGTAAAACCGATATATGAATTAACATGGTATATGTATTCAATCTGTGAATTTTACCCGTCTGTGGAAATAGTACTTTAATATATATGAACACCTGAAATCATTAATTTCTAAGGGTGTAAAGGTTTTAACGGTTGCTCATGAATGGCAGAGGCAAGGGATAGAACAATATCATAGAGACTGACCTCTTGGTAGAAGAGACTCTTTAGCTATGGTGAGCAGTAACTCGCTCCGTATGAGGAGATAGACTATCGACTATATTCCACTTTCTGATCATCTAGCATCAGTAAGCGCACGCACTAACAGGCGAATGAGGTGGAGTTCCTTTAGGAGCATGCTAGAACGGTTTATGCGACGCACCTTTGAGTGATGCAATCTAGTAACCTCTCGGGGGTTGTCTTATCTATCCCTTCGATGAAGGAGTCACTGGAACTCCTTGGCAACACTGTCTCTCCCATGGGGAGACATATGTCACTCCTGTTAATAAGTTTTATAGGAAAACTTTGTCCTTAGGGGGAAAGAGGAAGCTCTTCTTCGTCTCTTCACACTGCCAGTCGGAAGGAAAGATGCAGTAGAGGTAAGTTCTCCTTCTATCAACGGTCTGCAACAATGCCCTACTTCTCAGTTACCACGAAATCACTAATCCACACTTGCAAGGGAATAAACAGCAATAGGAATCCTCTTATATAGGAAAATAATTGTACAATAGCAGGTTACACAAAACCCGTCATTCCGTTAGTTATGAGAAAACTACAGTACCTTTTGTCTTATACCTTAATATCCTTCAAACACAACGAAGTGGTAACCAACACAAAGTACCTCCTCCCAGCCCACCAACAACTATCAAAACCCCATTACAAATTTTGACATCCAAGTTTCAGCCAAGGCGAAAACGTACAAGTTTTAGAAGAGGGTTTGCACTGTATAGTATCAGCGTGGGAACAAAATCCGAATACTATGAAAAAAAAATACAACAAAAAAAGCAACCATGTTCAAGACATGGAATGGTCTGCTGACCTTGGTTCTTTGTGGCAATGCTGCAGGTCATATGATAAGGTCAAATGCTGTTTGTCACTAAAAAAAACCTACACATCTTGAAGAATAAAAAGACACACTTCCTGGACCATTACTATTCTTTTCATGAAGTGGTTCAATAAATGCTTTACTCCTGTAATGAAAGCATATGATGATTGTACTCATTCTTAAGACATATTAATGGAAAATCAGAGAATATAAATCAAATTTTTGCTGTCAAACCGCCAGAATCCTCCAGTCTCAAGACCAGAACATCATGGTGCGAAAAACCCACTTGCACTTGACAGGCAATATCTTAACCCTTTTACCCCCAGGCTATTTGGAAATTTCCAACCCTTAACCCCCAGGGGGTTATTTTTCTCCCAGCACATTTTGCAGTACTGTATATATTTTTTAAATTGCTCTAACAGCCTTAATTTTTGTCATAGAGAGGTCAGGTTGGTCTCATTCTCTTGGAAAATGCCTGATTTTTCTTAAAAAATTATAAAAAATATGAAAAAATTAATTTTTATAGCATTTTTTTGCAAGGACGTACCGGTACGTCCATGGGGATAAAGGTATGGCTTTTGTGAAACGTACCAGTACGTCCTTTGGGGGTAAAAGGGTTAAATGAAAATACTTAAGTGTACGAATGTAATGAACTACTATAACACTAACAGTACTGTACAATAAAGAACATTTTTATCAATTTTTCTATTACCTACAGTATGCAGTACACACATCCGTGTTGCAAACTTTCAGATTCACAAACAACTACCGCAAGTAAGAAATATGTTCAAACTCCGTGGAGTTATAATTTTGTAATTTGCGCCACTCCCGACTGGGTCCTGATCCAGCCGCGGCCAATGGTAGGCAGCACCAATCCGCTGTGTTCAAAATTTATTGTGTTTGCTACTGTGATATTCGTGGCTGTTTGTGCGTATTACCTCCGCCTTAATACCATAAATTACAATAAAATTATCTATGGCTGATAAGCAGATTGCTAGTGGTAGTGCAATGAAGCACAAAGATTAGTGGCGATAATGCTACTAATGTGAAAAAATGGCGTGCCATTTCAGTGGAAATGAAAGTAGCCATTATCAAGAAACCAGATAGCGATGAGAAGGTAAATATTGCACGTGTACTTCAAATAAATTGTTCAACAATTTGCAAGTTATAAAACTATGAGCTATCTGATGACGGCGAATTATCTCTGCTATTGCAAGAGAATGGTTTAAACGAGAGAGAGAGAGAGAGAGAGAGAGAGAGAGAGAGAGAGAGAGAGAGAGAGAGCGTATACAGATGTATGGGTATGCAATGTTTTGTGATATGACATTTGAAAGTAATTTGCATTTTTCCTAACGAAACAAACCTGGAGATATTTATAGGGGATATTACTTTGGGCGTGGCTGAAAGACGAGCCATAAAATTTTATCGAGGGATAACTAACCCAACCGCTAGATGGCAGGAGGGATAGGGGTAGCCGGCTACCCAGCTTACTCACACACACACGGGCTGATCACCCAATTTGCTTGCAGGCAGGACTTTCTTGGGGGAGAGGGCTGGCAGGCCAATTTGCATAAATAGCTCCAACTTTGTATCATTAGGAAAAATACAAATAACTTCTAAATTTGTCATTTGTTCCATCACTCGATACAAATTCTCGCAATTTAAAGGGGATGACTTACCTCATAGGAGGGAGGAAATCTGTGCCAACTGACTTGGCATTTGACCGAGGTTTTCTCGTTACGATATACACTGTTAGCAGAAGGACCCCTGGGCCTCACTAAAAAATGTTGTACACTAGCGACCTGCGCAAGCTGTGTGATTGTGACACTAACAATGTGGCTGGTCTAGGTATTGGTTCTCAGTCATAGGAATCGGAGTACTGGGCAAAACAAGTCCACCTCATAATCTGAAAAAGATAAATACATATCAGAAAGATTGAAAATAGCAAATCAGACAATGGCTAGGTTAAGTAAAATTTTTAAATCACATCACCTGAAATTACATATAAAGGTTATATATCAGTTTAGCAAGATCGGTGTTACTGTATGGACATGAGTCGTGGTATAACAATGAAACAATACCCAACAGATTGTGTAGATTTGAGAACGAAGCCCTCTGAAGAATATTAAGAAATGGCAGGACAGGATTAGAAAATGAAACTATAAGAGAGATTACTCAAGTACCATATGGGGATGAGATGGTGAGAGGTAGATGGAGATGGTTTGGGCATGATCTTTGCACTCCAAGAGATTAGTTAACCAAACCTTCAACTGGGCTCCACAAGGCACTAAAAGTTTAGGAAGACCCAGGCCTACATGGCTGAGGACTATGAAGTAGAAGATGATGATGAATGGAGAAGTATTGTTTTAAAAGCTCATTAAAGAGATGACTGCGTCAATAGGCATAGGAGATTACGATGGTAAATAAATAAATAAATATATATATATGTGTGCGAATTATCTCTGCTATTGCAAGAGAATGATTTATACACGGGGGAGAGAGAGAGAGAGAGAGAGAGAGAGAGAGAGAGAGAGAGAGAGAGAGAGAGAAGACGTATATAGATGTATGGGGTATGCCATGTTTTATCATATGACATTTGAAAGTAATTTTATCCTAACGAAAAAAACCTGGAGTTATTTATAGGGGATATTACTTTGGGCGTGGCTGAAAGACGAGCCATAAGATTTTATAGAGGGATAACTAACCAAACCGCTAGATGGCAGAAGGGATAGGGGTCGCCGGCTACCCAGCTCACTTGCACACACCTGGGCGGATCACCCAATTTGCTTGAAGGCAGGACTTTCTTGGGGGAGAGGGTTAGCAGGCCAATTTGTATAAATACATAATTGTCATTTGTTCCATCACTCGATACAAACTCTCGCAATTTAAAGGGGATGACTTACCTCGTAGAAGGGAGGAGGTCTGTGCCAACTGACTTGGCATTTGACCGAGGTTCTCTCGTTATGATATAGATTGTTAGCAGTAGGAACCCTGCGCTTCACTAAAAAATGCTGTACACTAGCGACCTGCGCAAGCTGTGTGTTTGTGACACAAGCAATGTGGCTAGTCTAGGTACGGGTTCTCAGTCATAGGAATCGGAGTACTAGACCTCATCCAATTTCCTCTCGCTAGGGGTATTGGGGACGCAACAAGTATAATTTCTATACTAAATTACACAGGGAAATGGATCTAACCTGCAGAGAGGCGAGGTCAGCTGTGCCGAGTACCATGATGATGATTCCCCAAGGGAGAGGAAACCAATCATTTTAACTCATTCACCCCACACTAACCTAAGTAACCTCGGCCCTCAACCCTCTGCTACTTTTCCATCAAGGATTTTGAGGTGTTTAGACCACTTGCGCCACCACCACAGGACCAATGGAAAATGCTTCCATGCTCCTGTGGGTTACGTCTTGCAGGTAGTGGGTGGTGAAGGTCTAAAACACTTCCACATGCCCGCTTGCAATACCTGCGCCACAGTAGTTCTTTTTTAACACCGAGGACGTTGCAATGCCCTTTATGTCTGAGCTCTGGGTCATCGTGGTGGAGAAGGGTCAGGATTAACTGCCAGGTCGATGACCTTGCGAATCCATGCCGACATGGATATTGGATATTGTTTCATGGTCGTACCAACAACGGATTATTATCCAAATAAGGTAGAAGGAAATTAAGATTGCCAAGTTTTTGTCAAACAAATTAAAATCAGTCAGGAGCTAAAGACCAGACAGGAGAAAGATACTCAAAAAACATGGAACAAAATAATCAAAACATTTCCTTACGATAGATTGATCACCAAAAATCTTACTTTCCTAATAGGCCAATATTTTTTGGGGTAATTGACGACAGATCACATAATTTGTAAAAATAGATTTACAATAAAAACTCTGATGATTTAAAATGACTTATACCGCTAGATGTTGAGGAGCACTGTTCTTCAGATACTACCTCTAGAGAGCTATGGGGTCCTTTGACTGGCCAGACAGTATACATTGGATCCTTTTCTCCGGTTACGGTTTATTTTCCTTTTGCCTACACACACACACACACCAAATACTCTGGCCTATTCTTTACATTTTCTCCTCAGTCCTCATACACCTGACAACACAGATTACCAAACAATTTTTCTTCACCCAAGGGCTTACTGCACTGTAATTGTTCAGTGGCCACTTTCCTCTTGGTAAGGATAGAAGAGACAAACTTTGGTAAGCAGCTCTTCTAGGAGAAGGACACTAAAATCAAACCATTGTTCTCTAGTCTTGCGTAGTGCCATAGCGTCTGTACCATGATCTTCCACTGTCTTGGGTTAGTCGGTGCACTCTGGCACACTGTTCAATTTCATTTCTTTTCCTCTTGTTTTGTTTAAGTTTTTATAGTTTATATAGGTGATATTTTAATGTTACTCTTCTTAAAATATTCTAGGTTTCCTAGTTTCCTTTCCTCACTCTGCTATTTTCCCTGTTGGAGCCCCCGGGATTATATCTGTCTTTTCCAACTAGGGTTGTAGCTTAGCAAGTAATAATAAAAATAATACGATCATACATTCAAGTTTTGTCAGAGTTCTACTTTATCCCAATAATTAGCACTATGAACCAACTTTAGCTGGAACAGGGAAAATAGCCCAGTGAGGAAAGGAAATTAGGAAATAAACTACAAGAAAAGTTTAAGCACAACAATATCATTAAAATAAATCATGCATAACTATAAAGAATTCAAAATAACAAGAGGAAGAGAAACCAGATAGAATAGTGTGCCCCAGTGTACCCTCAAGCAAGCTATCTCTACCCAAAGACAGTGAAGACCATGGTACATAGGCTATGGCACTACCCAAGACTAGAGAACAATGGTTTGATTTTGGAATGTTCTCCTCCTAGAAGAGCTGCTTACCGTAGCTAGAGAGTCTATCAATGGATTCAGTAACTAAGGGTTTACAACCAGCAAATAATATTGATGTAAAGAGTATCATCTGCATAAGCAACAAACTTGTTTAACTGGTTCAGAGAAGCTGTTAGCAAGTTAAATTGTTTTAAGCCTAATTTTGTTTAATCTTGGCCCAGGGTAGGCCTAACCTGAATCCCATGCCTATGATTTCGAGCTACAAAAGTCAACAAATAGTCAGGTTCCATATGAAATAGATATCAAGTTTTTACAAATACTGTTTTGCCTACTGTATCAAAAGATGTATTGTTTCATTACAGTATTTCTGTATCTTTGTTAATTTCAGTTGGATTTGTGTTTACTGTATATCTCTGAAAATTAAGTTCAGGACCGTCTGTATATATGAAAGTACAGTAATGGGTTGTGAAAAATACCCACAGGATCATCAGATAACATTATTACTATCCAAGCTATAGTCTTGAATGGAAAAACAAAATCATACAAGACCTAAGGCTCCAACAGGAAAAGCAGTCCAACGCTAAGAATAACTATAGTCCATTTCTTTTAGCGAGGCAGATTTGCACCAACTCGCAGCGGTGCCCTTTTAGCTCGGAAAAGTTTCCTGATCGCCGATTGGTTGGACAAGATCATTCTAACCAATCAGCGATCAGGAAACTTTTCCGAGCTAAAAGAACACCGCTGCAAGATGGTGCAAATCTGCCTCGATAAAAGAAATGGACTATAGTTCGCCTAACTTTCAACTGGGCTCCACAAGGTGCTAGAAGCGTTGGAAGACCCAGGCCTACATGGCTGAGGACTATGATGCATGAAATAGGAGATGATGAATGGGGAAAAATCAATTTAAAAGCTCAAGATAAGAGACGACTGGTGAAATCTAACCGAGGCCCTTTGCGTCAATAGGGATAGATGATGATGATAGATTAACCCTTTTACCCCTAAAGGACGTACTGGTACGTTTCACAAAACCCATCCCTTTACCCCCATGGACGTACCGGTACGTCCTTGCAAAAAAATGCTATAAAAATTTTTTTTTTCATATTTCTGATAATGTTTTGAGAAAATTCAGGCATTTTCCAAGAGAATGAGACCAACCTGACCTCTCTATGACAAAAATTAAGGCTGTTAGAGCAATTTAAAAAAAATATACTGCAAAATGTGCTGGGAAAAAAATAACCCACTGGGGGTTAAGGGTTGGAAATTTCCAAAGAGCCTGGGGGTAAAAGGGTTAATTAAAGATATAATTATACAATCTATTAAATACTAAAGATAAAAGTTCATTAAATATACTAACTACAGCATTAAAAAATCTAACAAGCATTTCCCAAACCACATTTGCATACATTCTTCATATTAAACCTCGACTACATAGAATTTCCACACGATATCTATAGCTACTGTACTGTATTACCTTTCACATGTCAAGAGTAGGTAAAGTTCATTGATGTTATATTATTATTATTAATAAATGCTAAGCTACAACCCTAGTTGGAAAAGCAGGATGCTATAAGCCCAGGGGCCCCAACAGGGAAAATAGCTCAGTGAGGAAAGGAAACAAGGAAAAATAAAATATTTTAAGAATAATAACATTAGAATAAATATTTCCTATATAAACAATAAAAACTTCAACAAAACAAGAGAAAGAGAAACTAGATAGAACAGTGTGCCTGAGTGTACCCTCAAGCAAGAGAACTCTAACCCAAGACAGTGGAAGGCCATGGTACAGAGGCTATAGCACTACCCAAGACTAGAGAACAATGGTTTGATTTTGGAGTGTCCTTCTCCTAGAAGAGCTGCTTACCATATAAGGTTGGTAGTCCTTCCCCTCTTTAGACTTCGGGTGACCCTAATGTCCTGTCACCCCAGATCGACTGGTTGCAAGGCTGTGCTAGAACCTTGGGAGTTCATAAATTTATTCCAGTTCCTTTCCCCTGATCCATTACACTTGCCAGTAAACATCTTAGTGCACACTAATATATTCCTTACTTCACCTGAAAAAGATAACTTTATATCAGAAAGATTGAAAATAGCAAATCAGACACTGGCTAAGTTAACCCTTTTACCCCCAAAGGACGTACTGGTACGTTTCACAGAAGCCATGCCTTTAGCCCCATGGACGTACCGGTACGTCCTTGCAAAAAAATGCTATAAAAATGTTATTTTTATTAGTAAAATAAATTTTTGAATATACTTACCCGATAATCATGTAGCTGTCAACTCCGTTGCCCGACAGAATTCTACGGGAGGGATACGCCAGCTATCACAATACTAGAAGGGGGTGTACTCACCAGCGCCACCTGTGGCCAGGTACTACAGTACTTCTTGTTGACACCTCCTCAATTTTTCCTCGGTCCACTGGTTCTCTATGGGGAGGAAGGGAGGGTCAATTAAATCATGATTATCGGGTAAGTATATTCAAAAATTTATTTTACTAATAAAAATAAAATTTTTCAATATTAAACTTACCCGATAATCATGTAGCTGATTCACACCCAGGGGGGTGGGTGAAAACCAGTGTACAAGATTAAAGGATAGCTAAGTATCCCGTATTTCATATAACAGTTATCTCAAAATAACAATGAAATAATAAGTGCCTGGTAAGGAAGTCGACTTGAACCGTTACTCTGCCTCTTTTTTAAGTTCGTCTTCCTTACTGAGCGCAGCGTTCCTCTTAGGAGGCTGAATCAACTCAAAGGTGCTAAAGTATATAGGGCTGCAACCCCTACTAAAGGACCTCTACACAACCTCTAACCCAGGCGCTTCTCAAGAATGAATTGACCACCCGCCAAACCAAAAGGATGCGGAAGGCTTCTTAGCCTACCGTAACAACCATAAAAACAACAATAAAAGCATTCAAGAGAAAGGTTAAAAAAGGTTATGGGATTAAGGGAATGTAGTGGCTGAGCCCTCACCTACTACTGCACTCACTGCTACGAATGGTCCCAGGGTGTAGCAGTTCTCGTAAAGAGACTGGACATCTTTAAGATAAAATGATGCAAACACTGACTTGCTCCTCCAATAAGTTGCATCCATAATGCTCTGCAGAGAACGGTTCTGATTAAAGGCCATCGAAGTAGCTACGGCTCTCACTTCGTGGGTCCTTACCTTCAGCAAAGCAAGGTCTTCATCCTTCATGTGAGAATGGGCTTCTCTAATCAGAAGCCTTATATAATACGAAACTCCGTTTTTGGACATAGGCATCGAAGGTTTCTTGATTGCACACCATAAGGCTTCTGACTGTCCTCGTATAGGTTTTGACCTATTAAGATAATATTTCAGAGCTCTGACAGGGCAAAGAACTCTTTCTAGCTCGTTACCCACCATGTTGGAAAGGCTAGGAATTTCAAACGATCTAGGCCAAGGACGTGAAGGAAGTTCATTCTTAGCTAAAAATCCGAGCTGTAAAGAACATGTTGCAGATTCGGATGTGAACCCAATGTTCTTGCTGAAGGCGTGAACCTCACTAACTCTTTTAGCTGTTGCAAGGCAGACGAGGAAAAGAGTCTTGAGGGTAAGGTCTTTGAAGGAAGCTGACTGGAGAGGTTCGAACCTAGGAGACATAAGGAACCTTAAGACTACGTCTAGATTCCAGCCTGGAGTGGATAAACGACGTTCTTTAGAAGTCTCGAAAGATTTAAGGATGTCTTGAAGGTCCTTGTTGGAAGAAAGGTCCAAACCTCTGTGGCGGAGAACTGAAGCCAACATACTTCTGTACCCCTTAATCGTAGGAGCCGAAAGGGATCTCTCATTCCTTAGATGTAATAGGAAGTCAGCTACTTGGGTTACAGAGGTATTGGTAGAGGAAACTGCATTGGCTCTACACCAGCTTCGGAAGACTTCCCACTTGGATTGGTAGACTCTACGAGTGGATACCCTCCTTGCTCTGGCAATCGCTCTGGCTGCCTCCTTCGAAAAGCCTCTAGCTCTAGCGAATCTTTCGACAGTCTGAAGGCAGTCAGACGAAGAGCGTGGAGGTTTGGGTGTACCTTGTCTACGTGAGGTTGACGTAGAAGGTCCACTCTTAGAGGGAGAGTCCTGGGAACGTCGACCAGCCATTGTAGTACCTCTGTGAACCATTCTCTTGCAGGCCAAAGGGGAGCAACCAGCGTCAGCCGTGTCCCTTCGTGCGAGACGAACTTCTGAATGACTCTGTTGATGATCTTGAACGGTGGGAATGCGTAAAGGTCGAGATGGGACCAATTCAGCAGAAAAGCATCCACGTGAACTGCTGCTGGGTCTGGAACTGGGGAACAGTACAAAGGAAGCCTCTTGGTCATGGAGGTGGCAAACAGATCTATCGTAGGCTGACCCCACAAGGTCCAAAGTCTGTTGCACACGCTCTTGTGAAGGGTCCATTCCGTGGGGATGACTTGATCTTTTCTGCTTAGGCGATCTGCTGAGACGTTCATGTTGCCCTGAATGAACCTCGTTACCAGAGTGAGGTTTTGACTTCTTGACCAAATGAGGAGGTCCCTTGCTATCTCGTACAGGTTCCTCGAATGGGTCCCTCCCTGCTTGGAGATGTAAGCCAAGGCTGTGGTGTTGTCGGAGTTCACCTCCACCACCTTGCCTAGCAGGAGGGACTTGAAGTTCATTAGGGCCATATGAACTGCCAGCAGCTCCTTGCAGTTGATGTGGAGCGTTTCCTGTTCCTTGTTCCATGTTCCCGAGCATTCCTGTCCGTTCAAGGTCGCGCCCCAGCCCGAGTCTGATGCATCCGAGAAGAGATGAAGATTGGGGGTCTGAATCGCTAACGATAGGCCCTCCTTGAGAAGGAGGTTGGTCTTCCACCACAAGAGAGTGGTCTTCATCTCTTTGGTGACAGGAATAGAGACTGCTTCGAGCGTCAAATCCTTGTCCCAATGAGCTGCTAGATGGAATTGGAGAGGGCGGAGGTGGAGTCTCCCTAACTCGACGAACAGGGCTAACGATGACAGGGTCCCTGTTAGACTCATCCACTGTCTCACCGAGCAACTGTTCCTCTTCAGCATGCTCAGGATGCATTCTAGGGCTTGGCTTATCCTTGGGGCCGATGGAAAAGCCCGAAAAGCCTGACTCCGAATCTCCATTCCCAGGTAAACTATGGATTGGGAGGGAATGAGCTGGGACTTTTCTAAGTTGACTAATAGACCCAGTTCCTTGATCAAGTCCAAAGTCCAGTTGAGACTCTCCAGACAGCGACGACTCGTGGAGGCTCTTAACAGCCAGTCGTCTAAATAAAGGGAGGCTCTGATGTCCGATAAGTGGAGGAATTTTGCAATATTCCTCATCAGATGCGTAAACACCATAGGAGCTGTGCTTAGGCCAAAACACAGGGCTTGGAATTGGTACACAACCTTTCCAAAAACGAATCTCAGGAAAGGTTGGGAGTCTGGATGAATAGGAACGTGAAAGTAAGCGTCTTTCAGATCCAACGAGACCATCCAGTCCTCCTGCCTGACCGCTGCTAGGACCGACTTCGTCGTCTCCATAGTGAACGTCTGCTTGGTGACATAAGCATTGAGCGCGCTGACGTCCAGCACCGGTCTCCAACCTCCTGTCTTCTTGGCCACCAGAAAGAGACGGTTGTAGAAGCCCGGGGATTGATGGTCCCGGACTATAACCACTGCCTTCTTCTGTAACAGGAGCGACACCTCCTGGTGTAACGCTAGCCTCTTGTCCTTTTCCTTGTAGTTGGGAGAGAGGTTGATGGGAGAAGTGGTCAGAGGGGGTTTGCGGCAGAATGGTATCCTGTAACCCTCCCTCAGCCACTTGACAGACTGGGCGTCTGCACCTCTTCTTTCCCAAGCTTGCCAGAAGGTCTTGAGTCTGGCTCCTACTGCTGTCTGGAGAGGAGGAGAGTCAGTGTTTGCCTTTTGAAGTCTTGGGACCTTTCCTAGACCTGCTCCTGGAAGAGTCTGGACGGGAGCTTCCTCGGCTGGGGGCTCTGCCACGAAAGGGCGGAATAAACCTTGTAGCAGGAGTATCGGCCACTGGGGTGCGATAAGTTCTGGGAACTGAGGGAGCAACCTTAGCCTTACGAGCTGAAGAGGCCACAAGATCATGAGTGTCCTTCTGAATCAGGGCCGCAGACAAATCCTTGATAAGCTCTTCGGGGAACAAGAACTTAGAAAGCGGAGCAAAAAGGAGTTGAGACCTTTGACAAGGTGTGATGCTAGAAGAAAGAAAAGTGCAAAGTTGCTCCCTTTTCTTAAGAACTCCTGACACAAACATTGAAGCAAGCTCGCCGGACCCATCCCGAATTGCTTTATCCATGCAGGACATTATAAGCATGGCTGAGTCCTTGTCCGCAAGGTGGTCTTCTTGCTCAAGGCTCCCAGGCACCAGTCAAGAAAATTGAAAATCTCAAAGGCACGAAATACCCCCTTTAAGAAGTGGTCTAAGTCGGAAAAGGTCCAGCAGACCTTAGAGCGCCTCATCGCTGATCTACGAGGAGAGTCGACCAAACTTGAGAAGTCAGCCTGGGCAGAGGCAGGGACTCCCAAGCCTGGTTCCTCTCCTGTGGCATACCATACGCCCGCCTTAGAAGTCAGCTTAGTAGGTGGGAACATAAAGGAAGTCTTCCCTAGTTGCTGTTTGGACTGCAACCAATCCCCTAATATCCTTAAAGCTCTCTTAGAGGATCTAGCAAAGACGAGCTTAGTATAGGCCGACTTAACAGGTTGCATGCCCAGCGAAAAATCAGATGGAGGAGAGCGGGGGGTAGCAGAAACAAAATGGTCCGGGTATACCTCTCTGAAAAGAGCCAGGACCTTACGAAAGTCAATGGGTAGAGGAGAAGACTTGGGTTCCTCCACGTCCGAAGAGGGATCTAGGTGCGCAGCTTCCTCCTCAGAAACCTCATCACCAGAGTGTAGCGAAGTGAGAGGTAAAGTAACAGCGGTATGCTGAACAGCAGAATCTTGACAAGCGGGTGCATAAACACTTGCGGTTTCATCCTCAAGTCTCTGTTGCTGAATTAAAACCTGAGGTTCAGGCTGCAAAGACTGGTCAAGAAGTGTAGAGGAAGGTAGGTGCATGGGTTGAGGTGGCTGACTCCTAGCATGAGCTTCCTGTCTCAAGTGTTGCGCTTGCTGCAAGGGTTGTGGATGCGCAGTAGCAGGTTCCTGACTCACGAGTTGAGGTTCTTGAGGTGTGAGCTGCGAGAGTTGAGGTAGTGGCTGCGCAGAACTCAGTTCCTGTCTCACGAGTTGAGGTTCCTGAGGTGCTAGCCTCAAGAGTTGAGGCTCTCGCCTTGAGGAGAGTTGAGGTCGCTGCAGCGAGGGCTGAGGTGGTTGCCTCATGGATGGAAGAGGTTGTCGTACCTCAAGAGGTTGCTGCCTCGATGGTCTAACCGCAAGAGGAAGAGGAGGAAGTAAGGCATAAGACTCCTGTTCCCATTGTTGAGGTTGTCTTAAGGAAGGTGGAGGTTGCTGCACACCGCTGGTAGCTGGCAACTCCGAACGCGGTAAGGTAGCCTGAGGAACCTCAACTTCGTACGCCTGGCAGACTGGACTGCGGTGAGGCGGAGCGCTCGCAGGCGGAGGTGTAACCTTCTCAGCCTGAAACTCACGCATTAAGACCGCAAGCTGTGACTGCATGGACTGCAGCAAAGTCATCTTGGGGTCAACAGACGCTAAGGTCTGCTGAGGCAAAGCCTTAACAGAAGATGAGGTCTGCTGAGGCATCGCCTTACCTCTCTTAGGAGGTGTGCAGTCACCTGATGACTGAGGAGAGTCAGAGCTAATCCAATGACTGCATCCGGGTTGTAGAACTCTTGAGGTCTGGACTTTACGTTTATGAGGTCTTGAGACCTGAGTCCAGCGTTTTCTCCCCGATATTTCTTCTGCAGACGAGTAAAATACGGGCTCAATCGTCTGCGAGTGGGAGTGACGGTCTCTGTAAGACACGCCCGCAACCACCGAGGATACTTCTGTGCGCCGATCAAGGCCTGCCGAACCCTTTTGCCCTTCGACATTGCTTCTCCCCTGGGATTGGGAGCTTGCAAGAGGTCCCGGACTGGGAGGACGACTGGCACGCACAGAAGTACCCTCACGCACAACACTGACACTGACACTAGCACTCGGCACCGCACTGACACTAGCACTTGGCACAGCACTGGCACTACCACCTCCCACTGCACTTTTGACCTTAAGCTCTTTGACGTCTGCCAAGAGAGACTTATGGTCACTAACTACCGATTCCACTTTGTCACCTAAAGCCTGAATGGCACGCAAAACATCGGACATATCAGGCTGAGCACAAATAGTAGGTTCGGGGGTAGCCACTACAGGGGGAGGAAAAGGTTGAGGATCATGAGGTGAGGAAAAAAGTGAAGAGCGAGAAGAACTCCTCCTAACTCTCTCTCTCTAACTTAGTTGAATATTTAAGGAATCGAACAAACTCAAGTTCCGAAAGTCCGGCGCATTCCTCACATCGATCTTCCAACTGACAGGGTCTTTCCCTACAGTCGGAACAAGCGGTGTGAGGATCAACCGAGGCCTTCGGAATACGCCTATTACAAGACCTACATCGTCTATGGGGTGGGGCTTGTGAAAGGTCGGACATCTTGAATCAAAGAGCTAGTCAAGGGGGATTCCAAATCAAGCAAAAGATCGTTAACCATTAATCAAAGCAAAATAAAAGCTATCTAAGCTAATAGAAAAGTTTCCAGTATAGCGAAAGCTGAAATCTTAGAGAAATACTTCACCAAAAACCGTGAACAATACTCCAAAATTATAAGCGTATCCAAGAACGTCTTGCCGGAAGCACGACAGAGGAAAAATTGAGGTGGTGTCAACAAGAAGTACTGCAGTACCTGGCCACAGGTGGCGCTGGTGAGTACACCCCCTTCTAGTATAGTGATAGCTGGCGTATCCCTTCCGTAGAATTCTGTCGGGCAACGGAGTTGACAGCTACATGATTATCGGGTAAGTTTAATATTGAAAATAAATAAATAAATATATATATATATATATATATATATATATATATATATATATATATATATATGTGTGTGTGTGTGTGTGTGTGTATGTTTACACAAAATAGAATTATAGATACATATACAGTATATAGGTACTGTATATATGAAGAAAAGGAAAATAGGGAAAAACTACAGTAGTAGTTTAAGAACAAAACATTAAAATAAATCTTTCATATATAAACTATACAAACTTCAAAATAACAATGAGGAAGAGAACCAAGATAGAATAGTGTACCCTCAAGAGAACTCTACCCCAAGACAGTGGAAGACCATAGTACAGAGGCTATGGCACTACCCAAGAATAGCAAAGAAGAACCTATCTTCTTGCAACTATGATAGTTTTAATCCTTGGAAAATAGCATGACCTATGATTTGCCCAAAAACTATATTCGTTTTCATGGTCTTAAACCATCTGGATTCTAATCTTAAAATCTAACAGTTACTCTCTAAGTGCAAAAATTTCTACTTCCTAACGAACAAGGATACCAGAATGGTGTACCTTCATGCATTGAATACATTCCAAAATGTTATTTTCATTAGTAAAATAAATTTTTGAATATACTTACCCGATAATCATGTAGCTGTCAACTCTGTTGCCGACAGAAATCTACGGTCGGGATACGCCAGCGATCGCTATACAGGTGGGGGTGAACACCACAGCGCCATCTGTGGTCAGGTACTCTAGTACTTCTTGTCAACACCACCTCAATTTTTTCCTCGGTCCACTGGTTCTCTATGGGGAGGAAGGGTGGGTCAATTAAATCATGATTATCGGGTAAGTATATTCAAAAGTTTATTTTACTAATGAAAATAACATTTTTCAATATTAATCTTACCCGATAATCATGTAGCTGATTCACACCCAGGGTGGTGGGTGGAGACCAGCATACATGTTAACACAGAAGCTAAGTATCCCGTATTTTATTTTATTAGTTATTCAAAAATAACATAAAATAAATAAGTACCTGGTAAGGAAGACGACTTGAACCATTACTCTGCCTTTATTAAGTATGTCTTTCTTACTGAGCGTAGCGGTCCTCTTAGGATGCTGAACGACTCTTAGGTGCTGAAGTATAAAGGGCTGCAACCCATACTAAAGGACCTCATCACAACCTTTAACCTCGGCGCTTCTCAAGAAAGAATTGACCACCCGCCAAATCAACAAGGATGTGGAAGGCTTCTTAGCCAACCGTACAACCCATAAAAAGTATTCAAGAGAAAGGTTAAAAAGGTTATGGGATTATGGGAATGTAGTGGCTGAGCCCCCGCCTACTACTGCATTCGTTGCTACGAATGGTCCCAGGGTGTAGCAGTTCTCGTAAAGAGACTGGACATCTTTGAGATAGAATGATGCGAACACTGACTTGCTTCTCCAATAGGTTGCATCCATAACACTCTGCAGAGAACGGTTCTGTTTGAGGGCCACTGAAGTAGCCACAGCTCTCACTTCATGTGTCCTTACCTTCAGCAAAGCAAGGTCTTCTTCCTTCAGATGAGAATGTGCTTCCCTAATCAGGAGCCTGAATAGGTAAGAAACTGAGTTCTTAGACCTTGGAAGAGAAGGCTTCTTGATAGCCCACCATAAGGCTTCTGATTGTCCTCGTAAAGGTTATGACCTTTTTAGATAGTACCTAAGAGCTCTAACTGGGCAAAGTACTCTCTCCAGTTCGTCCCCCACCAAGTTGGACAGGCTTGGGATCTCGAACGACTTAGGCCAAGGACGTGAAGGAAGCTCGTTTTAGCAAAAAACCGAGCTGCAAGGAACATGTAGCCGTTTCAGATGTGAAAACTATGTTCCTGCTGAAGGCGTGGATCTCACTTACTCTTTTAGCTGTTGTCAAGCACACGAGAAAAAGAGTTTTTAATGTGAGGTCCTTAAAAGAGGCTGATTGGAGAGGTTCAAATCTTGATGACATAAGGAACCTTAGGACCACGTCTAGATTCCAGCCTGGAGTGGACAACCGACGTTCCTTTGAGGTCTTAAAAGACCTAAGGAGGTCCTGTAGATCTTTGTTGGTGGAAAGATCCAAGCCTCTGTGGCAGAAAACCGCTGCCAACATACTTCTGTAACCCTTAATCGTAGGAGCTGAAAGGGATCTTACGTTCCTTAGATGTAACAGGAAGTCAGCAATCTGGGTTACAGTGGTACTGGATGAGGAAACTGCATTGGCCTTGTACCAGCTTCGGAAGGCTTCCCCTTTAGACTGATAGACTCTGAGAGTGGATGTCCTCCTTGCTCTGGCAATCGCTCTGGCTGCCTCCTTCGAAAAGCCCCTAGCTCTTGAGAGTCTTTCGAAAGTCTGAAGGCAGTCAGACGAAGAGCGTGGAGGTTTGGATGTACCTTCTTTACGTGAGGTAGACGTAGAAGGTCCACTCCTAGAGGAAGAGTCCTGGGAATGTCGACCAGCCATTGCAGTACCTCTATGAACCATTCTCTCGCGGGCCAGAGCGGAGCCAACCAACGTCAGCCGTGTCCCTTTGCGAGAGGCGAACTTCTGAAGTACCCTGTTGACAATCTTGAACGGCGGGAATGCATACAGGTCGAGATGGGACCAATCCAGCAGAAAAGCATCCACGTGAACTGCTGCTGGATCTGGAATCGGAGAACAATACAACGGGAGCCTCTAGGTTATCGAGGTAGCGAACAGATCTATGGTTGGCTGACCCCACAGGGCCCAAAGTCTGCTGCAAACATTCTTGTGAAGGGTCCACTCTGTGGGGATGACCTGACCCTTCCGGCTAAGGCGATCTGCCATGACATTCATATCGCCCTGAATGAACCTCGTTACCAGCGTGAGCTTTCGATCTTTTAACCAGATGAGGAGGTCCCTTGCGATCTAGAACAACTTCCACGAATGAGTCCCTCCCTGCTTGGAGATGTAAGCCAAGGCTGTGGTGTTGTCAGAGTCCACCTCCACCACCTTGTTAAGCTGGAGGGACTTGAAGTTTATCAAGGTCAGATGAACCGCCAACAGCTCCTTGCAATAGATGTGAAGTGTCCTTAGCTCCTGATTCCATGTTCCCGAGCATTCCTGTCCATCCAAAGTCGCACCCCAGCCCGTGTCTGATGCGTCAGAGAAGAGACGGCGGTCGGGTTTCTGAACAGCCAAAGGTAGACTTCCTTGAGAAGAAAGCTGTTCTTTCACCACGTGAGAGTAGACCTCCTCTCTTCGGAAACAGGAACTGAGATCGTCTCTAGCGTCATGTTCTTTATCAAGTGAGCAGCTAGATGATACTGAAGGGGGGGAGGTGGGGTCTCCCTAACTCGATGAACAGTGCCAGCGATGAAAGTGTCCCTGTTAGACTCATCCACTACCTGACTGAGCATCGGTTCCTTCTCAGCATGCTCTGGATGCAATCTAGGGCTTAGTATATCTTTGGGGCCGACGGAAAAGCCCGAAAAGCTCGACTCTGAAGATCCATACCCAGGTAGACAATGGTCTGGGATGGGACGAGCTGGGACTCCTCAAAATTGACCAGGAGGCCCAGTTCCTTGGTCAGATCCATAGTCCATCTGAGAATCTCCAGACAGCGACGACTTGTGGGAGCTCTTAAAAGCTAGTCGTCTGACGGAGCCGGACACAAGATCATGGTACTGCTGCACAGTCTGTGAACTGTCAACCATGGGGAAGCGAGGAAGTACAGTGACAACACGAAGCTGTCTAGACTGTCTGGGTCGTACAGACAACTCCTTATCGGGTTGCTGAGGTTGCCGCACTGCGTCACAACAAGACACTTCTGCTGGTTGTTGAACGTCTTCCCAGTGACACACTGACTCCGTAAACAAAAAATCCTCTAACAAGGACTAAGCTTGGACTGCATGTCTTGCAACACAGCTCAAGGTCTATGGGAGCAGGTGTGGTAACAGACGGGGTTAGCGACTGAAGTGGAACCATTACCCTCCCTGGAAGCATGCTATGCTTAAATAAAAGTCCATAGGAGGCTAAGCAGCTAAAGGCTCCTCTCCAAATGACAGAGTCCTCAAGGGAAAATCAGAAGGAGGGAGAATAGCACTTTCTCATCTACAGGAACCATATCCGAGAAAAGCTAAGTTCTCTCAGTGAGGGTTTCACTGGTGCAAAAGCAGCAGACTAGAAGGCAACGTTATGAAACTGCTTGACAGTCTAGTGAGTTGGCAACAACCAAAGATGTGTGACTGAGAAGCATGCGGTAAGGTATGCAGAGCATGCTGTATGTAGAGCATGCTGTAAGGTAAGCAGAGCATGTTGCATGGCGTGCGGCTTATGCTGCATGGGATGAGGCTCATGCTGCATGGGATGAGGCTCATGCTGCATGGTATGAGACTCATGCTGCATGGGATGAGGCTCAAGCTGCAAGGGATGAGGCTTATGCCGCATGCGTTGAGGAGGATGCCGCATAGTATGAGGCTCCTGCCTCATGGGTTGAGGCGGTTGCCGCATAGCATGAGGCTTTTGCCTCATGGTTTGAGGAGGATGCCGCATAGCATGAGGCTCCTCATAAGCATGAGGCTGCCTCATGGGTAGGGGAGGATTTTTAAAGAAATCTGAACCTGACACTAATCTAGCTGTCCGAGGATTTACCTGGTGAGACATCAGTCTCTTTACCAGCGAGTTTTACCAGATTTCCCCGGGCCACCACGTGACACAATTGGTAGTAATTCATTCAAATTACCCCTAATGAGTCAATATGGATAAATATCAACACAACATCGTGTTCAAATAGAAATAAATTTCTACCTCATACTTGGGATCGAACGCTAGCCCCTTCTAATGAAAGGCCAGGTCGAAACCAACCATGCCACGAGAGCCCATTCAAGAGTTGAGGTTCTTGCCTCAAGAGTGGAGGTGGCTGCCGCAAGAGTTGAGGTTGCTGCCTCAAGGATGGTGGAGGTTGCCGCAACGCAAGAGGTTGCTGCATAGCGCTGGTATCTGGCAACTCCCAATGCGGCAGCTCACGCGTGGAGGTAGGTTGAGGAACCTCAACATCATACGTCTGGCAGGGTGGACTGCGCAGAGGTGGAGTTGAGGTTGCTGCTTCGAGGATGGTGGAGGTTGTCGCACCGCAAGAGGTAGCTGCCTCGAGGATGGAGGAGGTAGTCGCAACGCATGAGGCTCCTACCTCAAGGGTAGAGGAGGTTGCTGCAAAGCATAAGGCTCCTGCCTCAAGTGTTGAGGAGGTTGCCGCGTGGCAAGAGGCTCCTGCCTCAAGGAAAGTGGAGGTTGCTGCACAGAGCTGGTATCTGGCAACTCCCAATGCGGCAGCTCACGCATGGAGGTAGCTTGAGGAACCTCAACATCATACGTCTGGCAGGCTGGACTGCGTAGAGGTGGAGGAGCGCTCGCAGGAGGAGGTGTGTTAACCTTCTCTGCCTGAAACTCCTGCATCAACACCGCAAGCTGAGACTGCATTGTCAGCAGCATAGACCACTAGAGTTTAAGAAAGACAACAACAAACGGAGCTACTGTCCGTTGAAACTGAGGGTCTAAAACAGCTGGTGCGGCAACAGACGGAGTTACTGTCTGTTGCGATACCACCTTGCCTCTCTGGGAGGTGTGCAGTTGTCGTACTGCAGCAAGTCCGAACTGACCCAGTGCTAATGGCACCACCTAGGAGTTGGACTTGCGCGGAAGGGACCGACTTGCACTTAAAAGCTGCAAGATTTGGTCCATGGTTTCTGCGAGAAACCTCTTCCGCAGACGAGGAATAAATGGGCTCTCTCGTCTTTGTGTGGGTGGGGTGATCACGTCGGCTACGTGAGTTGGTTACACCCGAAACCACGGAGGGAAACGTCTGTTCGTCGATCAAGGCCTGCTGAACCCATAAGTCCTTCGACATTACTTCTCCCCTGGGCTTGGGAGCTTGTAAGAGGTCCCAGACTAGGCGAACAACTGGCACGAACAGACGAACCCTCGAACGCAACACTGTAACACTTATCACTTTATCACTTTTGATTTTCTGTTTGCACTTATTTCACTGAACTCGAAACTTTAAGTGGTTTGTACCTGAAACACGCAATTCTATCCTACATTAAAAGTTAGTAATTGCGAAAACAGTATTACAATGTAACAGAAAAACATAATGAAAGATAAATAATTCAGTGGCTGGAAAAGAGATTAAACACTAGATCAAATAAACTACGTTTAAAATCTCTCACCGCATAAAGTCTGAGAACAAGAATAAAACTCTAGAAACGTTTACCTTCTTCCCCTAAAGAGACTAGGGAGAAGAGCAAAAACGATAACAACGTTACCCGCTTGAACGAAACGTTTATCCTCCTCTCTCTCCCTCCGTCTCTATCTCTCTCTCTCTCTCTCTTGACTTAGCACCTGAGAGAAGAGCCCAATTATATATATCGTTAAAACATATTATTGTTAAAGGAAAAAAAAAAAAAAAAAAAAAAACTAAAAGGTTTCCCAAATAAAAAGTTCCTTTATTAGAATAGAACCATTTAAGCTAAGAAAGAATGAACAAAACGCTAGAATCGGTTTACTCTTACTGCAACGTGACACCGTGATAGACTCTCTCTCTATCGTAACGATAGAGCGCAAGTTGAACGTTCTGAACGTCAACAACTGCAGAGACAAAACAAAACGTTAGTTCAACTTTGAAAACAGTACAAGACTATCAAAGAAATTCTTTCAAAAACATTAAAATGGCATAATATGTTAACAGGTAAAAACGAAATGACGGGCTCAAAGTTAATTAACTTCGGTTCCAAGAAAAGACCGCCTACTATTAGGAAAGGTCGAATATAAACAAATATAAAAATTAATTTTAATAAGTTTATAATAAAAGGAAGTTAATCAAAGAGGCCTATAAGGCGGAGATAAAAAATAAATCTATAACTTTGTTAAGCAAAATTAAGAGAGTCTATACTCTCTTCGACACCAACACTTCCGTCTAAGGGAAGGGTCGGCCATTCAAAAGTGAAAGAGAGTTCATACTCTCTTCGTACCAAAATTAAACCAAAAATTAAATCAAATTAATTCCAAAAACTTGCTAAGCTAATGATATAGCTTCCTGAATAGCGAAGGCTAAACTCTAGAGCAAATACATCACCAAATCGTGAGCAATAACTCCAGAATCAACAGCGTATCCATGTAGGTCTAGCCGGAGGCACGACAGAGGAAAAATTGAGGTGGTGTTGACAAGAAGTACTAGAGTACCTGACCACAGATGGCGCTGTGGTGTTCACCCCCACCTGTATAGCGATCGCTGGCGTATCCCGACCGTAGATTTCTGTCGGCAACAGAGTTGACAGCTACATGATTATCGGGTAAGATTAATATTGAAAAATAAATGATAAATGTATTTTCTTGACAATATAAATGTGATCCCTTTAATCGAGAGGTGGCAGTAGTTAGCTAACTCAACCTGACACGCCCCCGAGCTCACAATTTGACCTTAAATCCAACTTTTGGGGTTGTTGGGGGCACGAAGAGTAACATAAGGACTTTTAAAAATGTGTGATTTGTTCCTACGAAAAAGCAAATATTGCGACTCCATTTTCCTCTGCCTACGCAAACATCGAACAGTCTGGCTTATTCTTTCCACAATCTCCTCTCTCCTCATACACCTGACAACACTGAAATTACCAAACAATTATTCGTTGCTCAAGGGGGTTAACTACTGCACTGTAATTGTTCAGTGGCTACTTTCTTCTTAAGGGCAAGGGTACAAGAGACTTTAGCGATGGTAAGCAGCTCTTCTAGGTGAAGGACACTCACAAAAGCAAACCATTGTTCTTCAATCTTTACCTTAGGTAATGCCATAGCCTCTCTATCAGTCTTCAAAAGTCAAATTAGAGATCTCTTGCTTGAGGCTACACCCACGCACACTATTCTGTGTTTATTATTATCATTATTATTAGCAAAGTTACAACCCTAGTTGGAAAAGCAGAATGCTATAAGCCCAAGGGCTCCAACAGGGAAAATAGACTACGAGGGAAGTAATGAATTAAAATATTTTGAAAACAGTAACATTAAAATAAATCTTCCATATATATAAACTACAAAAACTTATGGAGCCCTTGGGCTTATTGCATCCTGCTTTTCCAATTAGGGTTGAAGCTTAGCAAGTAATAATAATAATAATAATAATAATAATAATAATAATAATAATAATAATAATAATAATAATAAACCAATGCACATCAAGATCATTTCTTACTATATAGTATGTTTTCAGTAGCATAAGTTCAATCTTATCGCTAAGAATGAGGCAGTCTAAGGGGATTCCCATGGGGGTCTTAGCTCCCCTTTAGGTAAGTAGGTGAGGACACTGTTTGTAGGTTAGGTTAGGTGGGGAACCTTAGGTTAGACAGTGTTCTATCCACGAATCCCTGTCCATCGTTATATAAAGGCTTGTATCGTTCAGTACCAAGCTCTAAACCTAAGTTGAAAATAGACATTTTTGGGATTGAAGTACTGTACCTTGAACCAGGAAGTCTCGCAAACTAACATAATAGCAATGGATTCACATTCCAGACCTGAAATTTATATAACTTAGGACGGGAAAACATTTCCTTAGAAAAAGTTTTCCCTCAAGTACACTTCCAACCTAAAGAAATACTCCTTAAATAAAATAATGTATACACTAATAATTTTCACCTTTTCCCACCTAAATCATTAGTCAAATACAAGCTACAGTCTGAATATCCTAGTAGGATAAAGCTACTTTAGCAGCAATATATTCCAAGCATTTCGCTGGATTATAATTGTGTACCTTTTTCTATGTACCGGTAACTATTTCTCGCTACCTTTCCGCTTGGAGAGCGAGGGGAGCCACGTCCAAGCAAAATCCATTTGAGGGAAGTTTCACCCAACTTACATCGGAGCACTTCAAAGTACCTATACAAAAGTAACACTTCCTATTTCCTTCATTAAGAGTGTTGTGCTATAGTAAATATTTACCCACATTCATTTGATCCGGTTCGTCCTAACCAACTACAAAAACTTCGTATTTTTCTAAGGCATGAGTTGTTTCGCTCGCAAATAAACATAATTCACTGCTCCTCTGTTCTGACAAGTGGTATGTGGACATGCTGCACACACCTATCACATGGGTCACTATTATGGTCTCATGAATGCCTATAATTCATATCATAACCCTCAAATGGTTTTTGCTTAGTAGTGGCTTGCTTCGCTCACAAATGAAAATTTTAAACAGTTTAAAATCTAACACCAGGAACAATTATTTTCTTCATTACTGTAAATTTCATTTATCTCCACACACAAACGACATTCTAGTTTGTTTTTCTTGGTTAAATAATGCGACATTTCTTCGCAACACATTTTTTGCACAAATCCATAATGAGAAATATTCAAATTAATGTAAGTTTAATAACTTTCCTCCAAGTTGTTGTTTTATGTTTCCCATGTCACAATTAGCTCTCGTTACGTATTATTATTATTATTATTAATTGCTAAGCTACAACCCTAGTTGGAAAAGCAAGGTGCTATAGGCCCAAGGGCTCCAACAAGGAAAAATAGCCCGGTGAGGAAAGGTAATAAGGAAATAAATAAACGATATAAGTAATAAAAATAAAAAATACTTTAAAAACATAAACAACACTAAAACATATTTAATTTATGAACTATAAATGGACTTGTGCAAGCCTGTTCAACATAAAAACATTTGCTGTGAGTTTGAACTTTTGAAGTTCAACAGATTTAACTTACCCGATTAGGAAAATCATTCCACAATTTGGTCACAGGTGGAATAAAACTTCTAGAGTACTGTGTAGTATTGAGCCTCATGATGGAGAAGGCCTGACTACTAGAATTAACTGCATGCCCAGTATTACGAACAGGATGGAACCGTCCGGGGAAATCTGAATGTAAAGGATGGTCAGAATTAGAAAAAAATCTTACGCAACATGTATAATGAACTAATTGAACAACGGTGCTAAAGGTTAATATCTAGATCAGAAATAAGAAATTTAATAGACCTTAATCAATTGCAAGATGAGAAAAAATATTAGTTACTGTAAGTCTGCTCGTTTTCCAAGTTGTTTCTTAATGTTTCACGTGTCACAATTACTAGCTCTTATTAACCCTTTTACCCCCAGGCTATTTGGAACTTTCCAACCCTTAACCCCCAGGGGTTATTTTTTCCCCAGCACATTTCGCAGTATATATTTTTTAAATTGCTCTAACAGCCTTAATTTTTGTCATAGAGGTCAGGTTGGTCTCATTCTCTTGGAAATTGCCTGAAGTTTCTCAAAAAAATTATCAAAAATATGCAAAAAAAAAATTTAAATAGCAGTTTTTTGCAAGGACGTACCGGTACGTCCATGGGGGTAGAGGGGTGTGTTTTCTGAAACGTACCAGTACGTCCTTTGGGGGTAAAAGGGCTAAGTTTGTACATTTGTTTCCACTTAACTTGACTCATACCCATTGACCATTGTGACAATTTTCACCTACATATGCAGTACTGTAACTCCGCCCACTAAGCACAGCGCTCCAATGATAATGTATTACTATTGGCTAGTGGGAGTTTTCAAGGGACAAGTATTAAGACAAAGGCCTGTTTACGCATTTGTTACACTTGACGCATCTCTATATCTGACGATTTGACCAAGCCCTATCAGATTCTAGATATATATCAATAAATAGGTTTTATTGGGTTTTCGTTAAAATTGTCTTTTATTTTAGTCATAAATCTCATGTTTGATACTTGTGAGGGTTGTAAACTAACCAAGTTGAACACGCTACAGTAATAATTCCCAAACTTGCTATATTTCAAGTAACAAGTGTTCTTCTAAAAGATAGTAAGTGTCGTAAATATGTTGATTTATCATACCAAAGTTCGTAACCCTTCACCCAAAATCATCAGACACAGACCATTAAGTTCAGATTATATGGTATCCTAAGTCAGCTTAATAATGCTAGAATATATCATGGTCCCAGAAATAGTGACAGACGCAGCTGGCATGCGATGCGCATCCGCATATTGCTTGCCAGAAGGAAGCATTAGTGAAATTTTGCTTATTTGCGGGCGAAGCTAGCCCGGGCCGTGCAAAAATCCCTCAAGTGATGCCACATCACGGTGCTTGAGATCAGAAAATGTTAAAAGATATAGAAAATGGTGCTAGGGAGAAAACGGTGTTCGAGCAAGGTACCTCTGCCACTGTCAATCCAAAGGTGTCTTTTCACCCTAAGGGGTAGCTAGAAATATGTTATTTTTATTAGTAAAATAAATTTTTGAATATACTTACCCGATAATCATGTAGCTGTCAACTCCGTTGCCCGACAGAATTCTACGGGAGGGATACGCCAGCTATCACAATACTAGAAGGGGGTGTACTCACCAGCGCCACCTGTGGCCAGGTACTACAGTACTTCTTGTTGACACCTCCTCAATTTTTCCTCGGTCCACTGGTTCTCTATGGGGAGGAAGGGAGGGTCAATTAAATCATGATTATCGGGTAAGTATATTCAAAAATTTATTTTACTAATAAAAATAACATTTTTCAATATTAAACTTACCCGATAATCATGTAGCTGATTCACACCCAGGGGGGTGGGTGAAAACCAGTGTACAAGATTAAAGGATAGCTAAGTATCCCGTATTTCATATAATCAGTTATCTCAAAATAACAATGAAATAATAAGTACCTGGTAAGGAAGTCGACTTGAACCGTTACTCTGCCTTTTTTTAAGTTCGTCTTCCTTACTGAGCGCAGCGTTCCTCTTAGGAGGCTGAATCAACTCTAAGGTGCTAAAGTATATAGGGCTGCAACCCCTACTAAAGGACCTCTACACAACCTCTAACCCAGGCGCTTCTCAAGAATGAATTGACCACCCGCCAAATCAAAAGGATGCGGAAGGCTTCTTAGCCTACCGTAACAACCATAAAAACAACAATAAAAGCATTCAAGAGAAAGGTTAAAAAAAGGTTATGGGATTAAGGGAATGTAGTGGCTGAGCCCTCACCTACTACTGCACTCGCTGCTACGAATGGTCCCAGGGTGTAGCAGTTCTCGTAAAGAGACTGGACATCTTTAAGATAAAATGATGCAAACACTGACTTGCTCCTCCAATAGGTTGCATCCATTATGCTCTGCAGAGAACGGTTTTTATTAAAGGCCATCGAAGTAGCTACGGCTCTCACTTCGTGGGTCCTTACCTTCAGCAAAGCAAGGTCTTCCTCCTTTAAGTGAGAATGGGCTTCTCTAATCAGAAGCCTTATATAATACGAAACCCCGTTTTTGGACATGGGCCTCGAAGGTTTCTTGATTGCACACCATAAGGCTTCTGACTGTCCTCGAATAGGTTTTGACCTATTAAGATAATATTTCAGAGCTCTGACAGGGCAAAGAACTCTTTCTAGCTCGTTACCTACCATGTTGGAGAGGCTAGGTATTTCAAACGATCTAGGCCAAGGACGTGAAGGAAGTTCATTCTTAGCTAAGAATCCGAGCTGTAAAGAACATGTTGCGGATTCGGATGTGAACCCAATGTTCTTGCTGAAGGCATGAACCTCACTGACTCTTTTAGCTGTTGCAAGGCAGACGAGAAAAAGAGTCTTGAGGGTAAGGTCCTTGAAGGAAGCTGACTGGAGAGGTTCGAACCTAGGTGACATAAGGAACCTTAAGACTACGTCTAGATTCCAGCCTGGAGTGGGTAGACGACGTTCTTTAGAAGTCTCAAAAGACTTAAGGATGTCTTGAAGGTCCTTGTTGGAAGAAAGGTCCAAACCTCTGTGGCGGAGAACTGAAGCCAACATACTCCTGTACCCTTTAATCGTAGGAGCTGAAAGGGATCTCTCATTCCTAAGATGTAATAGGAAGTCAGCTATTTGGGTCACAGAGGTATTGGTAGAGGAAACTGCATTGGCTCTACACCAGCTTCGGAAGACTTCCCACTTGGATTGGTAGACTCTACGAGTGGATACCCTCCTTGCTCTGGCAATCGCACTGGCTGCCTCCTTCGAAAAGCCTCTAGCTCTAGCGAATCTTTCGACAGTCTGAAGGCAGTCAGCCGAAGAGCGTGGAGGTTTGGGTGCAACCTGTCTACGTGAGGTTGACGTAGAAGGTCCACTCTTAGAGGGAGAGTCCTGGGGATGTCGACCAGCCATTGTAGTACCTCTGTGAACCATTCTCTTGCAGGCCAAAGGGGAGCAACCAGCGTCAGCCGTGTCCCTTCGTGCGAGATGAACTTCTGAAGGACTTTGTTTATGATCTTGAACGGTGGGAATGCGTAAAGGTCGAGATGGGACCAGTTCAGCAGAAAAGCATCCACATGAACTGCTGCTGGGTCTGGAACTGGGGAACAGTACAAAGGAAGTCTCTTGGTCATGGAGGTGGCAAACAGATCTATTGTCGGCTGACCCCACAAGGTCCAAAGTCTGTTGCACACGCTCTTGTGGAGGGTCCATTCCGTGGGGATGACCTGATCCCTTCTGCTTAGGCGATCTGCTGAGACGTTCATGTTGCCCTGAATGAACCTCGTAACTAGGGTGAGGTTTAGACCTCTTGACCAAATGAGGAGGTCCCTTGCTATCTCGTATAGGCTCCTCGAATGGGTCCCTCCTTGCTTGGAGATGTAAGCCAAGGCTGTGGTGTTGTCGGAGTTCACCTCCACCACCTTGCCTAGCAGGAGGGACTTGAAGTTCAATAGGGCTAAATGAACTGCTAGTAGCTCCTTGCAGTTGATGTGGAGCGTTTCCTGTTCCTCGTTCCACGTTCCCGAGCACTCCCGTCCGTTCAAGGTCGCGCCCCAGCCCGAGTCCGATGCATCCGAGAAGAGATGAAGATTGGGGGTCTGAATCGCCAACGATAAGCCCTCCCTGAGAAGGAGATTGGTCTTCCACCACAAGAGAGTGGTCTTCATCTCTTTGGTGACTGGGATAGAGACTGCTTCGAGAGTCAAACCCTTGTCCCAATGAGCTGCTAGATGGAATTGAAGAGGGCGGAGGTGGAGTCTCCCTAGCTCGACGAACAGGGCCAACGATGAAAGGGTCCCTGTGAGACTCATCCACTGTCTCACCGAGCAACTGCTCCTCTTCAGCATGCTCAGGATGCAATCTAGGGCTTGGCTTATCCTTGGGGCCGATGGAAAAGCCCGAAAATCCTGACTCCGAATCTCCATTCCCAGGTACACAATGGATTGGGAGGGAATGAGCTGTGACTTTTCTAGATTGACTAACAGACCCAGTTCTTTGATCAAGTCCAAAGTCCAGTTGAGACTCTCCAGACAGCGACGACTCGTGGAGGCTCTCAACAGCCAGTCGTCTAAATAAAGGGAGGCTCTGATGTCCGATAAGTGGAGGAATTTTGCTATATTCCTCATCAGATGCGTAAACACCATAGGAGCTGTGCTTAGGCCAAAACACAGGGCTTGGAATTGGTAGACAACCTTTCCAAAAACGAATCTCAGGAAAGGTTGGGAGTCTGGATGAATAGGAACGTGAAAGTAAGCATCTTTCAGGTCCAACGAGACCATCCAGTCCTCCTGCCTGACCGCTGCTAGGACCGACTTCGTCGTCTCCATCGTGAACGTCTGCTTGGTGACATAAGCATTGAGCGCGCTGACGTCCAGCACCGGTCTCCAACCTCCTGTCTTCTTGGCCACCAGAAAGAGACGGTTGTAGAAGCCCGGGGATTGATGGTCCCGGACTATAACCACTGCCTTCTTCTGTAACAGGAGCGACACCTCCTGGTGCAACGCTAGCCTCTTGTCCTTTTCTTTGTAGTTGGGAGAGAGGTTGATGGGAGATGTGGTCAGAGGGGGTTTGCGGCAGAATGGTATCCTGTAACCCTCCCTCAGCCAACTGACAGACTGGGCGTCTGCACCTCTCTTTTCCCAGGCTTGCCAGAAGATCTTGAGTCTGGCTCCTACTGCTGTCTGGAGAGGGGGAGAGTCAGTTTTTGCCTTTAGAAGTCTTGGAACCTTTCCTAGACTTGCTCCTGGAAGAGTCTGGACGGGAGCTTCCTCGGCTGGGGGCTCTACCACGAAAGGGCGGAATAAACCTCGTAGCAGGAGTATCAGCCACTGGGGTGCGATAAGTCCTGGGGACTGAGGTAGCAACCTTAGTCTTACGAGCTGATGAGGCCACAAGATCATGGGTGTCCTTTTGTATCAGGGCCGCAGACAAGTCCTTAACAAGCTCTTCAGGAAACAGGAACTTAGAGAGCGGAGCGAAAAGGAGTTGAGACCTTTGACAAGGTGTGATGCTGGAGGAAAGGAAGGAACAAAGCTGCTCCCTTTTCTTAAGCACTCCTGACACAAACATCGAAGCAAGCTCGCCAGATCCATCCCTAATAGCCTTATCCATGCAGGACATTAAGAGCATGGCTGAGTCCTTGTCCGCAGGGGAGGTCTTCTTGCTAAGGGCCCCCAGGCACCAGTCTAGGAAATTGAACATCTCAAAGGCTCTAAATACACCCTTTAGGAAGTGATCTAGATCGGAGAAGGTCCAGCAAACCTTAGAGCGCCTCACTGCTGTTCTACGAGGAGAGTCTACCAAACTTGAGAAGTCAGCCTGGGCAGAGGCAGGTACTCCCAAGCCTGGTTCCTCTCCTGTGGCATACCAAACGCCCGCTTTAGAAGTGAGCTTAGTCGGAGGAAACATAAAGGAAGTCTTTCCTAGTTGCTGCTTAGACTGCAACCACTCCCCTAAAATCCTTAACGCTCTCTTAGAGGACCTTGCAAAGACGAGCTTAGTATAAGTTGACTTGGCTGGCTGCATGCCCAGCGAAAACTCAGATGGCGGAGAGCGGGGGGTAGCAGAGACAAAATGGTCTGGGTATACCTCTCTGAAAAGAGCCAAGACCTTACGAAAGTCAATAGGAGGCGGAGAAGACTTGGATTCATCCACGTCTGATGAGGGATCCAGGTGTGCAGCCTCATCATCAGAAACCTCATCACCAGAGTGTAGCGAAGTGAGAGGTAAGGTATGCTGAACAGCAGAATCTGCACGAGCGGGAGCAAAAACGCTTGTGGTTTCATCCTCAAGTCTCTGTTGAGGCAACACCTGAGGCTCAGGCTGCAAAGGCTGGTCAAAAGAAGTAGCAGAAGGTAGGCGCATGGGTGGAGGAGGTTGACTCCTGGCATGAGTGTCTTGACTCAAGAGTTGCGCTTGCTGTAAGGTTGGTGGATGCGCAGTAGCAGGTTCCTGAGGAACGAGTTGAGGTTCCTGAGGTGTGAGCTGCGAGCGTTGAGGTAGTGGCTGCGCAGAACGCAGTAATTGTCTCGCGAGTTGAGGTTCCTGAGGCGCAAGGCTAAGGTGTTGAGGCTCTCGCCTTGAGGAGGGTTGAGGTCGCTGCAGCGAGAGCTGAGGAGTCTGCCTCATGGATGGGAGAGGTTGTTGTACCTCAAGAGAGTGTTGCCTCACTGGTGGAACCGCAAGTGGAAGCGGAGGAAGTAAGGTATAAGCTTCCTGTTCCCATTGCTGAGGTTGCCTTAAGGAAGGCGGAGGTAGCTGCACACCGCTGGAAACTGGCAACTCAGTACGTGGTAAGGTATCCTGAGGAGCCTCAACATCGTACGCCTGGCAGACAGGACTGCGGTTAGGCGGAGCGATCGCAGGAGGAGGTGTAACCTTCTCAGCCTGACACCCACGCATCAGGACCGCAAGTTGTGACTGCATGGACTGCAGTAGAGTCAACTTGGGGTCGGCAGACACTAAGGTCTGCTGAGGCAAAGCCTTAACAGAAGAGATCTGTTGCGGCAGCACCTTACTCCTCTTAGGAGGAGTGCATTCAACTGATGACTGCGGCGAGTCAGAGCTGATCCAATGACTGCAGCCAGGTTGTAGAGCTCTTGAGGTCTGGACTCTGCGTTTGAGCGGTCTTGAGACCTGAGACCAACGTTTCCTCCCTGACAATTCTTCAGCAGACGAGTAAAAGACGGGCTCAATCGTCTGCGGGTGGGAGTGACGGTCTCTGGAAGACACGCCCGCAACCACCGAGGATACTTCTGTGCGCCGATCAAGGCCTGCCGAACCCTTTTGCCCTTCGACATTGCTTCTCCCCTGGGCTTGGGAGCTTGCAAGAGGTCCCGGACTGGGAGGACGACTGGCACGCACAGAAGTACCCTCACGCACCACACTGACACTGACACTAGCACTTGGCACTGCACTGACACTAGCACTCGTCACAGCACTGGCACTATTACCACCCACTGCACTCTTGACCTTAAGTTCCTTGACTTCGGCCATAAGAGACTTATGATCACTAACCACCGACTCCACTTTGTCACCTAAAGCCTGAATGGCACGCAAAACAACAGACATATCAGGTTGAGGGCAAATAGTAGGTTTGGGGGTAGCCACTACAGGGGGAGGAAAAGGTAGGGGATCATGAGGTGAGGAAAAAAGTGAAGAGCGAGAAGAACTCCTCCTAACTCTCTCTCTCTCTAACTTGGTTGAATACTTAAGAAATCGGACAAAATCAAGTTCCGAAAGTCCGGCGCATTCCTCACATCGATCTTCCAACTAACAGGGTCTTTCCCTACAGTCAGAACAAGCGGTGTGAGGATCTACCGAGGCCTTCGGAATACGCCTATTACAAGACCTACATCGTCTATGGGGTGGGGCTTGTGAAATGTCAGACATCTTGAATCAAAGAGTTAGCCAAGTGGGGATTCCAAATCAAGCAAAAAGATCGTTAACCATTAATCAGAACTAAATAATAGCTATCTAAGCTAATATAGAAGTTTTCCAGTAAAGCGACAGCCGAAATCTGAGAGAAATACTTCACCAAAAGCCGTGAAAATACTCCAAGATCATAAGCGTATCCCAGAACGTCTTGCCGGAAGCACGACAGAGGAAAAATTGAGGAGGTGTCAACAAGAAGTACTGTAGTACCTGGCCACAGGTGGCGCTGGTGAGTACACCCCATTCTAGTATTGTGATAGCTGGCGTATCCCTCCCGTAGAATTCTGTCGGGCAACGGAGTTGACAGCTACATGATTATCGGGTAAGTTTAATATTGAAAATTGGGGGACTGGGGCATCGAGTTTGTAAAGTTATCATTATTATTATTATTACTTGCTAAGCTACAACTCTAATTGGAAAAGCAGGATGCTATAAGCCAAGGGGCTCCAACGGGGAAAATAGCCCAGTGAGGAAATGAAAAATAAATATTTTCTTCCCCTGCTTTGGAGGCCTCGGGGGAACATAAAAAATCCAACCCCGTCACCCCATACCTACACCAGTGGTTTTACCACGTTAATTTAGCAGAAATAAAGAATTTCTTTATTTTCTATCGTTATGTTGGGATCAGCAGTTATTGCCTTAGACTTAAAGGTAGTTTACATTGCCATCCCCCTAAAGACTGATTCTCACCTGGCATTATTGTAGGGGAACTAACACCAACAGAACACTATAAAAACAGGAATAAATTTTGTGATAACTACAGATGGAAAAGGCTTTCTACAAAAAGACTGGCGTTTCCTATAGAAAAAAAAAAGTTTTTTCTTAAAAAATTACATTTTCACTACAAATAAAAACTTAACTGACCAAGAAATAATAATTAATGGGGTTAACGTGCGCAACTCATCATAAACCGCTTGCCAGTACATAGGAGCTTGTTTTTCTTTTTCCGTAAGGAAAGCGAGCACATAGAGGGCAAAAGCCATTAGATTCATAAAAAATATCCTGGTTCTCAGATGGCCAAACAGGTTTTCAGTTTATTTGCTATTGAAATGAAGGTCAAATTCAGTGAAAGCAAATTATTTACTACAGGAAGACCTTTTTTTTTGTCTCAAAATATTCTGTCCATAACTATAATTTCACCATTAATCCAGCGTAAATACTTTTTTTTTTGGCTCAAAATATTGTTCCGTCTGTAACTATAATTTAACCATTTAGTATAAATATGAATTTCTTTGCTAGTTTTCTTATGTTGGGATCAGCTGTTATTATCATAGACATTAGGGTAGTTTACATTGCCACACACCCCTAAAGACAGATTCTTACCTGGGGTTCCCCCACCCCCAAGGGCCAATTCTCCCCTGGGGTTTGTGTAGGGTGGTGGTGATTAAAAAAAAAGATGGATAAACTTATGAAAATATCATCAACAGAACAATATAAAACAAGAAATCTAAGAAAATATGAATTTTTCTTACGTAATTTGCTGCGAGTTTAAAAAAAATAGTTTTTCTTATATAAATAGCTACTGTATGTGACAAACCCATTGCTGTTACAACTCGTACGATAATATAAAACAGGAAATACCATAACTTCTTCCAAAAAAACTAATATATCAAATAGTAGCTATTAATATATAAAGATATATAGCCCCTAAACACGGCCGGTCATAAGGTCTGGCCATGAGATTTTGAAATTTCAATATTCTATCGTAAAATCTGTAATTTATAAGACCTGGTGTAGTTTAAGCAGCTTTTACCGTTCACATGTACTTATAACTTTAATTAAATGTAATAAAATATAATAAAAACACCTAAAATAACTTACTTATAGAGGAAATAGTAGCTCAAGGTGGGCTATCGGAGGAAACTAAATGGAGAAAAACAAGTGACAGTGTGTCCAGACATCAATGTTAAGAAATGCATACAGACGTATGGAAAATCCTAATAAAATTAAAAATATCGTATTATTTACATTATTATTCATTTATTAATAATTAAAAATGATATTTTAATGTAATTTAAATTACTGAGAGCTTTTTAATATACGATTTTGGGTGGATTCAAATTGCAAGAATTACGAAGGAATTTTTTCCAACTTGGCAATGGTTGTTCAATCAGCTGATCCTGCCCAGCTGATAATTTTGTATTATTTTAGTAAAATTCAAATTCAGTTTAATTTGAATGCATAAAAAATAATAATGAATAAAACAGAGTATATATTTTATATATTCCGTGACTTTGTATGTGAAAAATTTAAAATTATACAATTGATCTTCAACAACTTTTGAAAATTAGTAAATTATTTTTATTTCGAATTTTCGCAATTATATATACCATGGGTTTATCAAAATTGAAATTTATCTATCTCCAAATTTACATTGGTGTTTATAAGTACTTGATAAACCATTAAATAAATAAATAGTGGAAAATACAAGACTAGTTTAGATATTTCAGTTTATGGACAAACTTTTATGGAGTAGATATATCTTATGTTACCCTTATTTCCTTAGGCCAAATACTGCAGGGACAGATACATATTAATTTGCTATAAGCCCAAGGGCTCCAACAGGGAAAAATAGCCCAATGAGGAAACGAAACGAGGAAATAAAAAAACTATATGAAAAAGTAATAAACAATTAGAATTAAATATTTCAGAAACTGTTACATTAAAATAGATCTTTCATATATAAATTATAAAAATATAAGAGGAAGAGATAAGATAGAATTGTGTGCCTGAGTGTACTCTCAAGCAAGAGAACTCTAACCCAAGACAGTGGAAGAACATGGTACAGAGGCTATGGCACTACCCAAGACTAGAGAACAATGGTTTTATATCGGAGTGTCCTTCTCCTAGAAGAGCTGCTTACCATAGCTAAAGAGTCTCTTCTACCCTTACCAAGAGGAAAGTAGTGTTAAGTGTACGAAGAAAGGGGAGAATGTGTAAAGGATAGGCCAGACTATTTGGTGCATATGTGGGAAAAGAAAAAATGAGCTGTAACCAGAGAGAGGGATCAAATGTAGCACTGTCTGGCCAGTTAAAGGATCCAATAACTCTAGTGGTAGTATCACAACGGGTGGTTGGTATCCTGACCAACCTATTACCAAGGGATATATATATATATATATATATATATATATATATATATATATATATATATATATATATATATATATATATATATATATATATATATATATATATGTGTGTGTGTGTGTGTGTGTGTGTGTGTGTGTGTGTTTACTTTAAAAGGAGATAACTCCTAATATGAAACAAATTACTATATGCCTCATTCAGGCTTTATGCCTGCTGCTGAAACATGGATAAACCTTATGTGTGATAAACTTCAACCAAATTTATAGGATTTATGCCTATTTTTCTCAGCAATAGACATTTCTAGTTGTGAAATCAATAATTATTAATAGTGTTTCGGTTTAAATATACATTACAGGCTCAATTTACTATATAAAGTACATTAGTGGTTGCTATTCGTTTGTAGTTTAATAATAATAATAATAATAATAATAATAATAGGGCAGACAGTAGTAGTCTGCTCGTGTGTTGCGGGGACGGTCAAATGAAAGCGAAAGTGGTTTGGGTTAGTGTGTTGCGGGGACGGTCAAATGAAAGCGAAAGTGTTTACAAACGATCAGCTGATTTTGACAGAGGAAGCGTTCCTTGTGTGAATAATTTTTTTTCACTTATTTGATTAAGTATTAATGAGTTTTTATCGTTTTTCAATCATATATTTAATTTGAAAAAATATATATATATTACATTCCCTTGAGACAATGTCGTTTTTAAGTAATAATAGGACATTTTAAAGAATAATAATAATAATAATAATAATAATAATAATAATAATAATTCACATGCATGAGTTATGAAATTGATTTATATATTATTATTATTAACTTAAATGTTAATCTATCATATTTAGCTTGTGAATATACGGTACACACACACACACACACATATATATATATATATATATATATATATATATATATATATATATATATATATATATATATATATATATATATATATATATATAAATATGTTCATATATATATATATATATATATATATATATATATAAATATGTTCATATATATATATATATATATATATATATATATATATATATATATATCCCTTTCTGAGTGGGGATACCTTAACATGGTGAAAAGGTTTGAGTAATGCCATGATCAGCAAAGCTGTACTAGTCAGGACCACCCATACTAGTTTGGTTTGCTGTAAGCAATCAGTCTTAAAGTCTCCCATCATCACCAATCCTCAGTGGCCAGCATGGTGATGAAATGGTCAAACCCAAGACATGAATAAGGACATGCCTGAGGCCTTTGTCCTGCAGTAGACTAGAAGCATCTGCATTCAAATTTGGCATACAATCAATGGCATTGGATCCTTATCTCTGGTTATGGCTCATTTTCCTTTTGCCTACACATACACCGAATAGTCTGGCCTATTCTTTATACATTCTCCTCTGTCCTCATACACCTGACAATACTGAGATTACCAAACAATTCCTCTTCACCCAAGGGGCTAACTACTGCACTGTAATTGTTCAGTGGCTACTTTCCTCTTAGTAAGGGCCGAAGAAACTCTTTAGCTATGGTAACCAGCTCTTATAGGAAAAGGCCACTCCAAAATCAAACCATTGTTCTCTAGTCTTGGGTAGTGCCATAGCTTCTATACCATGGTCTTCCACTGTCTTGGGTTAGAGTTCTCTTGCTTGAGGGTACACCTGGCTACACTGTTCTATCTTAAATCTCTTCCTCTTGTTTTCAAGTTTTTAGTTTATAATGAAGGGTTTATTTTAAGTTGTTAATGTTCTTAAAATATTTTATCTTAATTCTTCATTACTTCTCTTGTAGTTTTTTTTTTTATTTCCTTTTTGCGCTGGGCTATTTTATCCCTGTTGGAGCCCTTGGGCTTATAGTATCCTGCTTTTCCAACTAGGATTGTAGCTTAGCTAATAATAATAATAATAATAATAATAATAACCAATTAATTCCATAAGCTTATTAATGCTTACAGCATTGTCTTCTTTACGCCATCCAAGAGAAGGTGGAAGTGTCCAGTAATGGCAATAAACTTACTTTAAGAGGATGTTGAAAATATATAAAATTTTCCCCATACCCTAAATGGTAGTGAAGGAATTAATATATTGTTAAGCCTTAATCTTTAGTGAAATATTCAACCAGCATAATACTATGAGAATTATAATATAAATTTTCAACTACTGCAATTAAACTTACCATTATTGAGATATCTGAATTGCTTTAATTCATCTAGATCATTGAAGGTATAACTGAATAACTCTAAATTGACATAATGCTTCACTTAAAACTAGGTTTACCCTATAATATTTGCAGACACTTGCAAAAAAAGTTGCAATAGTTCACAACTTCAGAGTATATGTGAAGACCATGCTCAGCAGGAGAGAGAGAGAGAGAGAGAGAGAGAGAGAGAGAGAGAGAGAGAGAGAGAGAGAGAGAGAGAGAGAGAGAGGCTAGTGTAAGAAGAAATTATCTTAATGTTAATTTTTAAAAAGTTATGATAGAATAATAAATATTTTGAAAAGGAAACAAACACAAGAACACTAAGGTTCCTTACCTAACCTAACCTTGGAGCCACATCCTTCCCTAAGGTGAGGCGGGGTACCTACACCACCTGTGACCACCCTTAGACTGCTCTATTCTTAACTTACCATAAGAATATGTATTTCCAACTAAAATAAACTATATTTTCCCCCTAAATAAAATAGATTTGACAAGTAAAAAGTGTACACCTGTTCCAGCAAACTACATTCATCCCTTACTCCACTTCTATGCTTGTAAGCTAGGCTAGTCACATCTGTCTACGTACAGTGATTAGCCTGGGTCTTTGATTTACGTATAGGATCTATACCACCAATTAGTTTCTAAATGGACATTATTCCTCCTCTTATTACTATGAATAGGTTGCTGGCAGGGAGGGGAGGGAAAGAGTGGAAAAGTATATGGGGCACAACTGAAGGAAAGAGCAGGATAAGTTTAAATACAAAATTAGGTCCTCGACTTACGAACATTCAGATTTTTTGTATCAAAAAATCAAAATGAAATATTGTAATAGAAAAATATTATATAAAGGAGGGCAGTAAGCAAGATGGGCATTTGCAATATGAAACTATTTGTTGAATTTAAAACATGGTTTTTAAAAAGAAAACTTTTCAAGCACTGTAAACTTGAGCAGCAGTAGGGGATTCAGCATTATGAAGCTTCATCTGTGGTGGATAATGTGGGAGATTGGGCTGGGGCACCCTAGCAGTACCATCTGAACTCGGTTGAGTCCCTTGTCAGGCTGGGAGGAATGTAGAGAGTAGAGGTCCCCTTTTTTTGTTTTGTTTCATTTGTTGATGTTGGCTAACCCCAAAAATTGGGGGAAGTGCCTTTGGTATATGTATGTATGTACAGTATGTAAACTTGAGTGAACGTGTGCCGAGACATCCAAAACTGGTCTCCACCCTCCTGAACTTTTTGTGTCCTGGAATATGTTGTAGAACCCTGGGGGAGGATTTAAGATCTCTTTAATCATATATTTCTCTGAGAGATTTGCAATTTTTATTTGCAGTAACTGAGCTTTTGCTGTATAAATAAGATGACTTGCATACAGGAATGGTTTTCTCGATTAAGGCGGGTTGGTACAGTATTCAGTACCCTTCTTTGACCAAAGCCAAGACCCAAGGGTTGGGCTGTTGTCTTTCCAAAACGAGTAAAAGGCGAGCCAGTCGCGTACCTGTCAATTGTTATGCACCCTGCGTGAGACACGAGCATTCTAAATCTTGCATGAGACATACATTTTAAATCCTGAGTGAGACATGCATTTTATATCCTCCGCGAGACTCACGCATTTTAAATCCTCCGTGAGACTCAGGCATTTTATATCCTCCGCGAGACTCACGCATTTTATATCCTCCGTGAGACTCAGGCATTTTATATCCTCCGCGAGACTCACGCATTTTAAATCCTCCGTGAGACTCAGGCATTTTATATCCTCCGCGCGACTCACGCATTTTAAATCCTCCGTGAGACTCAGGCATTTTATATCCTTCGCGAGACTCACGCATTTTAAATCCTCCGTGAGACTCAGGCATTTTATATCCTCCGCGAGACTCACGCATTTTAAATCCTCCGTGAGACTCACGCATTTTATATCCTCCGCGAGACTCACGCATTTTAAATCCTCCGTGAGGCTCGCGAGACTCACGCATTTTAGCCTCGTGTCACTAACAAGCGCAGTTACCAAAACCTCCCTCCTTGACAGATCTTCAAAAAATAGTGATTATTTTCAAAGTGAACATGGTGAAAATGATCATGAGCTTTGACAAAAACTACAACAATTTCCTGACTGGATAAACATACACCAATATAACATGTAAAGAGGGCATACTGTATTACACAAAAATAGAAATTATTGGAAAAAATACAAATTTTTTGTCACCTCAACCAGGTACAGAATGTGGATTTGTCATTATCTCATCTGTTGCATTAAAGAAAAAAAATATAATGCCACTAGAAGCCTTTAAATGCCCTAAAAAATTGTTTTCAGCAGGATACCCCTGTGACACACCTTCAGGGCTCTGGCCTGGACATGATCAGCGGCCCCGGCTTAATTATTACTTTTATTACATGCTAAGCTACAACCCTAGTTGGAAAAGCGGGATGCTATAAGCCCAGGGGCTCCAACAGGGAAAATAGCCCAGTGAAGAAAGGAAACAAGGAAAAATAAAATATTTTAAGAACATCACATACATATACCAAGGCATTTCCCCCAATTTTGGGGGGTTAGCCGACATCAAACAAATGAAACAAAAAAGGGCACGTCTCCTCTTTATGTTCCTCCCAGCCTGACAAGGGACTCAACCGAGTTCGGCTGGTGCTGCTAGGGTGCCACAGACCACCCTCCCACATTATCCACCACAGATAAAGCTTCATAATGCTGAATCCCCTACTGCTGCTGCCTCTGTGGTCTTCCAAGGCACCGGAGGAAGCAGCAGGGCTTACCGGAACTGCGTCACAATCGCTCGCCATTCATTCCTATTTCTAGCATGCTCTCTTGCCTCTCTCACATCTATCCTCCTATCACCCAGAGTTTCCTTCACTCCATCCATCCACCCAAACCTTGGCCTTCCTCTTGTACCTCTCCCATCAACTCCTGCATTCATCACCCTCTTTAGCAGACAGCCATTTTCTACTTTAAGAACAGTAACATTAAAATAAATATTTCCTATATAAACTATAAAAACTTTAACAAAACAAGAGGAAGAGAAATAAGATAGTAGTGTGCCCGAGTGTACCCTCACTGCCGGCCTTCGGTCGAAGTAACCGTCATACTGTTCTACGATAAAGTTTTAGAGTTCGGTTGGTAAACCTTCTGGAATGTCTATTTTAGCAGAATTTTTGCCGTGATATCTCCTCAATGAAAGGGCCTCCTCGTAATTCCGTCGAGCAAATACAGCCGTTTCTCGTCAACTGCAGAAAAAAGGCCTCAGATATATCCATTCATGTCTGGGGTTTGGCCAGTTTGCAGAAGGAAGTATAGAAGGTAAAGATTTTGAGACCGAGAGGGTTTCAATTTTGTAGTGAGGAAACGTAGGCTCAGATTTCTTACTGAATGAAACGCTATTAATGTTAGAATGACTACAGGAGGTTGGGTTAGGTTTGACCATATTTAGAGAATGACCAGAACTTCCAAGGTTAAGGGAGGATTCACTGGAATTCCCAGTAGTCTACAGTATAGATTGGCAGGCATTGTACCACTGAACATCTGCCAAACAGTCCATTGAAAGACCCAAAAATAAGAGAAAGATGAAACGGACCCACTCTACAATCACTGGGTGGTTAGACAGATTGAAATCCCGTATGAGCTTCTTAACCACCAATAGCCTCGAGGCCATGGAGTCAGCAACTTACCGCCTAGAATGCTGGAGAGAAAAACAGACCACAGCCCACTTGGTGAAGCCATCCAGAGCCTCTGTGACTCTCATCCCTATGGAACAAACCTCTGTAGAAAGTATTAGGTTACTCTGAATCGAGCTAGAGTTGGAAGAACTGGAGACAATCTTCATAAGCGGAGTCTAGACACTTCTGCCGAGTGTCCATGTGGTCATTCCATACAGATAATGGACCACATACTTTGTGGGTATGAACAGTAATGTGAAAATACAAATCTCCTACATGCCCTGCAATACATTAAGACTTATTTATGATCTACTATTTTATTATTTAACCCTTTTACCCCAAGGCTTTTTGGAAATTTCCAACCCTTATTTTTTTCCCATCACATTTTGCAGTATATATTTTTTAAATTGCTCTAACAGCCTTAATAGAGAGGTTAGGTTGGTCTCATTCTCTTGGAAAATGCCTGAATTTTCTCAAAAAATTATCAAAAATATGAAAAAAAAATTTTTATAGCATTTTTTTGCAAGGACATACTGGTACGTCCATGGGGGTAAAGGGATGGCTTTTGTGAAACGTACCAGTACGTCCTTTGGGGGTAAAAGGGTTATGACTTATTTATGATCTACTATTTTATTATTTAAAATTCTATGGTCTTTCAGCCTCCTGAAATAGGTTTCACCTTCCTATACGCTGAAGAGGTACAGCATGTTTCAGCACCAAAATTTAAACAAGAGGGTGAAATGAAAAGAAAAATATGCCAACACAGAATGAGGAAGAAGGAAGACTTGCCTTGCTTTGGCGAAACTTAAAAGATCCTCTGTCATGACGATAAAAAAGTTCTTAATTCTGCAGTACATCGTTTCATATATGGCAAAACTGCCGTGAGATCCGAGTGCACAACATTCACCCTTATTTAACTAGATTGTGTGACAGAACTAGTGCCTCAAACACAGCTAGTACTTCTAGGAAATGTAAAAACCTTTGTGAGACTACAATTGACAAATTTCCTAAGAGCTAATTAACCTTCAAAGTAGAGCCTCATTTCAACAGACATATCACAGAACATAATGATCGGGAACGAGTACCTAGAAAATAGAAACTGAGGTAGAAAAAAAAAAAAAACTATCCAAAAAGTTTCCATTAATTCTTAACCCTTTTACCCCCAAAGGACGTACTGGTACGTTTCACAAAAGCCATCCCTTTACCCCCATGGACGTACCAGTACGTCCTTGCCAAAAAAATGCTATAAAACTTTTTTTTTCATATTTTTTATAATTTTTTGAGAAAATTCAGGCATTTTCCAAGAGAATGAGACCAACCTGACCTCTCTATGACAAAAATTAAGGCTGTTAGAGCAATTTAAAAAAAATATACTGCAAAATGTGCTGGGGAAAAAAATAACCCCTTGGGGGTTAAGGGTTGGAAATTTCCAAATAGCCTGGGGGTTAAAGGGTTAATATTTGAAACAGAAACCATTTTCAAAATTATTGTTATTATTATTACTATCCAAGCTTGGAAAAGTTGGATGTTATAAGCCAAGGGCTCCAACAGGGAAAATAGCCCAGTAAGGAAAGGAAATGGGAAAATAGACTACAAGTAAACTAATGAACATTTAGAATAACAGATTTTAAAAACAGTAGCATTAAAATAGATAATTCATAAATATAGTATAAAAACTTATATCAGCCTGTTCAACATAAAAACATTTGCTGCAAGTTTGAACTTGTGAAATTCTACTGATTCAACTGCCTGATTAGGAAGATCATTCCACAACTTGGTCACAGCTGGAATAAATCTTCTAGAATACTGTGAAGTATTGAGACTAAGGATGGAGAAGGCACAACTATTAGAATTAACTGCATACCTAATATTACAATTGATTGATTGATCTAAGGTTTTCTGGCATCCTGACATCTAATTGACGTCGATATCGTTTATTGTGAATAAAAAATAAAAGAATATTCAATTAAAACCATAAAAGCAAAGATGTCATATTGAAAGTTAAATATCGTTCAGAAGATCTGCTTCTGAAATGAAGCTAGAAATACTACTAGCATGGTAGGACACATCATGTCCAAGAATCTTGGCAAGGATGACCCTGCCATCCTCACCTCGAGCCTCAAACAGGTATCGATTTCTCTTACTATACATAGGGCATTAGGTTAACAAAATCGGATGCAAAGAATGGTCAGAATTATGAAAAATCTTGTACAACAAGCTTAACCCTTTTACACCCAAAGGACGTACTGGTACGTTTCACAAAACTCATCCCTTTACCCCCATGGACGTACTGGTACGTCCTTGCAAAAAAATGCTAACTTTTTTTAGCATATTTTTTATTTTTTGAGAAACTTCAGGCATTTTACAAGAGAATGAGACCAACCTGACCTCTCTATGACGAAAATTAAGGCTGTTAGAGCAATTTGAATAAAAATATACTGCAAAATGTTTGAAAAAAAATAACCCTTGCGGGTTAAAGGTTGGAAATTTCCAAATAGCCCGGGAGTAAAAGGGTTAACAAAGTAAATGAATGACCTATACCAAGCAGACTTTAGATTCAACCCAATCGAGCATTAGCAATGTATTCCCAGAGGGCATAGTTCTTTACAGGACCAACCAATTATAGAACAAAACAACATTTATTCCTTCAATATTTTGACCACAAGCAGAAATTTTGTAAGTCGCTTCAACATAAAAGCCCTGAAAGAAAGAGGCTATTGTCCTTCCCAGATAAAACATTAACAGAGTCTGATTCAAACAGGACTTCTCAAAATAGACTACAATCCCGAGCCTCGTTAAGAAGTTCCACGAGACGGTCGTCAAAGAATGGCCACTCAATTGTTTGGAAGCACTCAGTGTCTCAAAGAAAAATTTCCTCTTGCTTGAGGGTACACATAGGCACACTATTATCTTATTTCTCTTCTTGTTATTTTGAGTTTCTATAGTTTATATACAAAAGATTTATTTGAATGTTATTATTCTTCAACTTCTCTTGTAGTAATTTCCTTTCCTCACTGGGCTATTTTCCCTGTTGGGGGCCTTGGGTTTATAACATCCTACTTTTCCAACTAGGGTTGTAGCTTAGGAAGTAATAACTCTTATAATAATAATAATAATAATAATAATAATAATAATAATAATAATAATAATAACCACTCTGCTACTGGGGCTGTGACTTCTGAAAACATTCAGTGAGGAGCGTTCAAAACAAAACTCAAACCGACAAATTCTGTCTTGTACCAAACTTGAGGTATTTAGTGTCTGCACTAAAAATGTCCAAGTTCTATTTTCTCTATAAAACTGGTGTACCTCAGTATCTTTAACATATGCTGACATTATGTACTTTGGTGGGAAGTAGTCGAGTTGTTTTTGTTTGAGAGCGGCAAAGATTAATATAAATATTTTCTACAAAGATTAAGTTATTGAATCCTGATCCAGCCCACTGACAGAGCACAGGTATTTACAACTTATCTCCACCTTTGAATTGCAGCTAACACTGTGAAAGTGGTCTCAATGGAGAACCTGGTTTAAAATAGGAACTTGAGATGAAAAACATCTAAAACTGGTCTCCAAAAGTCTCACACTACCTTGAACAGCTCTCGTAATTACTCATACACAAAGCAGCAACATGAAATCATAGTGAGGAAGCGGTAGTAAACACGTACGTCTACTAAGGAGACCAGGAGACAAATGGCGCTGTCTCGCTAACTCGGCCACTCCTACACAGGGGTGAGGCAGTTGGTAAGCATACAATGTTACCAGAATCATACAACTTAAATTTTGGTCATAACTAAATGACTTAGGAGTAAACTCGTACATATATAATGAGGGTTTGAACTTGTGTAGGAACAAAATACAATTATGGATTATATCTGGAGGGTTTTTTGAAACAACTGCTAAATTCCAAAAGAATTGTTAGTTTATTAATGAAAGAAAACTTCTCAGGTCTTCATCACTGTATATATTTTTTGGGCTGTACACTCAACTTGAATAAAGTCTACATTTTTTTATTATTCCAAACACAATTACTACAATCTTCCTTGCTTGGCATGAATATTGTACTTACATAAACCTATGGGATCAAATTCATAATAATCTTATACTATTAGCACTCTATGGAACAAAGTTATTAAATCTCTCTACACTGTCCCTTAGGCTCAAGTAGTCAGTGGATGTCATGCATAGAAGGAAAAGAAGGACTTTTACATATACAGGAGAGAAACCGGAAGGGGAAACGTGCAAGAAATCTTGGGAAAGGATATAAAGTTTACTATGCAAGGGAAAATACAAGAAGAAATGTGGGAGGAGTTATTCTACTTTAAGATTTGCAGGAAAATGTCAGAAATCAAGCTCATGAGAAAGATAAAAGAGTATGGCATATCCTCTCGGCATGCATCCCTTAAAGGTGTGTCGAAAAATAGGATGAATTTAGAGGGAAACTACTAGAATACATAGGAAGAGCTCGAAGGAGTGAACTGCTAGTGTTACCTGGGGATAAGAGTTTTTGGAAGAAACAATCAGGAAGGTGAAAGATTATTTGAATTAGCAGAAGCTATGAATTGTCATGAATACAGAAGTTTGAGAAAAGGTGAAGTCATTGAGTAACTTATAAAATGAACAAAATGTTTCACAAATTTACTATGTGTTAGATACCCAAGAAAACCATTACGGATTGTAAGATTACAAATAAATCCAGAGAACCTCATAAACTGGTAGTGGCAGATTTCAGGCTGAAAGCAATAAGGAAAGGAAAGGCCCCAGCCACGAATAGGATCAAAACTTAAAAGCTAAAGGGGGGTATAAGGTACAAGAGTTCAGAGAAGCTTCTTCTATTTCTTCTCCGCTTGACCTTATTTCTCCGGATCTTGCCCCGAGGAAGAAGTGCGTATCATCATCGCGGTCTCCTGAAATGGAAAATCCTACATTAGAGCATTGCTGGACATTTGGAAAATGTTGCTGTTCCACAGAATAGCTTGCAAATGGGTAAGAATAATCAAAGACTGGCTTTACTGTTCTGTCAATTTTCTCTGATACTGTACTTCATTATCCATTTTAATCATGTAAGCGCCCTAACTCATTTGAGCAGATTGTAAATTTTCTTAGTTCCAAATAAAGTGTTGAGAGAAGGACCCAGTTTCATTACAACGTCCTTTATCTTAATTTATCCAACGCATCCTTGAAAAGAAAGTATTTAATGCTAATTATTTATCGCCGTGAATACGCCAACAGGTTACGAGCTAAGGTTATTGGCAAAACCATTTGATGGCGATGACAATAATTATGATATACAGGAAGACTCTGTGGCCACAATGCACATTCTCAACTTGCAATCAACATATGATAAATACGTTGATAAACGGCCAAATGACTTTAATTTAACAACATACAGTACATACATTCATATACCAAGGCACTTCCCCCAATTTTGGGGGGTAGCCGACATCAACAAATGAAACAAAAACAAAAAAGGGGACCTCTACTCTCTACGTTCCTCCCAAGAGCAAAACAAACTGTATGACTACCTAACAAACTGTTTTCATAGTCTCTCCCATGGGCTAATAAAACCGGAGGCTTGATATGACGGAGTAGAAGCTATCAAGTTAATGAGACGATATTACCTTAGGGATATATCACAGGGTTTAAGCTTTATGGAAATCATTTACATACAGTGAACCCTCGTTTATCGCGGTAGATAGGTTCCAGATCCGGCCGCGATAGGTGAAAATCCGCGAAGTAGTGACACCATATTTACCTATTTATTTAACATGTATATTCAGCCTTTAAAAACCTTCCCTTGTACGTAGTACTGTTAACAAACTACCCTTTAATGTACAGAACACTTAATGCATGTACTACAGTACCCTAAACTAAAACAGGCACAAATATTAAAGGCGATTTTATATCATGCGTTTCCTAAACACGCCAAAAAGCACGATAAAAAATGGCAACCAATGTTTTGTTTACGTTTCTCTGATCATAATGAAGAAAAAAACGCATTTACTGTACACATCTGTGTATAGGTTAGTTTTTGCATCGATTATATTGATTATTCAGTACAGTATGTTGATTTTGTTATTACCAATATATATATATATATATATAGGTTATGAAAAAAATCCGCGAAGTGGTGAATCCGCGATGGTCGAACCGCGAAGTAGCGAGGTTTCACTGTACAATTTAAAAATGAAAGCCACTCAAACAAATAATAGTACATTCCAGTAACTAAAAACGAAACATTTGGCTCAAAGTGAGCGAAAAAAAGTTTGAACCTTAGCAAATTGACAAAATTGAGTTGCAATTTAAAGAATAGATAATTTGAAAACATGGCATATAATTTTTGGAAATACTTATGAGACTATGGCACAATTTCTGGTCAAATTTAGTGAGATGGATGCATGTATGTAGACAGTTATTTGTTCTTTTAATGGTTTTATTATTATATTAAACAAGTAATTTCGAGCAGATGACTTCACGGCCCCCTTGTATCGTCCTCACGCCCCCCTAGTGGGGGGCACCCCCCAGTTTGGGAACCACTGCCGTAGAGGCTTTACCTAACTCACATGCCAATGATTTTTAGCTGCAAAAGTCAACAGTCCCTTTTCATAATGCAAATGTCATCTTATTCCTACATTAAATTATATAATGTTTTATTGAAATATTTCATCATGAACTTCAGATACAATATCACAGATTTACGATTTCCGTTGGATTTGTGATCGTATATCGGAATGTTACATTTGCTGAAATTTCAAGGAACTTTTAGAGTTTTGTGGAAATTGCCAATCGACTAAATCCTCCTTAAAGGTATGAAGGGCTGAAGATTGCTTCATTATGAAGATCGTTTTAATTTTAATATTTTTAGAATAATTAATTTTTACTTGTTCATTACTTCTTATATCATTTACCTATTTCCCTTTCCTCACTGGGTTATTTTTTCCTGTTGGGGACCTTGGGCTTATAGCATCCTGCTTTTCCAAGGTTGTAGCTTAGCAAGTAATAATAATACAGAAAATATCATGACTCTCAGGCCTAACTCAAGAGGACCTACTGCTAGCAGTGTTAATGGTAACCCAAACTTCACCAACTCTAACTAAAACAGTAATAAAATAAGTACATGTTTTAACTCTTTTACCCCCGGGGTATTTGGAAATTTCCAACCCTTAACCCCCAGGGGGTTATTTTTTTCCCAGCACATTTTGCAGTATATATTTTTTAAATTGCTCTAACAACCTTAATTTTTGTCATAGAGAGGTCAGGTTGGTCTCATTCTCTTGGAAAATGCCTGAATTTTTTCAAAAAATTATCAAAAATATGAAAAAAAAATTTATAGAGTTTTTTTTGCAAGGACGTACCGGTACGTCCATGGGGGTAAAGGGATGGCTTTTGTGAAATGTACCAGTACGTCCTTTGGGGGTAAAAGGGTTAAATGCAGTGAACCAGGCTTATATGGAGCTGTAAAAGTGAATCTATCCCCTCACGTTCAATAGACTATAACAGTAATAACCAGAGTGGCACCAAGTAGAGCGCAGACCTCCGCCACAGCAGCTTATTTCTTGACCTTCTACTTGACTTTAGACCTTGACCTTCCGAAATTCAATCATTTCCAGCTTTTTACATATCAGTTGATCCCTGCAAGTTTCATTACGATTAACCCTTTTACCCCCAAAAGGACGTACTGGTACGTTTCACAAAACTCATCCCTTTACCCCCATGGACGTACAGGTACGTCCTTGCAAAAAAATGCTATAAAATTTTTTTTTTCATATTTTTGATAACTTTTTGAGAAAATTCAGGCATTTTCCAAGAGAATGAGACCAACCTGACCTCTCTATGACAAAAATTAAGGCTGTTAGAGCAATTTAAGAAAAATATACTGCAAAATGTGCTGGGAAAAAAATTATCCCTGGGGGTTAAGGGTTGGAAATTTCCAAATAGGCTGGGGGTTAAAGGGTTAAATGATAATAACTATTTTAAACGTACTGTACTTCAATCTGTAACTAATGCTTTGAAAGCCCAATTTAAGAATCGGTAAAAAAAAGGGATTTTGACGAAGGAAAAATCTATTTCTGGGCGAGGAACCTGTGTCGCCCAGTGAAATACTCCTTAAAGCACCATTTCTAAGGTATAAATACTGCTAAATATACATACATACATATACCAAGGCACTTCCCCCAATTTTGGGGGGTAGCCGACATCAACAAATGAAACAAAAACAAAAAGGGGACCTCTACTCTCTACGTTCCTCCAGCCTAACAAGGGACTCAACCGAGTTCAGCTGGTACTGCTAGGGTGCCACAGCCCAACCTCCCACATTTTCCACCACTCATACTGCTGAGTCCCCTACTGCTGCTACCTCCGCGGTCATCTAAGGCACCGGAGGAAGCAGCAGGGCCTACCGGAACTGCTAAATATACCTGAGAAAAAAGTTGCATGGAATGCCAGGAATAAACCCAGCTCGCTCAATCCGAGTGTTGGGATAGTAACTGGGGCGTGTTAGAACCACGACCAGAGGTCCCTCACCAATTAGTCCTCTCCTTCCTCAATATCTCCTTCCGTTCCGGAAGGGCCGGGATAATTTGAGAATCGTATCTATAAAGTACGAGAGGAAGGCCAAGGTTTGGGTGGATGGATGGAGTGAAGGAAGCTCTGGGTGATAGGAGGATAGATGTGAGAGAGGCAAGAGAGCGTGCTAGAAATAGGAATGAATGACGAGCGATTGTGACGCAGTTCCAGTAGGCCCTGCTGCTGCCTCCAATGCCTTAGATGACCGCGGAGGTAGCAGCAGTAGGGGACTCAGCAGTATGAAGCTTCATCTGTGGTGGATAATGTGGGAGGGTGGGCTGTGGCACCCTAGTAGTACCAGCTGAACTCGGTTGAGTCCCTTGTTAGGCTGGAGGAACATAGAGAGTAGAGGTCCCCTTTTTGTTTCTGTTTCATTTGTTGATGTTGGCTACCCCCCAAAATTGGGGGAAGTGCCTTGGTATATGTATGTATGTATGATTCTTTGATCGGATTCAGATATGCTATTAAAAATTAGTAAAAACAAAAAGGCTTCAGCGAGATATTTTGCGTCTAAAGCATACCTACTACTACACGTGGCACTCACCTTTAATCTGTGGTTGAAAAGATCCGATTCCTGGCATTTCCTGTCGGTTCCCTCTTTGACCGCTGATTTGCAGGGCACCTGTAAACAATACCAAATTAGTTACAGAATTTTATAAACAGTAAACTAATAAAATTCATATCAAAGTCATACGGACAAGTCTCCAAGTCTCCCCACATACAGAAAAAGTCACTAACTCAATATAGTCTATTCCAAAGCGAACTCAAAAATAAGTTTAGTGTTTCGATAACATTACACAGGAAGTTACACAATGTGTATTTTGTAAACATCCAATAGCTAAATTTATAAACCATAGAGTCAATTATTACTCAATTATAATAGCAGAGGCCTGTGGAATGGGCAACTTGGCCGAGGGGAAGCCAGTAAAAAGAAAATCACTTAACCCTTTTACCCCCAAAGGACGTACTGGTACGTTTCACTAAAGCCATCCCTTTACCCCCATGGACGTACCGGTAGGTCCTTGCAAAAAAATGCTATAAAATTTTTTTTTATATATTTTTGATAATTTTTTGAGAAAATTCAGGCATTTTCCAAGAGAATGAGACCAACCTGACCTCTCTATGACAAAAATTAAGGCTGTTAGAGCAATTTAAAAAAAATATACTGCAAAATGTGCTGGGGAAAAAATAACCCCCTGGGGGTTAAGGGTTGGAAATTTCCAAAGAGCCTGGGGGTAAAAGGGTTAATGGAAAAAACAACAGAAAAAAATAGGATTCTTTTGGTCAAATTAAAAGAAATTGGAAGAAACTAAACAATGTTGAATTTAAATTTGACTTAGTTTTTTGTACCTCATTTAGGGTTTATAATTGATTGATGGAGGAGGAGGAGGAGGAGGAAGAGGAGGAGGAGGAGGAGGAGGAGGAGGAGGAGGAGGAGGAGGAGAGAGAGAGAGAGAGAGAGAGAGAGAGAGAGAGAGAGAGAGAGAGAGAGAGAGAGAGAGAGAGAGAGAGAGAGAGAATTTTTTTCTCTAATAATTAGTTCAAATATGATTTACTGTGCATTGACGACGTGGATAATTTTCCATGATCAGACCTCTAACCCAGGTACTATAGTCCATTTCTTTTAGCGATGCATATGTGCACCGACTCGCGGCGGTGCCCTTTTAGCTCGGAAAAGTTTCCTGATCGCTGATTGGTTAGAATTATCTTGTCCAACCAATCAGCGATCAGGAAACTTTTCCGAGTTAAAAGGGCACCGTTGCGAGTCGGTGAAAATATGCATCGCTAAAAGAAATGGACTATAGCTTCCTCCTTTGTTGCTTTTTAAAAGGGGCATTTTTTAAAATTATATAAAAAATAATCCTCGTCTCTTACCTTGGAATTGATTATTGTACAGTAATCCTGGAGAACTTGGTTTTTGCATTTAAGTCATGCGGTTTCTTGGTGCGTTCTCTATAGCTGCAGTGTACTAGCTGTTCAGTAGCTTGATTTACTGCAGCAAACTTTCATGATCTGAAAATAAGATCATTCATGGATAAGCATGTCATGAAATACTTCTGGAAACAAGTAAAATCTATTGAATTGAAAAAAAGAAAGCAATGATAAGAAAAAAAATGTCAGTGCAGTAAGCCAGTCTTTGTACATAAGTTTTCAAATGATTAACACTGGAAGGTTATTCACCAATAATAAGATTATACATTAAAAGCATTGATGGCCACTCATAGGACTGCTAACACAGAACTCATGTAACATATGTGTCAAATATCCCCAGAATATAGTCATCATCATCTCCTCCTCGTCTATTGATGCAAAGGGCTCAGTTAGATTTCGCCAGTCGTCTCTATTTTGACCTTTTAAATCAATACTTACCCATTCATCATCTCCCATCCCACTTCATGCTTCATAGTCCTCAGCCATGTAGACCTGGGTCTTCCCACTCTTCTAGTGCCTTGTGGAACCCAGTTGAAAGTTTGAACTAATTTCTCTTGGGGAGTGCCCGAATATTAATATGGAAGCTGAGCCATCATTTTAGTACTTGCTTTCCTGTAAATATCAAAAACAAATCTTCTATTATTTCTATGCACTAAAACATCTAAAAATGGCAATTTACAATTACTCTCTTCTTCAATAGTGAATTTTATGGAGTATACTAAACTATTTAACTTTTCCAAAAAAATATTTAGATTCTCATATGTAGGCCAAACACAAAAAAATATCGTCAACTTAACGAAACCAAAGAACCCCTTTAGGCAAAATCGCTGGTAACAGTTTAACTTCGAAAAATTCCATGTAAAGGTTACTGAGTACTGGGGATAGGGGATTACCCATTGCCATTCCAAACTTTTGCAGGTAGTACTTTACATTAAAAATAAATTTACAGTCTTTAACAGATAATTTTATCAATTCATTGATTGGAATAAGCATGCTAACCCTGATTTTGTCTTGAATGTGTCAAGCAAACCTTTACAAGATCATGCTTATAGTGCACTAGGTTATGGTTAAAGTTTTTCTTTCTTTCCGGAAATACCCTGATTAGTAGACGATCGGTATTATTACTTTAAGTGTATATGTGAAACCATCTTGTCGAACTCATTTCTAAGTCCTGCCGTTCTTTACAGGCCGTTTTTGCCATCTTGTTTTTAAAATAAAACGCTTAACAGCATCTAAGAGCTTATTCTTATTTAATGGGTAGTTGTACAGACCATATTCATATTGCAAGGTCCTCAGATGAATACAGAACTGAGTAAAGTTGCTTTACCATGACGCACAATCTGGCGATCGTTAACACACAATACAGACTATCCACCCTACGGATATAACTTATCTTTATCAGAAACTTTTCTTGTCCATAAAACACAATTTCAGTTCCTTGAATATGCCAAATTACTGACTCTAACTATGTTCACTGACCTTTGACAAAAACTTGGTGCACGAGTCATAATAATCATGCTTAGATAGCTCCTTCTCGCTGTTCTGTTTTGGTTCGATGCACACCTCTCTCTCTCCCCCAGTGGCAACTACATTACAAGATCTCTAGGCAAAAACTAATAAATACTAGAGGGGCACTCAGTCGAGCGCTTACCTCCGCTGTGGGAGCTTATTCCTCGACCCTAACATGTATTAATTGGTGTGGATTTTTGTAAACTCAAATATGAGCCAAGTTTGAAGTCCCTGTGACCACGATGTGCAAACCTATGGCTGATTACGTGAATTTGAAATTTTGCTTGATGTAACCTTGACCTTAGAAAATTTAACCCTTACCAGCTTTTCACGTAACAGGTAATCCCTGCAAGTTTCATTACTCTACAATTAAAATTGTAGCCAGGGAACTGTTAACAGATAAACAAACACTCAGGGGATAAAACATAACCTCCTTCCAACTTGGTTGGCAGAGGTAAATAACTAATAAGGTGACATTTTGGTCAATATTTTAAGTTCTTATCAGAACCCTTAGGAATCAAAATCTAGAACTCCATGTACATTCTATAGAGTATTAAGCCTACATTAGATACCTGTGTCCTCCAGGGTGACCAGACTTAGAAAACCGAAATAAGGGATACTTAAATTGGAGAGGTAGTTGAACAACATACACACACAACTTTCGTAAAGTTACACACACAGAGACTTGGCTACATTCATTACATATGTCGAGGCATCAGAATATTACAATCAAGCATGTTTTGCAGTTTTGAAGGATATTATGATGAAAGCCTTTCCATAATCCTTATAAAAATATTTTTAAAAATTTCACTAAAATATTTTTTCACATCTTTAAAATACGGGACCCAAAGATGGTTGATATGGGACACAGGACAAATTTCATAAATATGATACAATAATGTCTAATACGGGACGTCTGGTTACCCTGCGTTATCACGCAAGAGACAACGTTTGTATCGGGAATGACACTGCATGGGTCATATTCACAAAATTTGGCCTCTATAGTCTAGCAATGAGAATTGAAGGTCATTTAAACCATTATTTGTTTTTTGCCAGGAATATATAAAAGGAATGAAATAACCGAGCTTCCGCAACCCTAAGAGGAAGACCTAAAAAAAAATAATAGGTTCATTTTTATTAAGTGAAACAAATTTAGAAAATACAAAATGAATATTATACCTGATGTAGAGAAAATGACAAAGCAGCATAAAAGAAAGTAAACTCAAAATAGTTAGATTATAGTACGAGCTATTGTAGAGGCTATGCCTCGTCCCTGAGCCCGAAGAGAATGAAAAGCAAGAATGAAGGTAATAGGAGCAGGGATACAGCAAAAGACTTGAAAGTAGGTGCAGATACGGAATGGGGGTAAATTTACACCTTAAACTATGGCTGGTTTAGGGATAAAGAAATAGTGTGGAATCCACAATAACCTGTAAAGTACAGGGAAGCAAAACCTATAATAACCTGAAACACATAACCAATATAGGGTAATCCCAACTTATTTCCTGGGTAGGCTTTGCCCAACTATACCAAGTTAAGCTTTGGGGAGCCTTTGTAGGGTGACGGCCAGATCCCGTAGAAAACGGGAATATTCTGAACTGTGGCCGTCGTTCTAAAAAAGATTTTGGCGGGAGAAGCTAACTTAAAAAACCCACCTAACCTATGCTAAAAGCCGCATCCTTACCCAGGGGGACTGCCCCCCCCCCCCCCTTACACAACAGTTTCCTTACCTACGAGTACGACAGGAGAAGCTAATTTAAAAAACCCACCTAACCTATGCTAAAAGCCGTGTCCTTACACAGGGGGGCTGCGCTCCCCGGACCCCGCCTTACACAACATATTTAAGATCCGTAGACCATTTCCAAACGTTTTTATTCTATACAAGATAACAGTCGGAGCGATAATAAACAAATTAGGACGCTTGGCCGTAGCGCTACAAACTACCCAGCTTTGGTATTAGTCAAATTAACCTATTCAGGTACCATATGACCACACTAAAGGTAAAATTCATCAAAAAACTATTTACTAATTAGAATAGGCTTAGGGTTGTGGTGGCCGATGGAGTAACGTCGCTGACTGGTGAATGCCAGACTGGGGTTTGCATCCCGCTCAAACTCGTTAGTTCCTTAGGTCGCTGCAACCTCACCATCCTTGTGAGCTAAGGATGGGGGGGGGGGGGGTTTGGGGGAGCCTATAGGTTTAACTGCTGAGTTATCAGCAGCCATTGCCTGGCCCCCTTCGTCCTAGCTTGGGCGAAGTTCATATGCATATATGGTCAGTCTTTAGTCTAGGACATTGTCACTGTCCCTTGCCTCTGCCATTCATGAGCGGCCTTTAAACCTTTACTGTGCATAACCCATTCATCACAATTTGGAAACCTTAAGTAATGCTAATACCGAGTCTACAGTATACTGCTACTACAATTACGAAAAATAAGTCACTAAGGTTATTTTAGATATGAAAATAACGTAGGTTGAATAAATCTACTTTAAAATGGTTTCTCCTACTTCATAAATATAATCGAGGCCATAGCATGAGCAGTTTAAATCTACGGTAGGGTGGCCAGAGAGATGACAAGAGGCCTTGTTGGCTAGTCGTATTACGTGCTATTCATAAACCAAAGTATTATTTATAATTAGCAGAGTAATTTAATTTACAATAGCATTCTTCTGGGATAGCCTTAGCTTATACCAGCCATCGGTAAAAACACAACAGCCACCTTTGTAAAATATGACAATTGTAGACAATCACGTACCTACTTACCAAGAGACTGATTCTCGATCAGTCTTGTCTTTGCCAGCAAATACCAAATAGTACGTCTTAGACAGTACACTGAGATGTTAGTTTATTCTTTGAAAGTTTAAAAACATAACTAATTGCGTGAAAATACCTATAATAAGCTAATTGTAGCAGGAGAGACACGGTTTTCTTGAACGAAACTTGCCGCGCACTATCACAGCACACATGTTAGGTCACGTGACTTTGTTTACATTTTTGTCAACGTTCCAACAGACTTGCGAGCCACGAAGGGAACGTTCCAACAGCCTTGCGAGCCACGAAGGGAACTGTATTTTAAACCAAGGTCTATAGACCTTGTTTTAAACCATTTATCTATCATATACTTTCGTAAATCACAATGATATATTACAAATATCTTTAATAATGTCATATTTAATCCAATGATTATTAAATTTGTCGTTACAGCTTCAACATTATTCTTTCATTATGGCTTTTAAAACACTAGATTTCAGTTTTAAATAAATTGTATGGTCTTCAAATTTAATATAATTCATTACCAACGAATTTTCAGTAATGCAAAATGCTATGACTAGATGAGAAAATATAAAATTCGAGATTATTTCACAGCAAGTAGTAGGTTGGCCAAGGTACCTGCCCCCCGTCGAGATACTACTACTAGAGTGCTACTGGGACTTTGACTAACCAGATTAATATCATTATTATTATTATTATTGGCTAAGCTACAACCGTAGTTGGAAAAGCAGGATGCTATAAGCCCAGGGGCTCCAACAGGAAAAAAATAGCCCAGTGAGGAAAGGAAATGAATAAACTAAAAGAGAAGTAATGAACAGTTGAAATAAAATACGTCAAGAACAGTAACAACATTAGAACAGATATTTCATGTATAAACTATAAAAACTTCAAAAAAATAAGAGGAAAAGAAATAAGATAGAAAAGTGTGCCCAATTGTACTCTCAAGCAAGAGAACTCTAATCCAAGACAGAGTTCCCTTGTTTGAAGGTACACTCAAGCACACTATTCTATTTATTTCATTATTTCCTTTCCTCACTGGGCTATTTTTCCCTGTTGGAGCCCATATATGCCTTATAGCATCCTGCTTTTCCAACTAGGGTTGTAGCTTGGCTAATAATAATAATAATAATAATAATAATAATAGTACGAGACGAATATATTAAAATAAGTAAATTATTTTGATTTGGAGTAATATATTCAATTCTTAATATATATATATATATATATATATATATATATATATATATATATATATATATATATATATATATAAATTGATAATACAAATATATTAGAAGAGACTGCTGCCAATTTTTCTCTTGGCAAGCATCCTTCATTAAAAGAAAAAAAAAACATTAAAAAAACTATTGTCTGAGCTTTAAAATTCTTCCATATAAAATATATATTTTATAAAATAATGCTACAAAATACAATTATATTTAAGAAATAGAGTGCATTAGATCCAATTAATGTTTTATTTGACTGTAAAATTAGAAATATTGAAGGGTTTTTTAGTCATCTAGTTTGGTAACGTGGCAAAAAAGCATTTGGTATTATGGCTTATAAAACATTAATATACCATTTTAAAGGCGATTTTAAGTCTTAGAATTTAATACAGTTAATCATTAAAGGATATTCCATCCTAGAGATAGCTATATATAGATGAAACCCTTAAAAATAGAGATTTATTATTAGCAGACGAATTTATTTAGGGAAACAAAACTAAATTAAGAAAACAATTTCTTATAAATTGGCCCATTCTACTATGTAAATTTCGGCTTTAATTTTGATACTAGTGTTCCTGTAGTCTATTAAATTATTTATATATATTTATCATTCAATATAGGCTCGTAATTTCAAGAAATTCATGGACACGGCGATGGTATGGACACCTATTGGTAGTAACATATTTGATACTATCTTGCAACTTTCTATATCCAAAGAAGGTATTTTGTGCAAGACTTGCGCTATCGTATCATTGCAATATAAGGCGAATATATTAAAAATAAAATTACTTTTATTTGGAGTTATAATATATCCAATTGTGAAGATAAATACTGAGAAGAGAACTAAAATAGAAAATTTACTAGCCACTTCTAGCAACTTCAACCTTGCCCATGCTAGTCATCAAAAGAGCTGTTGTTCAAGTTTTAAAATTCTTAGAGATAAAATATATTCTATGTACAGAACTGATACAAAATATATCTATATAAGATTATAAATTCTTTTAGATATCATCAAAGTCCTATTTGATTGTAAAATTAGAAATCTTTAAGGTATTTTGCTCATTTCTTCTGGTAACACAAGTTGCTGACTCTGTTTCAGAATTCCCTCTGCTATCTATTTTACCATATATGATTAGCAAAACACCTTTAAGATTTCTAATTTTACAATCAAATAGATCATTATTAGTATCTAAGGACATTTATTACGTGAAATAAATATATTTTGTATCATTATTATGCATAAGATATATTTTATAGGGAAGAAATTTATAGCGCACACAATAGGTATTTTAATGAATACTCTCAGATACAAAAGTTACTAATAGTTTTTTAAATTCAATTTTTAAATAGTTTTCCTCTTAGTAATTACATACATTATTACTCCAAAGAAAAGTAATATTATTTCTTAATATATTCGTCTTACATTGCAATGATTAAATAGCGTATGTCTTGCACAAAATAGCCTCTTTGATATACAAAGTTGCAACTCGTATTAATTTTTTGCAATATTTTAATTACTTTTACAGTCAACAGGTGGCCATACCATCGCCGTGTCCATGAATTTTTTTGAGATCACAAGCCTATTATGAATAATATATATCGATAAACCATTTATTAGAATAGACGAACAATACATAAAATATTAAAGATTAAGTTTACAAAATACAATTAGACAATTAGTAATATTTTATTTTAACAATTTAGTTTCGTTTCCCAAAATAAATTCGTCTGCTAACAAGAAAACTTGATTTTTTTAATGTTTTCACCTATATATAGCTGTCTCTACATTGGAATATCCTTAAATGAGTAATCATATTATATTTTAAGACTTACCATTGCCTTTATAAAGGCTTATTAATGTTTTATAAGCCATAACACCAAATTCTATTTTTGCCACGTCACCATCACCCTTGGAAAATGCTTTACCACTTGTGTTACCAAACAAGATGAGTAAAACTCCTTCATGAATTTTAATTTTACAGCCAAATTAAACATTAATTTCATGTAATACATATTTCTCTATGATATAAAGGTATTTTGTAGCAATATCCTCTAAAAAATTATATTTTATATGAAAGAATTTTAAAGTTCAGACTATAGGTATTTTGTTGAAGAATCTTAACCAAGAGAAAGAAATTTTTTTGGCTTTTTTTCAAATTTATTTATATCATCTGTTGTTATCTTAACACCTGGCTTGATTATGTTTCCAAATTAGAGTAATTTTACTTCTTAATGAATTATTTTTATTATAATCTATTTTTCTGAAGCTCTCATCGTAAGGAAAAATAGCCCAGGGAAGAACATATGTACATGAGCATAGATACACATGAATGATGTTATATTTGTGTGTGTATATATATATATATATATATATATATATATATATATATATATATATATATATATATATTTATATATGTATATAGATATATCTATATATGTATATATATATATATATATATATATATATATATATATATATATATATATATATACCCTTTCTAGGTGTGGATGTCTTAACATGGTGAAAAGGTTTGCGTATTATTATTATTACTTGCTAAGCTACAACCCTAGTTGGAAAAGCAGGATGCTATAAGCCCAGGGGCCCCAACAGGGAAAATAGCTCAGTGAAGAAAGGAAACAATGATAAGTAAAATATCTTAAGAATAGCAATAACATTAAAATAAATATTTCCTATATAAACTATAGAGCTATGATAGCTATGCTATAAGGGTCAAATCGATCAGACAAAAATCTCCCACCATCACTCAACCGCAGTTGGCCAGTGTGGTGACAAAAACTTGCCAAACCCCAGATATGAATAAGGACATGTCTTAGACATTTGTCCTCCAGTGGACTAGAAGCGGCTATATTTGTTGTTTGATATATATATATATATATATATATATATATATATATATATATATATATATATATACAGTATATATATATATATATATATATATATATATATATAGTATATATATGCACATATATATGTTTATATATATATATATATATATATATATATATATATATATATATATATATATATATATATATATATATGTACATATGCAGTATATATATATATATATATATATATATATATATATATATATATATATATATAGTATATATA